>NC_142628.1:7736875-8058750 GCF_059453375.1 Lepisosteus platostomus
TATTAATGTGGATAAACAAAAAATTCATGGAAGGAATTCAGCCTCAAGAACAAAAGAAGGATTAAAGCAGTTCGTCTCCGTAAAAGACTGATGCGTTAATCTCAGCAATTAACTCCTGTTCCTATCTCTTTCACAACACAAATACTGGATTCTTTATTAGCACTCTTAACAACAACAATTCCATAATTCCTTGCGTTTATAAAGCAATCATCACAATTGATTACAAAGACACTTCACGTAGAGTGGATCCACTTCACCACTTAAGCACAGTGCGCACTAATTGTGATGCGCGGCAGCCACTGCGCACCCGTAGTACACTACAAAACAGATCTGCTAGAGAAGTTAATTCAGTAGCTGATGAAGGGTCGACTTCAGGGGTGTCAAATTATAGAGTGGAATTTAGCCAGGACATCAAAGTTAACACCCGCTTCTATTGCGAACAGTGTCATGGGGTCTTTAATGACCAGGCAGTCAAGACCTCGTCTGAAGTCGCAGGCGCACACGGTACAATGTCCCCAGCCACCATGCTGGGGTATTGATCTGAAACCTCCAGCCAAGAAGGAACAGTGTCACCTACTGGTCCACCAACACCCCTTGCACTAGTAAACCCGGTTTACATTGAAGATCTATCGCCGCAGTACAGTACTGAAACCAGCCCTACATTTTCTTACCGTCTGGGGTCTAATGAGATCACACTGCAAGCTGGAAACGAATAAATATGACATACCTCCCAAAACTGGTTTTGTTCATAAACATTCTATCTTTTTTAAACGCATATTTAGTTAAAAGAAGTTAATGGTATCCTAGGATTATTTTATTCTCTTTTACACTTCACTGTTAATAGCTTTTGCGTTGTTACTAGCAAATTATTGAAGCTCCTTCGTCGAAGTCTTCAGTACGCAGTATAGTATATGGCTTACCTTCACATATAAAGGCAGTTCACAATTCTCAGTAACTGTGGATACACTAGCGCTGCAATGTAATTTGGTCGGAGACAGGGGAGAGGTAGTATCAGTAGAATATACAATAGCTAATAAACCAAATTATTTCTGACCTAAAATAGCTAAAACAAGAGACCAACTTCTGTCAAGTATACGATAGACTTCACTGCAGAATCTTACTCTGACACCAGTTATTCGAGTTTTAATAATACCCTTCCTCGGTGATCTCCGGGGAAATATCAAGTTTTGCGTACCTGTTGTTCAAGATGAGTTGAAAAGTGGTACATGAGCGCATGGTTTCCCCATTTCACTCACAACAGAATCAAGAGCAAGCGATTTTCATTTGGGTAAAAACTGGAATTTCAATTTATTCGCGTCTTTTGCTGATAAATTTAGGTGTTTACAGATCTCCTAATCCACATATTAAAACCTTAAAACAGTCAAATAAAATGAGAACAACCATACAAATGTTAATTATGTGCAGATTATCAACACTAATTAAACCGTGTATCTAAGGTGCTTGTTTTTACCCGAAAAGAGAAATTATTCATAAAAACGAATACAAAAGTGATTCCTGGAGTACCACTCCAGGTAGTTGCGCATATATACATGTCGTTAAGTACTTTTGGTATGTTCCCAAGTCACAGACCAATCGATTCGTAACCTTACAAGAAGTCGAGTAGAGAATTGTCGCGAAAAACGTATTGGCACGTTGTTTTCGCTCCATATTTACGTATTTTAATTGATAATTATTGTTCAAAACATCCACTCAAATGTTTAATATGCACGTACCAAGTCTGAAACAAACGCAAATAGTTTTTACAAGAGGTAATACCCCTAAAAGCATTTATTTTGTGGATCCCAGTCAAACTTCTTCATAACTGGTATTTAAGTTTGACTGATCTGACAAAGCAGATTGCTTTCCATTCCTTTAAGACTATGAATTAAAAAAGCAAACTGTAGGAGAAAAAGAAATTATTGGGCCATATATGCCAGAAAATGTATTGTCGTCCTCGAAATCGGTGAAGATTTAAAAAGCATTACGAAATAGAGCGGAATGATGTTACAAAATAGGACCAGTCTCCATCTAGTGGTATAATATTGGAATTAACGAGTAAAATGGAGATCAAGCCAGCATTCACAAATCCATACTGCTGTACTAGTAAATATTTTTACTGGAAGGCACATTTAGAAAACCGAGAACTGTGAAAAGGTGTACAAAATTTATCACAACAGGCTGCAAGCAGGAAACGATTAAATGTTACAAATACATTTAAAAATATTCTTATGGATTTCTTATTTCAAATTTGTCATCAAATGTATCGATAGATCTAGTGCAACTGTGTGGAGTTTCACGGGAAAATTTGCATTTTCTGTTAATTTAAAATTAAATTTCTGAAAAATCGTTTCTCGGGATAGAAAAACCTCATCTATCTATATTCAAATATTAGATATACTACAATATAAAAACAAAAAATGTGCTTCATCTTTCAGTAAAACTCAGACAGAACCATTTTTAATATTTTATTAAAATACAGAAGTAATACAGTAGAGATATATAAAATAGCATTCAATTTAACAGTTGGTAAAAAAATCCAAAAAGTGCACAAAAATAAAATGATTTTCAAACAGTCATTTTACAGCATCAGGTGAATACAGAAAGCTTATGCAAAATAAATAAAATAAATTAGACTGGAGACTTAGACGCTTAATTAAACCTAAATTCCCTTGCAGAATTTCACCAGTTCTTACAAAGGCACACTTCAAATGATTATGTACCTTTTTCATAAAAATAGCAGTTTCCTCGACTTACAAATACTAAATTGTGATTTTTGATTTGGTATTTTTTCCCATGTAGTAAGCAAAAACAGATCATTCCATCACTTGTTTGACATCGTTCAACAATTATCCTACTTCAAACGTTTTAATGAAAATAAAAAAGAAATCTGAAAAGTTCTTTAATCTTACCACGGATACATGATGATACTGAATAAAGGACACAGTTCTCTGACATTGCAGAACACAACAAAGAGAAACAAAAATAGTGTTTTATGCACTGCTGAAATGCAAAACAAATAAATAAATGACCTTAACCAAGATGAGAGAAAAATCAGCCTGAAGAGAATCTTTATAGAAAATCTGTTTGGTAGATGATCAATACAAGGCGATTTTTTAAGATGTCGGAGTGACAAAAAACATGGCCAGCTATGGCAAGTCTTGGAAATACAACTTCACTGGATACGTCCAATATCTGAAAGCCCATTATTCCTGGCAAGGTTCATCTCAACCCAGAATCTGCCCCAGAAGCACAGGGCACATGGCCGAACCAAATAGGGGTGTCCCTCACAGGGCACCCACAAAGACACACACCAAACTAACCTCAAGCATGTTTTTGTGAGGTGGAAGGAAACTGCAGCACCAGGAGAACATCTACACAAACACGGGAAGAATGCGCAAACTCCACACAGACAGCATCCTCGTCCAAAATCAAACTCGGGAGCCAAGAGTGTTGAGGCAGCAGTCCCAACCACCTCAGTGGGTTTACACAGTAGCACGCAAATTTAGAGGGAATAGGCTTTAAGAAAGCAATTGCTCTTCAATCATTTTAGTAGGATTCAGTCGGTCCAGGATAAATCCGATTCTACACTTAATGAAACCAACAGGGCTTTGTTGTTAATTAAAAGCAGAGGGGGCACCCCATCCTAATTTATTTACATAGCTCTCTCTCGTCGTTGAAGGATGTCTGCGGTTAAGTCCCCTATTTCATTCGGTACGAAACAAAGTACTACGGGAACTCAAAGGCGCCATCTTCAGGTAAAGTGGTTTCCTGCACTTCAGTGAAAACCTGGGAAATATTACAGATTCTCAAGAATCTGTTGGAAATGAACACGAGATGTATTGGTAGTGGGGGGGAGCACATTTAGTGAACCACCTCTCAAGTTGGAAAAAAAAAACTTCAGCACATTTTACTTTACACGGACAGTACAACAAACATTCAGTACAATTCATGACTTTGAAAATGTGAATAATGAATGGTTAAAAGCACAGTAGATATTTTAAATGTCAGTTAAGATGCATATAATGCAAAACAGCTGAACTACATACATGTCTTAATGTTTTAATCTGGATTTACTAAAAATCTGAAACTGAATTATAGTACATTTTTGGTTTTCATCTTTTGGTGTTATAGTTCTTCTAAAATGATGTTTCCATGTGGTAAAACCAATGTCATGTTACTTGTGAAATACTTGACTCTTTAAGATGTACAACACCCTGACCTTTCAAATACTTCCCTGTTAACAGGTGCATTTTCTTGGCCACAGTACAACTTATTTAAAAAAATGGTTTCACACATCAAAAGGACAGCTGTGACATTTGGAAACATTCTGCTTCACACGCAGCTACACAAACTTGCTGTTTTTAAAAATCTGGAAAAAAAACAACACCAAAAAAGGTGGTCAACTTTATCTCAAGCAAACTATTTTCACTGAAATACCCAAATGGTGCATTAACACAAACCAGGCGGAAGACAAAGATGCAAAGAAATCAGGTTTCTGTAAACATGCAGAATTCTGAGCCAGACTAGAAATTAAACTGCAATCCACAATTTCAGTTAGGCAGTTCTTTTTCTTCTACAGCACAAGCAGCAAATGCACCAACAAGGTCTTAAAAGATCAGTAGTATAAAAGACCAAAGTGTTTGCAACAGTACCAGTCACATACGTTGCCAGTATATCCTAGGATATCGTATTGCTCCTGTTATCTGTTGCAGAACAGAAGTCCACTGAGAGCTGAACTACTTGGAAGACTAGTCCTCAGCACAAAGCTGTCCTTTCAATACTCCTAGTTAAAGGCTACAAAGCAACCGGAAATTTACAGTTCAAGATGCAACCCTACAAGTATGGTTTGGTGGCATAATTCTGAGCTTTGGAACTGCTCCGTCTTACCTACTGATAAGGCCTTTCACACCAATGTGGAAATGTAATCTTTTCAGGGAAAAAAAACTTTTCCATTTTTTGTTGGGAAACAACCCAGCATTTACTTGACTATGGTTAAGCTCAATTGCATATAAAGTTTTGTGATTTGCAAAACAAAAAAGTTCACTTGCTTTACAGTACAAGTTCATAATTTCTGCCCTAGAACCTATACTTAATAGAGCTCATGGAAGACGATACTCATTCTGAGATGTTTATTTCCTGTACTGAGTTACAAAATAGTTCATTGCATATTAGAACCCAGTGGGTCAAAAATAACTGTACACCTGCGAATACAGCACCATATTGTGTGCTGAAAAGCAGAAGGAAAAAAAGTATTCCTTTATTCAATGTAAACTAGTAAATGAATGTGCCAGGCTGCAATTCAATGTAATGGAGATGCATCCATACATTAATGGACTGGGTTTTACTGGAAATACCTCAATTCGCTTTTATGCCTGTTTATGCTAGCAAAACCATTTGACATTAACATGGGTTGACCTCCCTCCTGATCAAGGCAGTGACTTGAAGTGTGCATCAGCCACAGACCACAAGCGTAAGAGGCCACACTATTGTGCCCATTAGCTGCTAAACTGAGGCGCCAACATCTCTTTTCCAGCTAAAACACTCTTAGGTCTCCAGAGTGGCTCAGTGGGTAAAAGGCACTCCCCTGAACCCAGGCTGAGGTCTGTGATCGCGGGGTCGAGCTTGGGTCGTGGCTGTTCCAAATCAGGTAGGTACAGCTCAAACAATGACTCCGATTAGATCCCCTGATAAAAGACACATTATTCGGGCTGCCCAAGAAGTATACCATTTCAGGACTGCCGTTCCATACATTTCAAGAAACATCTTGAGTCAACCAGCTGTCCAAAATTAATGTTTCAGTTCAATGAGGAATAGAGAAAGGGGTTCCCACAACATGCCACACAGCATCCTGTGAACGCAGACGTATTCCACCACTTCACTGCACTGGTTCGAAAGACCTTGTGTTTTATTTTGCATATCAAAATATAAAGTAAATGTTCCTTTTTTTTTTTAATCCAGACTGCACTTAAGAAACCAAACAAGACTAGAAAAGGGCAGTCAAGATGCCAGTATAAAATCTGAACACTATTTACATATGCAGATACTAGCAATAAAAAAAATGATTTTTTACAGTCTTTGAATGAAATACATAAAAAAGAAAAAACGAATAATCTGGCTGTTAAGGCCTTATATAATCACGCCTCCTGATCCTATAAATATTTTACTAATGCCCATAGTTTAAAAAACGGCCTTTTTTTGGCTTTTTTTTCTTTTTTTAAAAAAAGATACATCAGAAAACTCATGTACAAAAGACAATAAAGAAACAATTTACCTGGGTAACTGATATACACTTAACTAAATAATGGGGACGGGGGGGGGGGAGAGGAAAGGGGTCACCGGAGACGAGAACTGAGGTCAGGACCGGACAGCTGGGCCGAGCCACACCGGGCCCTCATCACCACCTTTCCTCGTCTTCCTCTTTCAGGCCCGGCCCGGTCTCCTCCGGCGCCGCCGGCGGCTCCGGCTTCTTGGAGCTGCAGCAGGGCTTGAAGAGGCGGGGGTCGATCATGACTTCGCCGAAGCGCCCCTTGTAAATGATGCCACAGCACACCTTTTGCCTAGAAGCAGCGGCAGCAGAAAAACAGCCCTTTAAAGGTTAAACGTTTTCACTGGCAAAACATGCTTCCACACGGCTCAGTCCGCGCAGGTCTTACTACCGATCCCGCTTTCCTGACAGTACCGCAGGGCTCAGCAGCCCCGCTCCTGAAGAACATCAACCCAACTAGCTCAGAGGAGACCAGGAACTCGCAAGGTCTTGACAGCCGAAGGGCCCTGGATCAGATCGTGTGCCCATGACTTCTTCTGACCAGCCATCTGCTAATCAGTGATGGTCTTCACCAACGATACTAAAAAACCATACTCCCCCGAGAGCACAGCCCTGCCACTTGAAGCAGCGCCCCCTAGCGAGTAAACGATCTGGGCCACGGATACTTAAAAAGAGCCTGAACTATGAGGAAAGCGGGCTAAAAAAAAAAACTGGATCGCACCTTTTCCAGTAAGAGAGGTCGATGAACGAGAACACGGATGGGGAGGAGTGCCTCTGCTTGGATTCGATGTCGGAGCCCTCGTCGGACTGGTTGCTGTAACTGGGCGACTGGGAGGGCGAGGCACTGGACGTGGTGCTGTGAGCATCCGAATCTGTAAAGGAAGGACAAGGCTTGGTCGAAAAACTTCCCGGGAACTCCCAGCAGCGGCAGGAGTCTGGCTCCCGCGCGGGTGAAGGGCGATGCCGAGATCCAGGCAGGTGAGGCATGCAGGGGGAAGTGGGAACTCCACGGATCAGGTCTCTTTGCGAGACACCTTCTTGAAACCGTAGCCTCACCTGCCGGGACTTAAGGCGATTTAACACTACAAACACACCTGCCTTGTCATCTTCTGCAGCTGGGCCGCAGCAGCAGCCTGTAGGGCACGCACGGCCCATCCAGGCCACTACAAACACAGACACAAACAGATCCAACATCCAGCCCGCTACTCACTTTGCCTCTTGAACTTGTGAAGCTTCTTGAGTTTCTTTTTGCTGCCGTCGCCACTTTTCATCTTCTTGGGTTTGGTCATCTTGAAGCCAGGCCCTGCTCTCGCATCGACCACCTGAGGAGAGACGCTTCAGAAATCAGTGCCAGACAGGCACAGGAATACTCAAAGCCACCCCCGATTATTTTTATTTTTTTTGGCTGGCATGTACTAGAAATACAAGGAAGCTTCACTTCTTTATAAGTAAAAAAAAATCAGCCCAAAACTTTTCACCACGACCTTGCAAAAAAAAAAGAAAAAAAAAAGAAGTGTTTTCTGCACAGTGGATACTTACATGATTCCAGTTCTTTTTGGAGCCCAGGGGAAGTTTCTTCCAGCGCTTCACTAACAGGACGCAAGCATTACATATATCTCCCGTCCGATCTTCCATCAGCCTAGAACAACAAAAAATGTTTCCGTCCCGTTTGCTAGCGATACGTTTAGAAAAGTGGCGGAGATCTGGAAAGACTTCCGAAACATTCGATGAATCTTATATCAAATATAATTGCTTTGCTGCATACCACACTGCACTCTTAACTGCGCTGCCAAGCAAAGAGTACCAAGTGGTACTGGTACCGGTTATTTCATCGGAGACCGCTGATGAACGGCAAAACTACGTTTAGGGATCTTGAATGATGTGATAAATCACCTTTGTGGTCCAGATTGTTTTATCCCCCCCGGAGTCCCGTATTTTTACACGTTTAAAATCGTGCTCACTGACGTGAGAGGCAGATTAATTAGAGATGTGATTCATGGTGCGGTAGTGTCACGCAGAGGAGACATGTCGCCAAAGCTGGTTACCGGCTCTATGTCATTTTCATTTATTGTTACCACTCGTTTATCTTTCAAACAAGAAGAGCGACTTAGTAGCTGTTCCGCTGACCTTACTGAGAAGTTCCCAGTCTCCAGCCGCTGTGTGTAGCTCTTATTTTGTGGCTGAAACATGCAGCTGCGATCAAGTGCATTTTAACGCAGAATACAAATAAAACTTACCCAAAGCAGAGTCTGAAGTTTTCTTCGTACCGACCGCTGTCTGTGAAGCGAGAGCTGGACGACTTCGTCTTACAAATGCAACAGCCTTCGTGGCTGCGATAGATCTTCGATTTATGAAAACCAAACATCTCCAAAGGTTCGTGCAACACTGAGAAGGCGAAATCATGGGTGTCAAACAGAAGCGAAATCAATTTGATCTTTTGATAGCAGAAGAATAAAACGGATCGACATAACACACGTGAATACGGTAGTGCCTCAGACATGCCCCTGCTCCATGTTTGTTTCCGCGGTTATTACTATAAAGGGGGCGGACACCGCAACGTGCATTGCGGGCAAAGAAATGTTTTCTTTTTAATGTTAAATTCTGAATAGACAGCAAAATACGCGAAGACAAACTTTGAAAGACCACGATGTACCATCGCGGTCTTTTAAGAGTGCATATTTAACCGTAACTAGCCACTTATTTGACCTAAATGCCGTGCTACGTTGGTACTACTGAGCTGTAGCGCCAGACACAACATAACCCATTTTCTCTCGCAAGCAAGCAACGCGATTCGATCATACTGCGTGCAAAAACAACATTCGTGGAACAAAAACAAAACTTTTTTTAAAAAAATCCAACAATCCCTTCACCTGGGAAGGCGAGGAATTGTTTTTTTTGTCTCCCCAATTCCTTCTCGTCGCATCGTGCTTTCCAAACGGCACGTTTTTAAATTGCGTCGAAACCGAAACTTACTTTAGAAAACAAAGAAAATGCGTCGCGGCGTTCGGCTGGCATATTCTTTCATCTCCCTGGAGCTCAATGGATGAATGCACAAACGGCAAAACCTACACGTTTCAGCCTCAAAGGTGTCGCGCACGCTACCATCTATAGCCGAGACGGTTCAGGGTAACTGTATCCATCAAACCTCTCGCCCTGACGTCACCACGCGAGAATCAAAGATCCTCGTCTGTTTAAAACACTTTGGTAAAAAAAAAGTCCCCCGAAATGCCAGCGTACTTTCCCGTAACAATATTGCGATATCCACTGCGATGCCAGGCATCCAGCTCGGCAGAGTCGAGCTTGGATCCCTCTCACAGATAGTGGGGAGGCGCTTTATTTTAAAAGGAACGTTACCAACACTGAACCGTGCAACACTTAAAAGACAAATCCTCATTTTCACAACAAGTCCCCTCCACTCCCCCGTCGTCTGCACGCCAGCGGTCGCAAATGTGTAACTTTCACGGCGTCTGCTCTTTTTATTTTAAAGAGAGAGGAGGTGGGGTGGGGAGGAAAGCGCGAAACAGTTTGATGTCCTTGATTTTAGTTTTTGATACTACCACGCCACGCTCCCCGTCCACGTTCTCCCATTGTTGTGCGCTAATGACCACCTTGCAGACAAGCATCTATCTGCTTTTCGTCACCGACAGACACCTCCGAGTCTCGGGAATCCCGACCGCCATGCTTCGTGTGCGTTTTCTTAAAATCTGTAGCAAAACCGCCCGCGAAATTGCAAAAAGAACAGGACTTACCAACAAAAACTTTGAAACCTCGCTGTTTTCTGAGGGGGACGACTGCGCATGCCTTACTACGCTACTCCTGCATACAGCTGGATATTAGAATATCATTAGCATGAAAACATTGGCCCCAAACGTAGCATCACAGAAACACCATATAAGGAGTCCAACGTACTCGTTTGAACACAAATGTAACCAATCGGAGGAGCCCCGGACAGGCATTTAAGCATGTTGCATCCTGGGAAATGTAGTTCGCTTACACGCCCCCCTCCAGCCACTCCTACGGCTCGGGCTGGCTAAAGAGACTGCACTTCCCACAAGCCGCAGGGGACTGAAGGAATGAAACAAAAAAACTATTGTTAGGCTGGGGGCACTGAAATGGCGCGAATGCGTTTTCGGTAGCACGACAGCCGCCCGGGGTCGGGCGCAGCTCCTACAGCGCGGTTCAGCTGCGGGGCTGCGATCCCGATGCTGCCCCTGCGCTGCCGTGCCGGTCAGCGCCGCCCGGCCGCCCGCGGGGACGGACCGCTGGCCGCCCCGCAGTGTTGACATTGTTCACGCGGGGGCTCCTCCCACCCCGGCGCGAGCCCGGGCGGTGTACGTGCGTCCCGGGCAGTTTCATTCACAACTTGGGCTGCGCGCGCGGGGCGGACAAAAGCGGCGGCGCCCCGCGAGCTCCTGCTGCGCGCGAGGAGCCCCGTTCACCTCGTTCCCACGTGTCACGCACTTTAAAAAAACACACACACACCCGCTAAGTCCCATCGAGGGCGGTTAAAAGCAAACCCTGTTTTCCCGTTTTGTTTTGTTTTTGTTTTTTTGCTGTCCTTCGGGGGCACGCAGAAGTTTTGTTTCGCCTGCGAGGTCCCGCTACATGCGCTTCATATAATGCGACCAAGCACCCCGAGTCCTTGCATAAAACGCACCTGGGCTTAGTACTGTAAATCTTATTTTTAGCGTTACCTACGCAGTCGCGTTTATTTTGGAGCCCTCGATGAAAATAGCAAGCCCTTGTTTGATTAACTGGGTCACTGAGCAGTGATAGAAATACCGTATTTTCAGTGGAACTGTACCTGCTATTGTCTAATCAAATTTGCTGTGTATACGGTCTATACTGCATATTAGTTTGCAGATTGCTGCAAAACTAGACAGACCATGCAGGTCTTTATGAAATATAAAATACAGAGCGAGCTGTAGAAAATCACAAAAACGGGAACGCAGATCAATGCATTAGTTGTGAGAATTCACAATTTTGTATGTTATTAGAGATCTTAAATCCTTTAAAAGGACCTAGAAAGTCAGTGTAATAGTAACCGTTTCGGTTGTTATTTGAAGGACTGGTCTTTTAACATTTACAGCGTTCTGTAAATTCAAGGTTTTCAAGGTGTTTTAAATTGCAATTGTACCTTGAAACAGGCATAACGTGTTAATGCACCCTATTACTTTATTTAGTATTTAGACAACACACATTTAATTTGTTTAATAATTTCAAAATTGCTTTAAGTGTCGAAAGAATATCTGGAAATACAGCCAATTTCTGTGGCAAATATCGTTCTTATGAACCAAATGAAGTGTTTTAATGAAACTGCTCTACTCTTAAAAGGTCAACACCAAGTGGAAATAAATAAGAAGCCTTACTGTTAGGAAATGTTTACCATTTATTCATCAGGACATGTGTAAAATACAAGTGTAACTACTCAGGGCCATTTCTCTAGTTCAGAGCTACATTTCCTATACAGAATAGATACAACCAGAGCAGTTACAAAGATAAAAAGGATGCCTTCTATAAAACCACTTCCCAGATACATTATTAATTGCAATCTACATACTACAGAGCAAGTTCATGGTTTATGTAAAAATATACAATACACTTTTACGTGGAGACATTATCCTTTTGTTTTATTACATTTTATACACTGTACAGTTAACCACTTCTTATTTTACACTACACAACACTGCTTTATTAACCTTTTTTAAAAAAGTAGTATCTGTCCCAAGAAGCTCAGCCTGTATATGGTTTCAGACTGAAGGCGGATGAAATATCAGCAATAGCCAAGCATTATGGGGATGAAATGGTCAAATTTAATGTTTCCATGAAGCTATTATGCCTTCAAACTCTGCTGCCAAGTACAATGGGACAAAAGTCTGAACCATATAACCCTTAATTTTTCTTGTTTTTTACTTTTGCTCTGTGTAGTGAATATTGCATAGCATATTAACAGCAGCAATCTTAACTCTATGGGAGATGGCTACTGGAGCTGAGAAATACAGCCACTGTCTTTAAGTGAAATATAACACTGTAAACTTCCACTATTCTCCATGGATTCACATGGCTCAGGAATACAAATGCATGTCTGTATACTTGGATAGAACTGTATTCACAAATACAATTTCTTATTTTTCCCCAGTGTTAAAAGATTCACCGTGTCCTTGTAGTGTCTTGCGAAACAAGCAAATTGCAGAATACCCCAGATCATGTCAAAAACTGAGATTACTCTACAGGAATGTGGACTAAAAAGTGAAAGTGTCAATGAATTTGATGAGGTTAAAAATTGTCAATGTTTTCATTTGGGAGAATAATATACAAGAAAAAAATCCTCTAGCCCAAAGTGCCAAGCAGATGCCCTCCAAATTTACTGAGCTGGGAAAATACTTCCTCAGAAAGACCCTCGTCACAGTTTGTTAATCAAAGAGGATCCGGTACCAGAGGTGAGAAGTAGCTTCATTCTCGGACGTAGTTGGAAAAACGTTGCGAGTTGAGGGTCCGAACCACCAGAATGAAAACGCAACCCCATCCCATTAATCTCGTCAAGCTGATTTTGTTCTGTTTCAATCACATTATCAGCACTGGCCGCACTGGGAACAAATATTAACCACTGGCCCTGCTGAGAACAAACTCCCAAAAAGGGGGCAATTCAGAACTTAAACCTACGTGTCTTTGGGAAGAGGGGGGAAACCACAGCAGCCCACGAAAATCCACAAGAACGGGGGGGGCAAAAATGAAATACCCCCAAAACAGAGGACTGTTTCGAACCAGGAATCAGTCCAAGACCCTGGAGGTGTGAGGCAGCAAAGCTAACTGGAAATTGTACTATCATCCGCCACGTTCTAAACCCAGGAAGAAAGCCTTGAAGTGGACCTTCAGATCCTATCAGATTACAACCTATGAACTTGTAAGTGCCACAGGAGGATGTACTGAAGTCTACTCCAAATCCACACACGCTTGTTAAAAATGGCAGCAAACTAAACACAATCAAACCTAGATCCTACATCCTCCACTGCGACCTACATCCAAATGTGAAACTCCCAAACCTGGTCACTGGCTTATTTGATAATACCTGTTTTTCAGCTGATGGGTAACTAAAAACATACACTGTATATATCTCGAGAAGTGCAAGAGGATATTTTTTTGCGGACAATTCAGTAATTCACATGCCAGGTGGTGGGCAGATGGAGAAAGTGTCCTGTCAGTAACGGAGAGGATGTCTGGCTCAGCACAAACCTCCATGAAAACAGAACGATTCCCACAATCCTCTTCTTGGAATGACAAGGAGATTCAGAGAAAGAGCTTAGAAGGAATGTTACTTATACTCAGTCTCAGTGAAGTCTGAACAGGTTAAAAAATAATAATAATAATAATAATAATAATAAATGTGAAAGCATGAACAAGTAAAAGCACAGACAGAAAAACAAGTCAACTTTTAAAGTAGAATGGAGGTTAATGGTTTTTCAAACTTGCCGATTTTTGCCGAAATTATACTCGACGGTCGCTTATACAAAAAGGACAACATGCACTAGACAGAAGCTCCAAAGCCTGATTTATAATTTAGAAAAATAGACAGGGTGAACTCTTCTCTGGCACAACTGAATGTATGATCTGAGAAATCAAAACGTGCAGAAGCAGTATATAATGAACGCTGACACTACATTTTGGGGAAAAAAATTAAATGTGTACATCTATTATAGAAGATATAAAAACTAATTTCAGTTCATTTTTCATATTTCATATTAAAAATCGTATTCTCTCCCATCGTTCCCTTACAAAAATAACCCAAAGTTTTCTATAGACACGTAGCAGTACATTTCTGCAGAGAACAACTTTCTATAGAAACCTTTCGGTCATTTACGTGTCATTGTTGTAAGGGTTAGTACTTATAAAGTATACTTCTACAACATTTGTTTTGAGCTCAAGTTTGGCCTCTGTGAAACCTAAATTTCAATAACAGAGCAAGCAACTCAACAGACATATCAAAATAATACTGTTCCTTTTTGAAAATATATTAAGTTATTTTTGTTTGCTTCCTTTTAAATATAGCTATTATCAGCAGTACACAACAACAACAAAAGATCTAAGTTCTTGAATACAGTATAGCACAGGTTGTTTCTGTTACTAAAATAAAAAACAACAGAGAGTAAAAATGGGTCAACAGCACATTTTGAGAACAAACATAATGACACACTGTAAAAGGCTCATTGCACTTAATATATGGCAAAATAACTGCAGCTTTAAAATAAGCCAAAAATGTCCTTTCCTCAAGTCTCTTTTCCAAGTAAAAAAATGTGTTAGACTAGTCCTTCGAAGCTCCCCCTCGCGCTAGCAGTATCGGGTGCTGCTTGTGTCCTTGTGTGCCTAAATACCTATTCCTTTGACTAGAGAGGTCTCCAGTGTAATGTTGAACTCCTGCAGCGTCTGCAGCACTCTGATCAGAGAGTTCACGAGCGTGTGGTCCTTTATCAGCGCCATGTCCTCATACATCTGCACAGTGATTGGGCAGTCCGCGAGGAGAGCTATCCAGTGGTGCAACAGATGATCCCTGGGGAGGAGACATGGCACACAGTCAGCAGTGGTTAATAAGGCCCTGGCACAGGCAGGGCTGGTACAGCGAGGGCATTTTGTTTCTTTAATGTGTTTACACAACAGCTGCTCCCAGCTAATTATCCAGCAGTACAATTCAATAGGATGAAGCTGAATCAATTAACAATGCTGCACAATCTTGTGCTGCCAAGCGCAGTCAAAATTCACTAGAACTTCCAAAGGCATAACTGATACCATACAGCAGGCCAGAGATATTCTATGTAACTGCTTTTGTGACAGTTTGATCTGAGGAAGAACAGACTTCACAGATGCTAAATGTTAAGCCTGAGGCATAGTTAAATTAAGCTGACCTTGATTGAAAGTGTACAAATATGTATCAGCAGTATACATATTATTTTCAATTATTTTAGAATTGCCAATTCTTTTGTGAGGTACCCCCCCAAGACGGAATATTCAACTGTGTTGGCTAGCAGCGGCAATGCCACTCCTGCTGTGGGTGACGTGGTGCCAACCACCTGGGTGACATGACCCAGGCTGAATCTGGTCATGTATGTGGCTCACAGAGCCCTGGCTGCCCTGAGAGTGAGCTGCCTATACCAGGCTGTGCCCAGACACCCCTCCCCAGGAAATTCAGCCCACTACGGGAAGATAAAAACGACATCAGAGTGGTCCAACCAGGAAATGATAATATTGATATTGATAATAAAATGATATTATGCAATGGATTACTTGTTGCATTACAGTACCCAGAGTCTTCTTTATAAAGGCATGCTTTCAAGGATGAACAAAGGCTTTTCTGAGGGGAAAAAAATCCTAAGCTTTAGGTTAGGTTTAGAGATTTGTGTACGTATATCGTAGTTTTGAATGCAGACACCAGTGTGGTGAACCCTGCGCACAGCGGGCCAATGACATCCTGAGCACATGCACACAGGACCCAGGGCAAGATGTTCGGGACAACGGCACTGCACACCGGAGAACACAAACAGGGCCTTACTGGGGAATACCACTGCAAGCACAGCTGCCAGCATTCAGACAGCGCTGCCAGCTGTCTTTGAGCAAGACAATGCGTTCCCCATGATCCATGTGTGAAAAACTGAGCGCTGAAGTCTGGTGCACATTTGTCTGAACATGCCAGCTACCTCTGCAGGTGTCCTGTATGCATACATGTACATATATTCAAGACTGAGAAGACCACATGTCCTCCAATGAGCAATGTGAAAGGGGGTTGTTTGTTGTTCTTGTTCACAAAGAGGACTCACAGTGTTAACACTGGGAAAAAAAAGTGCTGTGATGGAGGTGTATTTCACAGGTGAAAATTGTCACCGCAGCAGAACTGCCACAACAAAATGGAGGATACAGCATGCAAGTCCGACACAGACCGGCTCGTAATAAAGACAACACAGGAAATGACTGTCCATTGACTGGCAAGCTCTGATAGGCAGGTAATGAAACATATTTGTTTGTTTTCCCGAGAATCCTCTGTTTGAAAACAACAGCTGGATGGAATAACAGGAAGTCACATTATTTTAATATCCTTGAACAAGCGGAAGGCAGCCCCTGGTGATAAGTGATCTGCCTACATTGATAGTCCAAACTTTAAAGGGACAGAACTATAGCAGGTTACCATTCACTGTTGGGGGGGGGGGGGGGGATACAGATTCTATTAAGTACATATGGTTTGCAATTCCTCAAAAGCAGCCAGGCAGGGTCTTCACAAGAGCAGCTCTCCCTGCTATTTCTGGCACAGTAAAAATAGTAACCATACCAGGAAATTCCAAAATAATTTAAATTATAGGAGATTGTGTTATTTAACATGTACCACCACAGGAAACGTGCAAGAAATATATTTTTTTAATTCTACAACTAAAACAATTAAGCTGTGTACGAATAATACAAAATAATGACATGTCATTTCTGGGGTTCTGAAACGTAGGTTTCTGGACAGCACAAATGGAAACCGTTTTGCAACTTCCTGGTGTTCCAGCGTAGCGCTGAGAGACTCCCACCAGCACAACTACGTGCTGCGCTGCACTACTGCCTGTGGGTGTCAGTGTCCCTCAAGAAAGTCGGGGGTCCCTGGAGTCGGACTGACCTGGCCCCCAGGCACACCAGCAGCTGGAACTTGCCATCCTTGCCGATACTCCGCGGGGTGCTGTTGATCGCGTTCATGAAGCGACAGAAGTTCCTCACTCTCGTCTGCCAGTTCTCATCCTGCGCCATCTCCCTTTGCTCGGGGCTTTCGAAATACATCTGCGCCTTTTCTGGAGCAAGGAAAAATCACATTTCACCCACAGGGCAACACAGCAGCTCCTAGCCATTGCTGAAATGCTGAAGCAAATAATAAGAGGCAAAACACACAGCAGACATGGCACAGGCGTCTTACACAGCTTGTCTTCACACCTCTATAGCAAGTTATAAAATATATTGTATCAAGTCACCTTTCGGGGTTATGGTGTGTGTTTATTTATGAATGTTAATGAGCTCTCTCCATTTCTCAAAGCTTGGAGGAAGAACCATATAAACTCCTCAAGTGTTGTAGAAAGTTTTCTTTGACTACATGCAAACAAACTGCAAATGAGAAGCCAGGCGAGACGGTTCTGCCTCAAGTCAAACTTTCATCAGCTGCGGTGATGGCAGGGAAAGATGTTCCACTTCTCTAACTGGCACTGACTCCCTGCCCAGGTGCGGAGGTACTATTAAATAACTGGCAATTCTGAGGGAAAAAGCCTAAACTGAGCTTTTGTTCAGCCTGAAGGCAGGAATCAGGCAAAACACTTACCTAGGAAATCCCAGATGAAGACGTTTTTAAAGAGCCGTGGAGACTTGAAGCCATGCAGGAACACCTGTTCCAAGGCGGAGACCAGACCGTACTCCCCGCATAACAAGAGCGTCAGGCTGCCCCTCTGTAAAAAGAAGCACAGGCATCAAACCCGTCCCTCAGTGGACAGTAAAACGTATAAATTCATCCATCCATTTTCTAACAGCTTCACCCAGTTCAGGGCTGTGGGGCAGCCAGAGCCTATCCTGGCAGGCACACACACACACACACACTCACCCCAGGGCCCGTCTACCAAGACATGTCAACAGACAGTGGGAGAAACCGGAGCACCCAGAGGAAACCCACACGAACAGACAAACTCCATGCAGACAGCAGCCCAGGTTTGGAATTGAACAGCAGTGCTAATGCACCACTGCACCATGTCTTATTAATTCATGTCTGGCTCAATGTTGACTATTAAGTCATGTCAATAAAGGGTAAATAAGACATGCTCAAACTCCCAATGCAGGCTCCTGTTTTCATACACCCAGTAAAACACAACACCATTTGTTAAATCCTCTCTATTTCTATAGGACAAACAACGAATTGGGGAACAGGCTGAAACTCCTCAAACATAATGTGCTTCTTAAAAATACTAAGGCACACAGAAACAAGTGTACATGAAAATGTTTTAAAAAATAAAAATACAGTGGAATATAAGCATACATACTTCTGTTAAACGGTTAAGCACACATGCCGTCACCATGTTTAGAAAACATTCGTAAGCAGAAAGTCACACTGGACAGTGCCTGCGGTGCACTCCACTGCTGAGCTTGAAAAGATAAGGCAAGACTGCTCAAGACTGGTTACAGGACACAGGCAGAGGACTCACCTCTTTCTCTGGTTTGTGGAAATGCTTTACAATCCCATTGATGGCCTCGCCAACACCCTCCTGTATCTGGCCTGTGTTTAACTCTGGAAGAGAGCAGGACAAATGCTTTCAGGCCTTTGTTATCATCCAGTTCAATTTACAACCCAAAAGAGCCATTTAGCCTAATCAGCAGGCCTCCGAATTAACCACTCACTCCAAAACACAGCAAAAAGACTCCAATGGAAGACCTTGAATTTTTATGGCTTAAGGAAAAACTCCCAGACCAATAAGCTTGGTGATCTTTACAGAACAGCTGAAATTAGGTTTACTTAAGTCAGATAACAAAAAAATGTCAATTTATAACAGGAGACAGACTAACTCCAGTGTGACAAGGTCCCTATGTAGGTCGAACGGCAAATGACATCTCACCAACAGAAACGTTATGCAGCCCATATAGAAAGGAGAAATGTATTTAAACCAGAGCACTGTTGGTAGAAATGATAGCACACAGTTTGTAAGGAAAATAAAAAAATAAAAAGAATAATATAAAGAAACCTTTCTCTTTAATAAACTGTTCCAATTTCTTCCGCTGTAATCCAGCCTGAAGAGACAGATGTATAAAGCTGTTGACTCCACTGTTCCTCTTCCTAATAACACTTTGAATGACTATGACCCCCCCTCACCGCTGTGCGCTCTTGTCCCTCAGAGCTGGTGCTCCTGACCGGGCGGCACTCACTTGGTTTGCTGTTTGGCGAGATGGTGACGAACCTCCGGATCATGCTGGGGGACTGCTGCATGGGCGGGGTCCTGCAGAAGCGCTCCTCGCTCTCCGTGCTGGGGGTCACCAGCTCGCCCACCAGGATCCGCTCCAGACTGCCATCGTCCACGCCCTTGCCCAGCCACCTCCCGCAGGGGAACCTGCGCCGCGCCGGAGAGCGTTAAAGGAGCCCCTGTTCACTGGCACTGTCCCCAGGTAAAACCCTCCCCCTTCGCATGTCCCTGAAGGAGATCTGTTTCTTAAAACCCTTCCCAGACGAACGCCCGCACAGGAGACCTTGGGTTTGATATTTTTCATATCTCCGTGATCTGTGCCTTATAATAAAAACTTTCTTGCATCTCAAGGAGGTGCTGTACATGGGGCAGGGGTGCATGTTCCTCCACCACAGAAACGCCCTGTTCTGGAAAGCCCAGAGGGGAATACAGCCAGGGCAACAGCCTTACTCTCCTGAACAGTGCCCTGGGACTTCTATTAACAAAGTAGTCAGGACATCGCTTTAACATTTCATCCGAGGGACAGCAACTCCTCAAGCAGTCAAAGTACTGGTACATTAGACAGGAAACTCTGGACCAGTGTCACCTGTACCAGCAACGTGGTCTTTCCTTGAAGTTCCTGGACTTGAAGAAGGAGTATATTTTCACAGCCTAAAGTCCTATTTACCCAGGACTCTGGAATGAGCACCCCTATTCATCCAAAGAGTGCCAAAGGATCTTTAATAACTACAATTTCGCAAGAAACACATCTCATCTGAAGGGCTTCATCCGTTCTCACTATACTGTCGCAATTGCCTGGAATTTAGGCTAACAGTACCAGTTCTCAGCCTTTTTTGACATTGTATTGTTCTGCTGTCGAAGTGTCCACTAGCAAAAACCAAATCCATAAATTCCTAATTAATACTTTTGTTACTAATATATAGCAATACATTCTTCTGATGTTATTTTTTACTGTGGTACTCACTTGTAAGCATGGCCAGTAATTTCATTTCTGACCATGACACACTCCACCAGCCACTTAGCGTAAAGTCCTGAGTTATCATGTCCAATCTGCACTGTGGTCAGTTTTCCAAGATTTTGGCACTAGAAGGAAAACAAACAGAAGATATACAAGACTTTAAAAGACATGAGACGTTTCTAGCCCTCCTTTTCTCTGAATTCCCAAATCTCAGACCCACCTCAAAGGTGATTTCCAGGGTATTTTTGGGGACCTGTAACACCCCCGTCTCAGACAGCTCCCCTGAGATACAGATCCACGGGTTGGCTGTGAACATAGAGCCCCCCAGCTTCTTGCTTGGAATGACTAATACATGATACGGAATCACTGTGGGGGGTAAACAAAAAAGACACGGGTGAGAGCCACACACAAAATAATCTTTAGGTCTACAACAAATGACATTTAAAACCACAAGAAATTCAGTTAAAAGCTGTTCATCACTTGAAAGATTACAGTGCCTTAACATGCAAAACAAATTTATTACAAGGGAAACTAATCCTCTCAATAAAATGATACTTTATCATTATGTCTGGTCTTCTGAACAAATGTTCACTTTAGTGGTCGCCACAACCCAGGCTAATCTAACCAAGAGTGCATTAAAAAAAAAAAGATTTACGATCTGTTTTTATAACGAGTGTGATTGTAATGCAGCTGTCAAAGCTAAGACTTATCAGGGCTATTATACTTCAGCCAAAATGGTTCAGCTCAGCACAATATTAAGGGCAAATTAAATCTGATACAGCAGTGAGCATGCTAAATTTGATGTGGTCTCAAAGAATTTTTAAATGGCTTTTCTGTTGTGAGCTTTGGTCTTGTACACAATGTAGGTTTCCTACACATGCAAATGTTAATTCACGGGTGTTGCTGTGTGGGGTACTTACTGACTGTTGTGAAGACATTGGTGAAACAGAAGTAGTCCACAGCGTTGAAAGACAGTAGGTGGTACAGGAATTGTTCCTTCTCATCATCACAGCGCAGGAAGGCATAGCGCTTGTACAGTTTCCTGAGCCGCACAGAATAGAACAAGGTACACTTCAGACTTTTCTTCTACAGGGAACTACTTCTCCACAGCAGACATCTTGAACTCTGCTCCTGGGCAGCCCCAGTTATGAAGGTTTTATTAGCAACCACTAAATCATTCCATCCATCCACTTCCTAACCCCTCCTCCCAACTCTTGGCAAAGAACAAGGCCGGATACACTCTGGATGGGAAGCTGGTCTACAACAGGACACACACACAGAGACACACACACAGACACACACACAGACACACACACAGACACACACACAGACACACACACAGACAGGGCCAGGTGTCCCAGAAGCCCAGTTTGTCTTTGGACAGTGGGAAGAAGCCAGAGCACCCAGAGGAAACCCCCACCAAAAACAGTGAAACAATTGAAAATATCAACCCTCATGGACCAGAGGTCTCTTCATTCAGCACATTGTTATTCACTTGATGAATAACGTCCAAGTATTCCCAGTCTTTATGAACAGGTGACTTAGGCTGAAATGTAAAAAACTTACTGCACTGGTGCTGCTAGACTAGGACAACTACACCGCTATAATGGGGCTCCTTGAGAGAACTTGTTTTATTTTGGGTGGTTCAGAAAAGCTAACATCATGAACCTGGTAAGAAATAAATTCCAATAAATTTGTATTTGAATCTCACTATTCAAACATGAATCCTCCGCATGCACACAAATCCAAATGCATGTCATCATCATCCCTCATAATATATCTCCACCCCCAGAAACCTGTCTTGCTTCGTTATTAATATTTAAAACTGTAATAACAAAGACAACGGAAAGCATGACCCTTAGGGCATCTGACACAATCTGCCCTGGCAAATTAAAAGGTACAAAAATCGGGTCGGGGAGCCTTTTAGGAAGATTGCACACTTCAAAGCATAAGAACCCACAGTGTGACCCAGAACGCCACAGATATCTCAGGTCATAAATAAATAAAAGCTGGCTGGGACTCCATAATTCATTTTTAATGACAGATTGCGAAGCCTTGATATTTCAAAAGGGATAATATATTATAGATGAATCAAAAGACTGACACACTTTGCTATTGCTGTGATGTGCACCTAAAAGGGAAAACTAGAAAGTTCAAGCTGGGAATCAGATTAAATTCAGGAATACGGGTGTCATTTCAGCATCGTACAGAACAGGAGCCGAACGGGGTGAATGGGAAAAACCACAGACCAACCTCCCCGAGACTCTAAATCTTTACCAGATTCCTGACATATAAAAATAGAAGCCCTCCTGCTCACTGTGCTTTGCAAATCTAACCTTACTGAAAAAATATCTAACATCTCAGCCCTCCCGGGAGAAAGCTACACTGGCAGTAGAAAGAACTGCAAAGCTTAGCAGGAATGCCTCTGCTCTTACTTATCACTCGCGGTCTCCTGACCTTTGTCAAAAGAATGGATCAAGCGGTAGAATTCAAGCAGTTTCCCCGTTTTTCCGTTCCTATTCTGCTGCAGAAATGACTCCTGTATTCCGGGAAAACATGGAGGCTGTGCCCGAGAACGGGGGGGGCTCACTTGGTCAGCTCGTGATCTGACAGCAGCTGCTTGAGGTGCCTCGAGAGCAGCTTCTTCTCCATAGAGAGTCGCACCCAGGCCCTGGCCTTGCCCACATCGGTTTTGATCTCGCCGATATTCTGGATGTGCCTGGGAGGGGGAAAGGCATTCAGACAGGAGCTAATCCATCAGAGTCTGCTTAATACAACTGTCAGCTCTGGCTGGGCCTTGTAGGGCGTTCATGCTGAAATCTAGGTCACTCACAGAGAACAGTGGGCTCAGCTCAGCTCTGACAAGGGCTTTTACACACAGGTGCTAACGGAGCAGGAGAGACACCAGCTAGCTATATACTAGGCTAGTGATTTCCAACACCTATTTGGAGTTAGTGTTTTGTTGACAAAAGAATGGTAAAAAATCAGGTTAGTAGAGAAATCACAACAACATTAACCCCCCTTCAGTGGTCAGACAGACTCTGCTTTACTTCTCTGTCCGTAAACATTTTCCTGTTGACTGCCTAAGTGCCACGCCTAATCCACTGTCACAGAACTCAACCCATTTCCTGAAAGTGCTTTCCCCAGAGGCTTTCCATTCGTCCAAATAAAAAGGGAAAAAAATGACATACTGTATACGCGACACAACGTCAAGTTATCAGCACAGATTTATCTCAACCCCCTGAGTATTTCTTTGTATGCACATTTATCACTTGAATATTTACTGAACCTACTGAGAGGAATGTCATAATTCACATGCTAAACACGCTGAATGATGAAGATGGAGCAAAAAAAAACATTCCTCTACACTGAACACTGTTTAACTGCTTTTCAGCACTAAACTACAGGGAAAGAAAAAAAATGTAGCTCTTAAATGAGCGTGTAAGTTATCAATAGAAATAGTGATAAGCAAATATCTGCTTAGAGCAGATGCTGGAATTGGTGAAGAACTGGTCAACACTCTCCGTGTCCAGTGCGATCTATATTACCCACATTGCTTTCGCTGGGAGACATTTTTATCACTGCATAATCTGGAGACTGAGAAGCGACTACTACTGTCTGACTCACCGTCTCCATAACATCCTTTACAGCACGGTCATGTTAGGCTGTGGAGGACCTCCGAGAGCTATGGATTTGGTGGGAATATTACAGCCCAGCCCCGACTGAGACAGACACTTACAGGCACTGCTCACTAAACCCTGCGGGGAGCTGGTTAATTAGGCTGGAAGTAACACTGTCAGATGACTTGGCTTTTTACTTCCTTCATGCAAGTGAGGAAATTCACCCTTGACTCAACAGTGCCTCCTCCAACCTTCATCATGCCTGTCTCTTCTTGTTTAATGTCCTTTTTCTAGCAAGGCTCCAGCGTTCAGGAACAGGTCAACTTCTCCTCTACACTACACAATCAGAATACAAATCTTTTCTTTCTTTTTGTAAGATCAGCAGAAGTTTTCTAAAGAATCCGCTTTGGGGAATTAATTTAGAATCAATCCTCTGCACTTGATTACTTTGTAATGTGTTTGGAAGTAGTGCTGGACTGCAATCGAAATAGGTTTTTTTCTTGCTTTTTTCTTAATATTTTACATTTCTGGTAAATACATGAAACAGTATCAGTCTAATAAAACACAGCAATCTTAAAATGGACAAAATCGGAGATGACACATTAAAATAATTGAAAATGGAGTTTAAGAATTTGTAAAAATTAGATTACGGAACGGTACATGATCAATGGCTTTTCATTTACACAATGAAGGCAACTTCAGGTCAAAATGGCTGAAGTGCTATATCTGAGAGCAACACACAAATTTCTCATATAATCGCAGAGCAACTATAACAGCAAGAAAAAAATACAGCTGCAACCAGAAAAGACCAGCAGTGACCTAGCTGACATACCTATTTTAGTGGGCAAGCACAGGTTTAGTTAGAACATGCATGACTTCCTGTATATGTTCCAAAATAACCCTGACTCTACGTGCACTTTTTAAATTATAAGACAAATTCGCCTCTGACCTTTAGGAAAGGTCAGGGGTCATGGGTAATGTAGATTTTTGCTAGAGCACATAAGGGATTCTATTTGTGGTCCCTTGTAACCGTTTAATGTAGGGACTTCTGGATCTAGTGTAGTGAGTGTTATCTTGTGAGGGAATGTGTCCTAGATCACCTTCCAATTTTCCAAAGCAAGTTTCATTGCAATTGGCCAAATACTTTCAACAATAAGCCCAACACTAAAAATATACTTCCAGCAATTTGACTGTCCTGCTAAAAACCATCTGCGTCAACTCTTCAAGATGGGGAAAAAGCCAAAAAGCTATAAAAGTCCATTTTATTATCTTAAACTTGTCAGAAGATGGCAGTAAAGAGTACATATTGCAGGGATGCAGCTAAGTTGTTTTCTACAATAAAACAACTATAAAATAGAGCTTCTATTGAACTATACATTACATTGAAATTTAACCTATTCTTCTCATGTCATTAAACAACTTATTGATAAAATAATTCATAAAACATTATATTAAATTGGTTGTGGTGCAAAAATATTAAATTGCATTCAACATCCTTGAACGTGTAATGTGTAAACGACACTGTAATAATCACATCATGTTCAGAAGATGGTGAAATAGCTGGAAGAAAAAAATATTTTGTTTTATTTAATTTCAAAAGGAAACAAAGATTAATTTTATTATTGGGGTTGGTATATAGATTTCCCTTTAAGATTGGGTCTGTGAGTGTTTCTACACTATCATAGCACAAATAAGAAGCTTAAATGACTTCAATATTTAAATAAATATATAGGTCTTTAGCACTTATAGCTATTTTTATGGTATCAGTATCCGTTTAGTCTCTACCCCCAACAATATTCTCCAGTAGATCTTGAATTTTAAGTCTGAAAAGTGAATTGATGAGGCATCTCATCATGGATCAATCTTTGTTCCAGAACGTTCCCAACATTCTACCCGCCAGTGGCCAACTGATAAAATTCACCTCATGTCCTGGATGAGCGAAACTTTCAGAGGAGGCATGAAAGGCCCGGTGTCTGACTTCCTTCTCTCTGTGTCCTGGATGAAGCCTGTAAAACACAACAGCAGGAGCTATGTGACAGGAGCATCTGCCAGGGTTCAACAAGGCAGACAGCCATTTTACACTTTCACAAGAGCGAGTTACCATTACACTGGGCTCACAAGGTCAAAAGCACCTTGGAAGTACTGCTGCATCTGTAACATGAGTCAGCAAATGACTTCTGCTTGGAGGATCGTAAAACACAGTTTAAAAGATGTCTTGTACTTTTTCAAAGAACAACTGAAAAACCATCGCTTTGATGTTGCAGACATACTATTACTAATAAATAGAGCAGAAAAGATGTTTCGTCATCACTTACAGAGATTTCACACTTTTTCATCGTTTTTTTTTAACTAGTACAAAATGACATTTGCTAAAACACAGTCCTTTCAATGCAAATGGCTTCTGTTAAGTTCACTTAAACCCAACACATAAAAATTCCACAGGACGAAATCTAACACTACATAATTAGAATGTACTGGACTCTTAACCTATTAAATGTGAGCTTTCATTTTTTAAACAAACTTTTAGCAATACTTAACCACAGATCAGACGTAATTCATATGTGCGGCATTTTTCTGGCTTAACCTTATTAATACAAAGAGGCTTTTTTAGAATTTGGAGTAAATTCATTATGTACTGCATATAAAAAAAAAACATTCAAAACTTATTGTATTTTCCTCATTCTCCTGGCGTAATTACCTCGCTTCTGTTCAACTGGTTTGTTAGGATCATTACTGCACTTCTCAACAAAGTGTCAAAAGCCTATTTGGAGTACAAATGGAGGACTAGGCTTGTCTTACCTGGAGCACCCAAACTTCCAGGTGTAGCATCTTTTTTCTCCTTGCTCTCTTGATAGTGTAACATGTGAGACCACAATGCAGATTTACCCTAGGAGAAACAAAAATATAGATCAATAACTTCTCTCAGAAAGTATATAATCTTTTTAAAACACTTACCAAGCAATTGAGATCTGAGACACTATGGTGTACCAATCTGACTAATTGGCTTCAAGGAATTAGTTCACAGAAAAGGCAGCTTAGGGTAAACCTGAATGAGCTTGCAGAATCCCATTGAAGTCATAAAGGTTTTAAAAACTCACCGCATTCAAATCATAATTAGTAATTATATGACTCCTTGTATTACACGCCATTCACGTTAACAGAAACAAAGCACGTGTGGGAATCCCATTGATGTAGTGGGATGCTGTCATCACTTCTAAAGATATCTTTTCAAATGTCGTTCTCAACTTGACTGCACGAGAATTTTTCCAACATGGTCTACTTAGCTGTCTCAGAAAACTGCTTTTTTTATTATTATTAATTTCTTAGAGCCCAACCTTACAGTTTAAAACCCTGAAGTCTAAAGGCCAAAGCCCTATCCACTCCTCCAAACTGCCACCTTTCATTCACTCAGAGACAATCCTGTTAAAAGCACGCTATATACAAAACCTAAAATATAAAAATATTCTATTGCAATCAGTGTGGTATACTGATATTATTGCAAAATCTAAGTCTTTAACATTTTCCTATAGCTCTGTATTCTGTAGCACATTAGAATATCCTGTTGTGCTGCATCTCATAGTGGCACAACCTAGTATCACATACTGTTAAATAGCGTAGTGTGATACTGAAGTATACTATAGGACAAGCGATTACTATAGTATGCTCTATAGTATTGTATTTTTGAGAAAGGACACAGGAGATGGCCATACCACTTAAAAGATACATGACATGTATTGACAACAGCATTACAGCACTGGAGCCTGATCCTCGAAGCTAAGCAAGATGGGGGCCTGGTCAGTACTGGGATGGGAGACCTGTAAGTATTGCCAGGTTTCTAATGCAGGTGGTGCCATTGGATCAGTAAGTGCCTCTCTTCTCAAGCCCGATCCCCCAGCGTAGTGATGGGGAACCTATACTGTACTGGGGTGTCATTCTTTGGATGAGGCAGTAAGGTGAGGTCCTCGTTACTGGTTGTTGAAGATCCCATGACACCACTCGCAAGAGCAGGGGTCTTTTCCTTATGTGTCTTGGTTAATTAAATAGCACTTTGGGCTTGCTCAATATGCCCTCCATAAATTCCCTCTTCACGCCACTGACAAAATGATTTCTCCCTTGCCCATCTGACCCCCCATCAGGCTGTGTCATGGCTGCCTCTGGGCACCAAGGTGGGATCAGCTCCTCTACAGGTGGATGAGGTGCACCTCCTCCCGGGTCTGAAGTTCTCCTCGGGGAACCGGGCCGAGCAGCGCTGCACAAGCGGCAGGAGCGGCCGCGGACACCGCCCCCGCCCCCGCCCCCGCCCGGGGCCCCCGCTTGCCTTACCTGCTTGACCTGCAGGCCGTGGCTCCAGATCCTCTCCAGCAGGTCGCACAGGCTGGCGATGAGCGTGTTCTCCTCCACGCCGGTGATGCTGACCTCCCCGTGGCCCAGCTCCACCGCCTCGCGGCCCATCTTCTCCACCAGCATCCGCTTGGTCTGCGACACAGGGCCGGGGCTTCACACAGCGGCACGGGCCGGGGCCCGCGGGCCTCCCCAGAACCACGCGACACCCCCCCACCCCCCACCCCCCAAGCCCCCGCTTCAAACTGTCCCGAAAAGGTGCAAAAGAAGAAACTCACACGTGCGCTGTAGTTTTGTTTTTGTAGGGTTCTTGATATTCTCCTCAGAGAGCAACTCTGATCTTTAAGGAAGTACGTCATTACAGTAACAGTACTGTAGATTTACAGTTCTTTCACGCAGGCTATTTATTACACCTACATATGGAAATGGGGGTTTTATTATCCCAAATCCCATATATAAACTACAATTGCCACTCGTTGACCTTAAATTGGACTATTTTTAACAAGAGTTTTGTTCTGAAGTACTTTTGTTATAAAAATAAAAATTCCCTTTTCCAATACCTTGTTTCTACATTCCTTCAGCAGCCCCTCCACAAATTTCCAGTTCGTCTGGGCGATCACAGACGGAGAGAGATTGGACAGCTTGGGCTGGCGAATCGTCGTGCCTAGGTTCCTGGCCTCCTGAATGTACTTCTGCAGTGAGGGAGTTACACAGAGAGCGCAGGCTTCGGTGTGAACACTGCTATTCAACACGGACGTGTAGCTACAGGAGCTTGCTAACTCAAGACAGTCACACATGAAGGATCAGAACTACAGCCTTGGACAAGTACCCAGACCAGAAAGGATATGTTTTGGATGTGTGTGTGAAACTGGGAGTCTTTTTTAGAGATCTGGAGTCCTTTAAAAGCATAACAAACATATAAAATTAAAACCTGACAGGATTTTATGGGTTAGTTGTAGATAATCACGCTAAATAATCAACAAAACAAAGGACAACCAGACAACTTTCTGTCAAGTTCAAGAACAGAAGAGCCAAAGTGAAAAATATCTCCAATAGACCAAAACAAAAAACACTAATAAACTTAAATTTTAGTGTTTTGTTTGCTAATGCTTAACAACTGACCATGGTTTAACTAAAAATGTTTTAAAGTATCATTCTACATTTGTCTAAATACAAAAGCTATGTTATCTTACATCTTGAGAAAAACACTGTTGTTTTGAAAAATGACTAGCATTTCTCAAGATCTTAACATTTTGAGGTGTGGTAAAAGAGAATCTATAAGGAAAGTTAATTTTGTAACTAAAGTACTGTTTGCCAAGGCGCAGGAAAACGAAGGGAAAAATAGGGAGACGACGGGAACATGCAGTTTTGATTCGGGCTCATCAACAATGCATGTCCTTCTCAAGACATACCAGATCAACCTCTGACACAGACTTTACAGAGGGCCTGTGGGACGGCTCGTGCCAGCCCCAGTCTAGAGACAACAGGCACTGCACTTCTGGCCAGAGGCAGTCCACATGCTGATGTTAGAAGGAGACAGAAGAAACAAAGCCAGCGTGATAGAAAAGGACAAAAAAAAAAGGACAATATGAGAAACAAAAAAATGTCACTCAAGAAAAGCTGCGCTTGTACCCATACATGCAAGGAGAGAAAAACATGCCAAGAAACCAAAACGATTAGTGCAGGTGAGACAAATATTTTTTTCCTTCTTTTTTTTTGCAATGATTCACTGTGTCTTCAGACGGCCCGAACCAGATTTAAAGAAAAGAGATTTTGTGAAAGACGGAGAGCTACAGGTGTGACGACAGAGGAGGGGGGAGCTCACCTCTCTTTGGTCGTTGTCCAAGTACAGGTGCTCTGCATGCTGTTTTTGCCTGTCCTTCCTCCGCCACTGCGCTGGGGCACTCCTCTTCGCCCACCTGAGATACACAGGACAGCACACACCAGTGTCACAGCCATCGCCTGTCGCTCTCTCACACACACACACACACACACACACACACCAGTGTCACAGCCATCGCCTGTCGCTCTCACACACACACACACCAGTGTCACAGCCATCGCCTGTCGCTCTCACACACACACACACCAGTGTCACAGCCATCGCCTGTCGCTCTCACACACACACACACCAGTGTCACAGCCATCGCCTGTCGCTCTCACACACACACACACACACACACCAGTGTCACAGCCATCGCCTGTCGCTCTCACACACACACACACACACACACACACACACACACACACACCAGTGTCACAGCCATCATTTTAGTTTTCACTTTTGTTCCCCCGTACAGCACTTTCAGATGCTGTGCAAGTCTTTTGAGGTGTGGGTGTGTGTGCTGGGGGGGACAGGGCACTACAGATATCTATAGCTATTAAACTCAAAATAAAACCCCCAATCACATGATAAGGCGGTGGCCTATGTCCCACTACATACCAACAAACAAACTTGGCAGCTGATGTCTTTACATAAACCTGATATTCGTTTAAGCTCAAATATTTAACTTTGGTCTCATACATGCTTGTTGGTGCTGCTTTTTACCGAATGTAAAAACCTCAAGTACTATGCATGCAGAGGATTTCCTTCTTTTTTCTCAGTCTGCTAAGACAGCTTGCACTCCTTCATTGCTGAGAACGATTTCAGTGTAGCACCAGGGGTTGCCCGGCTGGCTGGAGCTTGCTGGAGAAAGACAGGTGACCTTCCCCTGCCGCCTGCTCACTTGTTGCTGATGGGCCCTGTGGACAGCACGTCGGACTGCAGCCGGGGGAAGAAGCCGGGCTCGTAGCGGCCCTGGCCAATCTTCATGTCCAGCAGGTGCGGGTGCAGAGCAGTGTGATCGATCTTAACCAGCCTCATCTCTATCGCCTTTTCTGTACAACACACAGGGAGAACCGTTACCTCTCTCAGCAGCTGATGGTGTTGGAACAGGAAAAAAAAAAAAGAAGTAAAAAAAAAATCCTTTGCATGATCATCCCCACAGCAAGAATCACTTTTAGGAGTATACACCAGCCCATGTCTCTGTGAGCCACTGCACTGAAAAAGTCAAGCCATTAATGACCAATTTCACACCCGGGAGATTATATGATCTTCATGGCTTTATCACACCCATGCATCACCCCGTTAGTAATTCGTATCGAGATGCAGATTCTCCCCATGCAGCCCTCACACCAAACTAGCTTGATGCCCTTTTAAAGAAAACCCGCATGAGACAAATTCTAGGATAATTATAATTGAATTCAACATTTTGGTGACAATTGTCTTAAAACAACAGTTTGACTAATTGCCCTATGAGGGGAAAGTGCATCTTCACAGATTTAAGGACTCACGAAAAAACTGTCAATATTGCATTAAGATCAGTAATTTTAAGATTTTAGGATTGAAATGTTATGCACATTTTATAGTTCGGAAACCTGGTTTAGAACAATTTATAATCTCAAAACACACCCTTCGCTTGGGAGCTCTGCTAACTCTAGGACCTGGGTCAGGAATCCCTTGAGAGGCTCAGCTGAGCTTCAGGAACACGGGTTGGAGCCTGTGTCATGTCACTAGCTAGTCGGCCGAGGGTCTCTCAGCTCTCAGTGACACAGTGACCCCTGTCACATCCTGGGCACCTGCAGACTTTCACTGCTGCTGGCAGAAGTGTCTCTCTCAGCATCTCTTAAAAAATGAGAGACTCAAGCCAGGCTCCCACCTGGGTGGGCCAGAGGAATCCACCCACTCTTCCTCATCACCTGAATACGGTCACGGCACTGTCGGCGAGAGCCAGCCCAGCTTGATAAGAAAGGAGGACTATTTTTGTCACAGCCTCATGATTAGGAACAGACCGACAGTGCGATTCTCATGTCGAGGCTCTTTGCTACAATCTCCTGCAGGGATCGTTGCCGAGAGCCGAGATGTGAAAAACACACAATCAGCCGTTCCAAATCATGGGGTCTGTCACAAAAATAACTGGCGATGCTAAATTACAAAAATAAAGACCTGAGTGATATGGTCTGAACTGTGCTGTGAGTCTTTCTACAGGCTTCTTCAGGAACACTGCTTTGGAAAACATACATGACAACAAAGCCCAATAAACCCACTGAGATAACTGGGATGTTAGTAGAGATAAGTAATTTGTTGTTTCTATAAGAACTTTGAAATGGTTAGTAATGTGCATGCATACAGTACATTATTAATAATGACTCCTTCCTTTCTATTTTCAATGCATTGCACAAAAATGCAATGACAAAATTCATTATCCTTGGATTTCAATATTTGTGGTATTTGGTTTAAGGCAGCATGTCATTCTGAATAACTTGTAAAAAAAAAAGTGGAAATTATTTTATACCAACACAATGAAACCAAGAAAACCAGGAGGTTACTGAGATGTAATAGTTAAAACATTCACTGATGTTTGATTTGCTGTGATGTTTACAGATCTAAAAATACTGCAAACGCATCAAAGGATTCCTTTTCCAACCACAACGCAATAGTAATAAAGTTTGTTTTATATAGCACCTTCAAACGTGGCTTCTCAAAGTACTCATAACTTAAAGCATTTAAAACATCTGATGAACTACGATGCCTATGAAAAAACACAGTAACTTATCATGCAAGTCAGGAGTCATTTAGGCAAACAACAGTTTTGTATATCTCAGTACCCTAATTTTCAAGCAGATCATATACAAAGCAATGAACTCATGTTATGAGGGAATGGATCAAACTCAGCCCTCCTCTAATTGTCATAATGTACTGCAGGCACACACAGACACCACCACCCATGAATTGTGCGGATCAAATAAAACAGCATGTAATTACTAATGTGAGCCTTATAGTTCTCCAGTCCAATGGAATGTGGTACAGGGGCTACCAGATCGATTTTCTCAAACCGCTTTTTTAGATGTGCATCTGAAAACAGCAAGGGAACACAAAGGTAAGTCTTTCATCACAAACATGTCAGATTACAAAGTAGGTAGGGGCACCCATTAAAAAAAAACACTGCATTAATACCTTTATCAGTGTTCAGACTTGTGTTTCTTGTGCTACCATGTCTTCAAGGAAAGGCACTACTCTGCCAGTAGTGACTCTGTCCTTCCCTTCTAAGTGCAAGCTTATCCTTGGAAATTTGTACAGTATTTTTCAGCCTTTCTGTTCTTAAACTAAGCATTAATTTGATTGACTGTGGTTTCTCACAATTTCTATATCATTCTGTTGTACATCCATGTTTTACTATTATTGTCCGTAATCTTTCTCCCTGTAGATTTTAACCATGGTATAAATTATTCTAATTTTTAAATATATGCATGAACAGGCATCTCTGAGTGCTCAGTTTCATATCAAATGACAAAATTACATTATCTTATAAGCACATGTACAAAATGACATTGGATGAAAACACATAAAAGAAAAAAGAATCCAGCGATCTGGGCACAGTGCCTTTCTGGGCCTTGTCAAAAGGTGGCCAGTGTCGCGCGGAAGGGGCCTAACCTGCTTCGTCAATCATCGTGCACTTCTGGTACATCGACGTGCGGAGCGTGGGCGTCCTCACGTTCAGCATGCGGATCTTGTCCACCCTGGAGTCGAAGACCCTGAGAGTGGGCTCTTTGTCCTCGTCGTCGTGGCACAGGATCTTGTTGTCGATGAAGGAGGCAAACATCTGCGTCTCCAGGAAGCGGGACAGGAAGGGGAGGTACGGCTCGGGCTGGTCGGACAGGAAAGAGGCCTGCAGGCAGAGCGGCAGGGGACGCCGTGAGGAACGAAGGCCCCCCAAGAAGCCAACGCTCAACCGAGGCAGGTCTCACCACACAGGTCTTTAAAAGGAAACTGGTCCCACAAGAACAGTGCTTCCCAGATGGATTTTCAAAATGGGCTGCAGGAGACTGGCAGCGCCTGGGCTGTAGTCAATTTGGTTTATTTTCTGACACGGCAAATGAGATGAAAAACTTCACGGAAGTAAATCAACATAAATGCATGCGATTAGTTTACATTGTCATCTGGAAAGAGACTTGGACGCATTTCTACAGGCAACCCAAACTCCACTGTTTACGCCGAGTAATTCCCCCCAAAATCATAGCGGTCTCCCTTCTTACAGGCACTGTAAGAGAGTTAACTGTTAACTGAGAGTTAACTTCATGGTAGAGAGTTAACTGTGATACATCCCTGACGAAAGAGAAAAACAAGAAAACCAGAGCAGGCACCGAGGAACATCACGTTCAAGCCCGACGCCCACAAGCTTTTGATCCGACAGAGCGGCGTTAATGGGAGTTTTGGTTCCCTGGTACGCTTCATTCTGGGACTCACTTTATCGAAGTTTTGCATCTGCTCCCTGTTGCTGAACCAGGACTCCTTGTCCTGGCTGGGCTGGATGACGAAGACCTCGTAGTCGGCGAACATCTGCGTGAAGCGGTTGGCGAAGACCTCCCGCACCCGGATGTTGAGCTGGTGCATCTTCAGCTCCTCCTCCTCACACTGCACCTTCAGGTCTTTATTGCTGCTGGCCTCATCTCTCACTTCCAGCTGGGGGGGGGGGGGGGCGAAAGTGTGACCGGGGCCTCACATTAACAATAATAATAATTGCTTACACTTATATAGCGCTTTTCTGGACACTCCACTCAAAGCGCTTTACAGGTATTGGGGACTCCCCTCCACCACCACCAGTGTGCAGCCCCACCTGGATGATGTGACAGCAGCTATAGTGCACCAGTACTCTCACCACACATCAACTATTAGGAGGAGAACAGAGAAATGAAGCCAGTTCATAGGTGGGGATTATTAGGAGGCCATGATTGGTAAAGGCCAATGGTATGTTTGGCCAGAACGCCAGGGTTACACCCCTACTTTTTTTGAGAAACGCCCTGGGATTTGTAATGAACACAGAGAGTCAGGACCTCGGTTTTATGTCTCATCTGAAGGACGGATTACTTCAGTCAGAGCTTCACGCATTTGATTGGGGGCAGATTTTTTTATCCCCATGTGAAGAAACACAAAGCCCTTCGCCCTCTCAGAACAGACACTTCTTTTAAAAAAAAAATGTTTCCTTAAAGTCTCCTGAACCTATGGCATAAGCGTACATTTAAAAAACAAAACAATTATGGGCCTTTCATCTTAAATTATAACACAAACAACCCCCACACTGTAACAGAAATCTGTTCAAAATTTCTCTCATTTACAAGGATTTATACTTTGGTTAAATACAACGTACTCCTTCCGGTTGCACTCCTGCTAAGACATTTGCGGTATCCTCAATGTACAAATATGTATTCACTCCTCATTTAACAATGACATAGAAAAAGATTGAGGGTGCTTGAGCTCATAGAACAGCCACCAGAGAACTAGGCCCCTAGGGCTTACAGGGTGAAAAGGAGAAACCCTGAACAATGCCAAACAATGACAATGGGAAAGGGGAGGAGAGGAAGGTAGAAGCAGTTAATCACCCAAGGGGGTGTGATAAGAGAGGGCAGAGGTATTTGACAGGCTGTCCTGCATTGCCCCTTGGGTGAGTTTCCTGACTCAGTAAACCCAGCTCTGCCTCAAACAATCCCTTTCCCCGTGGGGCTTTGACTTTTCAATAACCCTAAGCTTTCTGTTCCTTCTAGCCTTACCCATTTGAAAGACAAATATAGGGAGGCTGCCATTTATAGCGGAGGCTGCTGACAGCATAGCTATTTTAAGATGGCAAGGCTATTGTTATCGAACCTTTTTGGAAAGAAAAAACAAACCACCCCTCAACACGCAGATCAAGCTGTTTACACTCTTTAAAAGGGCAGCTCTGTTGATCACTCTTCTGCCTTTTCTTCTCTGTGAAGTGACTAACTGAACTAAAAAAAAAAAAAAAAAAAAAGACACCGAGCATGTAAACTAAACCAGAATGAAAAGCAGTCCATTTCTAGGTAATGTGACTCTGTTTTCCTAAGGTGAAAACAGGGCTCCTAGATTTCTGGGTGGGGCTCTCAAAGCTTTCCTGGTGGATTACAGGACTGTCCCAGCAAAAACCGGACACAGACACTATATTTCTGGGTCACCACGGATGTCTAAACTGTACTCATTACTAATCTGTCAATCTGGCAATAATCTGTCCAGTGTTTTGGTCTAGTCTGTGGAAATTAATACCATGGGCACTTTCCTGACAATGAAAAAAACAAACAGAAATGTATGTCGTCTGGAAAACATCTCTTTGAAAACATTTCTGCTGACTAGGAACATTTTCTCTCCTGTTTCACTGAATCAAATCCAAGAAAATAATTGAAGAATTGAAGAAGGTTTGGCGTTTTATACTTTAGAACACCTTTTTCCATAGTAATATGTCCTGCTCCACATTTCCATTTCATGAAAAAAAAACACTTTATTTATAGTTTGTTATATCTTAATCTTTAAACACAATTTAAACATTTTAAATGATGCTTAAATGAAGTCTTAAAATGAAGCTCACAACTGGTATGAATAAAGCATATGGCTCAATGCCTATTAGAACTCCAGCTATACAACATACACAGTACATGATATCTACAGAACCTGACAAATTTGCACTACTATCTGGATGCTTATATCAATAAGCAAGGAACGGTGCAACAGAGACGTGGCTGTGCCTGTAGGTTCTTAGGACAGCTGTCTTAACTTGGCTGGATTACAGTTTTCCGAAAAAGGGTGGCTGCCAATTTGGCTGATTAATTTTTTTTTTAAAACAACAAATTAGCCAAGGTTGATACAGGAAGACGTTTTTTATGGCTGCAGGTGCCTGCAAGCACTTCATTAGGCTGTAGGACTGGCATTGAGCAGCACACAAATTAAATCTTTCTTCACAACGTGCCATTTGGGTAAAAAACACACGCAGAAACAAAGCCTTCAGTGAGGTCCTCTGTTTCTTACTCTGCACGATTTCCCTGAATTCCCTACAGCACTGCTCTGAACAGCACCTGGATTTCAAAGGTCTTGCCCAAAACAGCTGAACACAACAAACTATTAACCTACATTAAAAGGTAATTCGGGTAAATGGGTATTTAATAATTTCGGTTTTTTTGCAACAATAACTTTGATTTTTAGCTTCAGAAACCAAATTAAATATTTACAAAATCTGATAAAAAAACCAACTTCCTTAAATAATCTGGACTTGACTCCAGGCAAAGTGACACACTAAAGGATGCGTTATACAGTAACCCAGGTTCATGCCTTTTACCGCTGGCACTGAAGGAACAGCGCATGAGTGGGTAGCTTGGTCAAGTCATATCTAACGATCACTGGAGTCGGATGTATTCAGAAACTTTCAACAGTAACTGTGTTTTCTGATTCTGTATTAAGAATAGCTTTATACAAAGCTATATGATAAAAGGACTTTGGAGTTTTAAAAATTCTGTTTACAAAGGGTGATTTCCAGGGCTTTTTTCTATAAGGAAACAAATTCCAATTTCCCATAAACGGTCTTGAGGCCTAAGTCTAGCCAGCTGCAATGGAGGCACATACTGTAAGAAAAGAACAGACTGAATATGGATTTTATTTAAATCAAAACCTGAATCCACATGTCAGCTGCAAACTCAAAATCTCAGGTCCTGCTGGAGGCCCCTTTGTTTGCTGGGAGATTTATGTTGAAATTTATGTGGAGAACTAGGTTCGCAATTCGACTCTGGCTGGAAAGCAGAAGGTTCTGCTCCACTCTAGACCACCCTGAGCTTGACTGGGGTCAAGACGCAGAGCTCTGCAAGCAGCCCCCCAGACACCCACCTTCTCCAGGCTGACCCCTGTCCTCTTGACCAGGGCCTGCAGGCGGGCGATGGTCTCGTTCTCCTTCAGGAGGTGGTAGGAGTTCAGCGGCGAGCCCGCCAGGTTGCCGTTGCGCTTGTCGGAGGCCACGTCGCAGGCCCGGAAGCCCTTCAGCTTGGACACGCTCTCGCTGCAGTGCAGGCTGCCCTCCGGAGGGATCCCGAACGTCATCAGCACCTCCGACACCTCCTGGATGAACTCCAGCTTGTTAGGGAACTGGGGCAGGTCTTCGGGCAGCTCTATGAAGTGGTTATCAATGTCCACGAAACACAGGTTGGCCTGAAATAAAGGAGCAAGACGATATTATGCTGGAGATGTTGACAACTGACGTCCCACAATCACAGCGCTGCAATTTCAACGTTACTACAAAGGTTTTTTGTACAATATCTCCATCATGTCGCATGCCAGATCACAACACATTCCACAACACAACACATTCCTTCTCTTTACTGACTTCTGCCTGTGGAAGCTTGCAAAGTGAATAATAAAAATATACTTATACAACAGAAACTAAGTTACTATTGTTTGCAAACAAATACCAAAAATAAAGAGCCTCGCGCTCGAAACACATCTGAAAACCAGTTCTGCCCAGTAGGTGTCGCCACACTGCAACACACAGAGGAAAGGTACATACAATTCTCTCAATTTTTCTTTCCTTATGCTCAAATTATTGTTATTATTATGTACATATCAGTACAAAAATCTAAAATCCCAGTACAACACAATAAGGTATACAATAAGCACAATAAGTAAGGTGGCCTCATTACAATATTAAGGATAACAGTCCAGCATTTAGTTTGATGGAGCCGAAAGAAAGACAAAATACTTCAGGCCATTTAATCAACCTGCCTGCATATCAGAGCTCACTCTGACACAAGAGTGACTATCAGAACTGTAACAAACCGACATCTGTGAGACCAAATCTGGCAAACAGCTCTATGTCATAAATATAATAACACACAGATGGGGGCTGTCAGCATTTCACTAAAATTTTCTGCCAGAAGGCCAAAACAAATTACTGTTCTTGATCCATGGAGATAACAGAGAGGTGAAAAACCCTAAAGCTGAAATTGCACCAGGATGGATTGTCAAAGAAATGAGTTCCACCCTGATATGCGATTTTAAACACAAATCCTAACTTTTCACTTTTGCTGTAAAATGTAGAAAATCCCTCCCAAAATGTGAATTTCTGAGATTTTCTCTCTGTAATGAGCTTTTTATATCTATAAAAATATATTTCTAACTACAGACATCATCTCAAAGAGCTTGCTTTTGGAACAGTATGTCGCAAACACATATAAAAATAAAGGTTTCTGCGCGGGGCAATTTGGACAGTGAAGGCTGAGGTTTCATGAATCACTTCTGCTGTTCCAGCAAGTTACCTCCACTGACCCTTGTCCTGGAAAATGTGGCCTTAATAAGACTAAATATTGCTTATGAGAGGGTTGCAGATTCATCCCAGTTAAGTTACATTATAAAACCAATCACAGAATGAAATTGAGAACTTGTATGCCCATTCAATTGTCAAACTTGTCCCTTTTATGTGGGATCCAGCTCATTATAGAAAGCAGGCAGGCCTGATTAAGGAGCAAGGCAGGTTAGAGTCATAGGCAAACAAGGAATTGCTGTCCCCTGGACAGAGGGTACCTGGAATGGTAGGGATCTGGTACAAACCTTTGCCTAGATCTCAGAATTCATCCTATAGATCAGTGATTGACAACCCAGAACCATGGAGCACTACATTTCTAGCACTGTTGAGAACTTCCAAGATTTCGTCACATGCTCCCAAGACAGGATGGATCTAATGGTTCAGATAGGAGTGCCATACAATATGGACTGCTCCCATTCAGGCAGATTACTTTGGAAAATAAGCATTCAAGTATAATATTTTGAGGAATTTAAAAATCAAAATCAAACTTGGGAGAATCATATGCCAATGTCAGGCAAGTGAAAACAATTTCTCATCTTCAGTATATCTACTCTAAACTTCAGCACATGGTCATAATTAATTAATAATTGCTTACACTTATATAGCGCTTTTCTGGACACTCCACTCAAAGCACTTTACAGGTAATGGGGACTCCCCTCCACCACCACCAATGTGCAGCCCCACCTGGATGTTAGTTTTACTTTTACTGATCACATGTGTAGCGTAAGACAACGGCATTGCAAATACATAGAAAGGATAGATGCAAAGCAGAGACACTGAACAGATGATAAACAGATTAAAAATTATTTGCTATCAGACTTATAGGCCTTTGCTAAACGCAACAGAGATGTACGACAGTAGTTTTACCCAGCCTACGCAGTGCAAAATAAGAAAGACAAACATTCACTTAAACAGAGAAGGAGAAAGAAACTCCCAGAACAATCAGGATAATTATATAAACTGTCTAATCTCCTCTTCAGGGTTAGGACTCCTGTGGATATGGTAGACTAGCGTTTTTATAATCCTCTTTAACAGTCCACTGAGGATCCTGGCATTTTTAAAAAGAAAACAGCAGCAATAATTCTGCTGTTAATACTGATCAGAACTACAGACTACTGCCGGGATCTGTCATATTTTAAGACACTCGACTGGGTGTTCAGGGGGTGACACAGTGGCGCAGTGGCCAGCATTGCTGCCTGGCAGTGCTGGGGCCCTGGGTTCAATTACAGACCAGGGGTGCAGTCTGAGGGTAGCTTGTATGTTCTCCCCATGTTCACGTGGGTTTCCTCCGGGTACGACGATGTGACAAAATACTTCAGACCTTTAAATCAAAGCGCCTGCATGTCACAGCTCCCTCTGAGACTAAAGCGACTGTCTGAACTATAATGAATCGACATCTACGAGACCAAATCTGGCAAACGGCTCTATATCATAAATATAATAATGTGCAAATGGGGGCTGTCAGCATTGTGCTAGAAGCCCTGTGACGGACTGGCGTCCCATCCAGGGTGTACCCTACTTTGTGCCCATTGCTTGCTGGGATAGGCACTGGCTCCCCTGCGACGCTGCACTGGAAGAAGCAGAGAGAAAATGGACGAGCGGACCGACTGTGTGTACAACGTGCAGGACGGGGAACAGCGGCTCCTTCGGGGCGGAAATCGACAGCGCGATTCGGGCGACGCGGGGGCCAACGGGACGCCTCACCTCCTGAGGAAGCTCCAGCTTGGAGCGGTCGTCCTGCCCGTTGGAGTGCAGGCCCATCAGGTACGGCACGGGCGCGTCCAGGAAGTGCAGCAGGGATGCGGGCAGGATGGGCACGTACACGTGCTGCCACTGGAAGGGGAACATCAAGGCCGTGATGCTCTCTGCCACCGTCATCAGTCTCTGGTAATCTGAAAGACATCACCCGACACCGTCACCGCTGCCCACACGCGCAGAGAAACAACAGCGCCAGGGAAGAGGCGCTCAATGAAAGAAAGCCATTCCTAAAATACCGCATACTCCATTTCCCAAGATATAACCTATTCTCAAAACAGACAGCATAATCTACCCCCCGCGGCTTAATCTGGCACTCGTGTTCATGAAGAGGGACTTTCTGGTTCTGCCGAAGACGGAAGCTAATTTCGCTTCGGCACTTCAACACAAGTCAGAAGAAAACAGTAAATAACCGTCAGAGTGGTTGCTGTTCCTCTCAGGTTTTTTTTTTTTAAATGACACCACCCTACAAGAAACACTTTTATGAATCAATATGCAACAGCCAGCAAGATTTTGGTAGCAACACTGGAGGACGCTGGATGCTGTGATTTCTGCAGGAATAAGAATAAAGAGTTAACATGATTTAGATTTCTATCCTACATCTACCCATCAAAACATCAAAGTCTTCCTTTATGTTCCTTACTTATAATGCACTAAAGCAACCCAATTATAAACCAGACATGGGGAAAAAAAGGTTTTTTGTAACAAATTGTATAGCACTGTGGTGGGTTAATACACAGAACATCTTGCAAATCACAGTGGTAATTTGTAGCTGCACCTGATAAACCAATCCCTGAGTATCAGGACAATGTAATCAGCCAGTGCATCAGGGAGCAAAATGCTCTAAAATTCCTGCAGGAGCATTTAGAGACAATTGAGACTATTTCCTGTGTAACATGTACACACAGCAAACCAGCTAAGCTCCTAGATAGCCTAGCTAGGCTATTTCCCACGGCTTCATCATTTCTGAATCGAATGGATATGCAGATTCCAAAACAGAAGCCAGCGCTCTGTGGTTGAATATTTTACATTAATAAGACCTCTTTGTTTTCCAAATGCTTGTGATGTGCATTATTCGACTGCTACTTCAGCTCAGATGTCCATGGAAGATTATATAAGATACAGTTTTATTTTCTATTTCAAGTGTCCTCTTACCTAGCTCATCACAGTTCACTACACAGTTAAAAGAATGAGGATGCCTATGTTCTTTTCAATCTGTATGACACAAAGAAACCCTTTCTTCCTGCCCTTCCTGCTCTTCCCAGATCTTCTCCTGTTATGAATTCATCACCCAGTAAAAGGGCGATGACTCAGGGGCAGGAGTGCAAATTCATCTTGGCCACATCATCCCAGAGAAAAAAAGAAAACAGGCCTTTTCAAAAATACATTTTTAAACTACAAACAAACAGAAGCAGGTTCCAGGCTGGCATTTTCTTTTGTCAAGACTGAGAAACAAGTGATAAAAGTGATTGACAAAGGTAAATCACTTGAAACAGAGACCAAGAGATAACTATTTCTTTCAATCTAGTACGGTGTAAATACAATATCCACCCCTGTCACAGTGCAGCATATTTTCTGGAAGGGCTTTCTACACAGATGAAGGTACCATTTGAACTACAATTATAGTCAAGTGAAGAGGTGAGTAATATATCCGTAAGACACATAATTACTTAATTGCAGTTGATATTTAAAGTGTTACCAAGAAAACCATCATCTGAAAGCCATCACCTTGGGTTCATCTGTCTGAGAGACTAGAATTACGGTACTATTTCTAGACAACCGCCAGTTGAATTTTTTTCGCTCACCAAGGGTGGCTATTTTAGCATCGTTCGACACTTCATCTAATGGCATTACAGTACTTTTCCTTTCAGATTTAGTTGGCTTAATTCTTGGGAAAGCTTTGCAAAAAAAAAATCTGCAGTGTTAAGACTTCTGAAGAAAAAAAACGATGATGTAATTTCTAGCCAATCATATTTTCTCTGCATCACTGACATCCTCCTTTTCAGAGATTCGTTGCTTAGCAACACCTCAGCAATGCACCTGACAGGCTTTGCTGTTTTCCACTAATAATTTGGCATTTATTGTAATTCTAATGAATAAATATCTCCTTGGAACCCAACACTGACACATTTTGTTCTTTATTTAATTCTTTAACATCATCAGAGGCAAGACCCTATAATTTTTAAAGTGCTAACTGAACAATAAATGTAAAAAATTACTAGACATGCACAGAATAAAGAATACTCTTGGATTATCCAATTAAAATTAGAATTATCAATAAATATCACATTTTCCAAAAATACTGTAGGCACAAAACATTCACCTGCATTCCTGCATTAGGAAAATAAATGACTACTTTCGCTACAAACTGCTGCTGTAGACTGATTTACTTTAAACTGCCTTAATAAGAGCTTCAGTATTTAATTCTGCTTTTTACTTTCTTCTGTTTACATATAGCACGAATAAAGGCTTAGTTTACACTTTTAGCTAAAATTAAGACTTGTGAGAAAATAGTATTCCCAAACTGAAAGCAGAAAAAAATTACTCTGATTTCTTTCAAGTTGCAGTGGTGTTGTCATTGATCATAAAAGACAGTTCTCTTCAAAGTAAATTCTCAAATGCCTATTTCTACAATTACAAGTACAAGTACAATTATGTTTAATGTTTTGTGCTTTTTTGGTGTGTTAGAAAAATACTGATAAGCAAATACTATAGTACTGTATTTAAAATCAATTTCAGTAAATTGTGCCATAAAATAAACATTTGTGCCACTGACAGGAAACAGATAATACTTATCCAAGCCCTGAACCTGGCCTGTATTTCATGCCTTTTTCAGTCAGGAGATGTGTATTGACAGGGGGAATAAGAAAGCTATGCAAGACGTGGTTTCTGAACACCCAAGGAGACGGTTTTACAAAGCAGTAGGGTTGTTTATTCAATTTCCACAGCGGAATTCACCCAGACAAGCATGCCACTTTCAATCTGACGATTACTTGATGCTACTATAGGAGACCAACTGCCTGAACTCTGCAATAGGCACTGCACAACCCAGCTTTCACTCACCCTAAGGTTAGGAACAAGCATGACTTTATATAATGGAAAGATTTTAATGCATAATAATTCTCAAAATACTTCTGAGATGTTTACATCTTTTTGTCACGACATTCACCCAGTCTTCATGACATATTCATCTCAAAACCTCTTTCTTTGCTGCTCTGGGTCAAAGCTTCTTCACCAGTTCTATTCCGCTGCCCTTCCATGTTTTCAGACTGCAGTTATTGGGTCTTCAAATTCACCGGAATTAACCTGGATTTGTCTCCTATAAATACCATCTAGATCTCAACCAGCTTGACAATAAGGGCTCTGTCAGGCTGCAGCGCCTATAAAAAGCTCGACTTAAGAGGGTTAAATTCCCCACTGCGAAGAGAGGACTCAAAGACATCCTGTGTCATCCTTCTCACCTGCCTTTCATTTTAGTTAAAAAATGGTCAAAATCATATTTTTGAACACTTTTAATTAGGATTGGCAGTACCACGTTTTGCATCTTTTTATAATGAGCACAAGCCAACAGAAAGTACTAAAATAGGAAAACATACAGGATAATGTCTAGCACCACGGAAACGATATGTTTTAATAATGGATCACACCTCTTGAATCGTCAAGGCCACAATAAAGTGTTTTCTACTCCACCAAGATCAACACAATGCTCTTTATAAAATAGGGGAAAACAAGCTCCTACTGTTTTAGAAAAAAGTAAAACTGTTTTAAACAATCTAAAAGGTTTATGGAACCTTACATAATATCCTTGCATTGTGTTACTAACAGGAAAAAGACTGACCACACTTTCATCATCCCCTCATGCTGGATACAAGACACCATGGGAATAATCTGCACTACCCATGTGCTCCTTCATGTATAATTTCACTGTAATTAAGGGCACTTGTTATGAAGTGATACTGAAAAGACTTGGAAGACTGAAAATCAGCTCACTGTTGGAAGGCATTTACGTTAAATGGGAAAAATGTCTACAATTGCAGAGAACGATGAAACAGAATCCTATGGGATACCTGTCCTCCACACCTTCTGTGTGTCAGGGCACGATGCACATGGAGAAGTCTCTGTAAGCAATCTTATTATATTTCCCTGCAGGACTGTCATGATCTCTACATGAGACATAATTGGAGCAATGCAGCGACACAAAGTCAACGGTTTCATCAAGGTCAGAGCCGTCACGAAGGTCCTCGTGCAAGAGAGAGCAGTCAATGAGGCATGAGCCCGAGTGCACGAGTGGAAACGCCCATTCAGAATCAGACTAGACACCCTGCACAGGAAACGAGCGATCAGCACCGCTGTCTCTAAAGGAAAAACACCTTATGCAGGTGTTCTGCATAAGGCACTGCTGCATCTCTGTGGATAGGCTGTTGTATTTATTTTATTTGACTAGTGGTGTCGGAGATAAGCACAGAAACCACAATCTAGGGTCCGTCACAGAAGTTCGGCGCTGTTTTGGCTGACGAACCGCGCCTTCTCTGTCACTTACTGTCACAGAGAACGAGCCGAGAGCAGCCGACTCACAGCGCCAGGGAGGGAACTTACGCTGGGAGTACAGCAGGATCTGGATCTCCAGCAGGGCGCAGGTGAAGAGCTGGATGACGTTCTCCAAGCCCAGGAGCTCGAACAGCTCGCCGACGGGGAAGTCGAAGAGCGGCAGCTCGCTGTGGCTGGGCCGCTGACACACGATGGGGCCGTACACCCCCGAGAACTTCAGGGACCTCCCGGAGGGCGGCAGGGGCACCTCATACAGGATGTTGAAGATGTAGCTCTCCAGGGGCAGTGGTGGGGGCTGGGGGGACGTCACGGCCTGGTGGAGCTGCTGCAGCACCTTCCTGCAGGCCTGGATGAAGGCCATGGGCGTGATCAGGCAGATGCACTTGGAGACGTACAGCGTGTCCCTGCTGATGTCGTACGAGTTGAAGCGCTGCAGCTTGGACAGCGCGGTGCCGCCGAGCTCCTCCTGGCTGCCCCCGCAGTCCCTGCCGTTGGTGGAGGAGGAGGAGGTGGTGGTGTGCAGGATGTCGTACTGCTCGGCGTTGTGCATGTGGTACAGGGTCTGCATGGCGCTGCAGATCTGCTTGCTGGTCACCTCCTCGTAGAAGGTCAGAGTGAAGCCGTAGGTGCGGGAGCCGTCCTCCCGGGTGATGATGAAGGAGTGGAACAGCGGCTCCCGGCTGTCCGCCTGCGTCCTGAACGTCAGCCCCTTGGGCATGCAGAGCTTCCGACACAAGAGGAGAGAGGGCGGGCGTTAGGCGTTCACTCCGGCACCCCACCACCGCGTGGGTACACCAGCCGGCACGAAGTGAAGGGGGCCCGGCAAGGCTCCAGGCGGACCTGACCGCTGGGACTAGCAGCCAGCTGGAGCGACGAGACGGGCCGAACAGTCTGCTCGTGTTCGTCACCCCTCCCGTGTTCCCAGTTTGTTTTACGTCTGATTAACCGTTATGTTTTCTCCGATAAACTGCACCCATATATACTGCACTGGCAGACTGAGAGCGACACCAACAAACAAAAAAATGCAGATGGTAACAAAGGACAACGTGTTCTTTTGTAAAAGTAAATAGGATGTTTCCACGTATAACGTAGTTACCCCGCCCCAACCCCTTGTCTGCCAACATGACTGATATCATTTAAACATTTAGCATGGAAACAGGTTGAAAGAGAAATATCCCAATGACAACTGCAGGCCGAAATTAAAAAAAAGCAAAGTGAATATTTTTTTAGATTACCTTGGCAAGACTATATGCCTACATGCTCTTCTGGTGTCACCTCTCTCTCTTTCAGAAAGATGGCACGCAGCAGTGTGGCTGATACGACACAGCCGTGGTCACAAGCGCAGCGCTGTTTTCAGAAGCGTGTGTGACTGGCAAGAGATCAGGCAGCCCTGTCAGGAAGCCTAGGGACCCCTACACTCTGCACGGAACCGCCGCAGGGTCCCGGCCTGTGGACACTAACCATTCCCACAGCATCCTGGTCAAATGGGCTCCACTCCACGTTCTCGGGGTAATGGGCCAGCACTTTGGACTTGAACGTTCTCCGTAACGGACTCTGCTCAAAATTCTCACCTGGAAGCACAAGAGAGAGGGGTCAATGAGAGAGTTCCTGCCCAACGGGCTGGGCACGAGCATGAGCACACGAATGGGAACACCCTTTCAGAAACAGACTGAGGCACAAGATGCCCTGCACAGGAGACAAGGCAATGGGCACAGTCGTCTTGAAAGGCAAAAGGTGTGCTGCATAAGGCACTGCTGCTTTTAATGTTGCATATTTATGTTACCTGATTAGTAATATCAGAGATTAGCTCCAAAGGCGAACCTAGAGTCCATCTCTGAAGTTTGACAATGTTTTTGCTAATACTGCATTCTCTGTTATTTATTGCTTTATTCGTCCAATATAAAAGAATTAAAGCCTTGCTAACACAGATCATAGTACAAATAATGCTTTTGTTAAACACAAACACCTACACGTACATGGAAGATGTCAGTATGCAACATTAAAGCAGCTGGCTGCCCTTATTGCAATACAGTAAAAAAAAAAATATGTAAAAAGACAACAGTGGTAGCACAGGTGACGCACGCATGAAAAATCTGCTGGTAACCATTTGTCGTGGAGGGGAAGAAACAACATTGACCAAGCAACATCAGTAGCAGCACTGGACATGTGAGGTACAGCATTGTTTGCAAGAACAGACTTTCTCTCTCTCATTAGGCGTTTAGAGGAGAAGGCAGTAAGAGAGGACTCCCAGAGATTCCCTCCACCGGCGCAGCAGAAGAGTCAGCTTTGAAACAAAACGAGAGTGCTGTGAAAGAAGGGCCTGTCAGGTTAAAGGTTAAAGGTTAAAGGGGCACAAGCGGTATTGAGAAGATGTGACATCAGAAGGACCATCAGAAGGGGGGGTTTACCTTCATCCGCACTCGCTGAGCACCGTCCGGCCCCATCTCTGATTTTAGAAGCCTGTATAAACTGGCATAATGCTATACAACAAATAAAACAACAGTTAATCACAAGGCGGTAACACTGCCTCAATTTCAAAGACAACAACAAAAAAGCACGACGAAGGGTCTCACAAGCAAAGGGGGTTCAGCCACTGAAACCAGATTTAACTTTTGAACTTTTCTGAACTACAAAAACACCCCAACATTTTTCTTCCTTCTTAAATGGACAGTAAGCATAACAGACAGTCAACTGATCATCTGACAATCATCTGTGGAATTTCCAAGAACTAACAAATATTTTAAGCACCTGTTGCACAATCTTTTTTTTTTACCAGGAAGACAAAAGCATCTTAAGAACTAATGCGCGTCACTATATTTACAGGCTTACACACATTTGACATATTTCAGGAGTGAAGGAGCTTTAAATTTGCATGTTCATAAAATACAGGCCAGCCCTGACAGGTGTGGGAGATTAAAAACTGTCCCAAATCTGGGAAAATTGATCTCTACTGGAATTGGAATTTGCATTAACCTGTGAACAAAAAAAAAATCATGTCCATGTGCTTCATTAAAAGATATCCCCAAGAGATGCTTTTGTAGAGGTTCATAAAGAATATTTATTCTAAAGAGTAGAGACACTTTAATCCCTGAATCACACCAACCAGCAATACCTAATTTGGCATTTTTATATTAGGTTGGATTCTTTATGCTTTAACTGAAATTCACTGCATTAATAAAAATATTGTTGCAGGAATATAATGCTCCAGCTGGTTAACAATTTTGAGATAGTGAAGTCTGGAGATTAATAATGAGTCATAAACATCCCAACTGGCTGAGCAATTAATGTCCAATTTACAGTATTCTGATGGCGCTTTAACCTCCGCATTAAATGGAAGGTTAACTAAACTGTAAGGAATCTGGTTGGAGAAATGTTCATGCATCAGAACCGGTGAGGGTTTGAAACGCAGTTCTTTAAGCTTCACATACATGCCTGCCAGCTCTGGAAGAGTGAGGTGCTCTGTGTGCTCACTACTCTGCCAGAATCATGCACAACGGGGCTGTGGGGCTCCTCGTCCATTGTTTTGAAAATGAACTGCTGCTTGTGTGGAGTTTACGCCAAGAGCTACACCCCGGCCCTCAAAGCAAATCCTAAACAAATACACCCATCTACCTTGTCAACGATATGTAATGAAGGAAAAAAAATCTGGGTTATCTGATATGCTTCAGAACATCACAAGCAAAAGACGAACAAAAATCCAATACAATTAACACGGCCCTAATGCAGAAAAAGGCAAATGACACTGGCAAAGTGTATATTCATTTTTAGGAATGACTCTAAAATACTAACTGTTGCAGCTTCTCATCTACTTAAATATCTGCTATTGCTGGCTCACTATTTGTGACTGATGATGAGCCACGATGATGAAAGGCTAAAAAAATGAGTCAATTCCTTTTGTCGTGCAGTCAATAAAATGACCATAAGGTAGAAAGGAAACTTGCCGAAGACAAGAGAGATAGAAAGAGCTTTGCATACCCAAGTATCACAGAACTATGAAATTAATACCATTTCTAAAGAAGATTGGCTCTTAGGCTTAGTCAAACCTTCATTAAAGCATTTTTCAGTTCAGGTGCCAAGGCCGAAATGTTGTGTTTTCTTTCTTCTCTTTTCAGCATGGAATAAACCTATTACTTGCTCCTTTATCAGTTCAGCTCTGGTTTTAGATGTAACATGGGTAGTATTGCTTTGGGCTTTTTGGTGGTTAAACCAAATATCTGGTAAGACATAGCAAAATACAGAGGCTTCTTTGTGTTAGGAGTCACGTGGTAAGACATATGCAAGTCACAGGATGAGAATGTTAGCGTGGACACAAAAGAAAAACAGATCCGATGACTCTTAAACAACATCTCAACATATGGTGGTTTAGTTGTGTTTTTTTTTTCCCCATTTGCCCTAGAAGAATATGCAGAACAATAGGAATCCTTCTGTCTCCTTCCTACACCAGGAGACAGAACTAGCTTGATTTGAATGCAGTTGAGGAAACAAGCCTGGACAAACTGTAAAGCGCTCATTTGCTGTTGCCATTCTTGCATTAAAAAAAATATATTTTAAGCAAGGATGAAGCGGACGTCTCTTTTCAGTAGCTTTTGTGTGACATAGATGACATTTTGTGTACATTTCTGGATAAATGGAATCACCACTTTGCAGGCCTCCAAGGAAACTTGGCAATCAAGGCAAGAGATGTAAGGAGGGCAGGGTTTCAGAGCCGCCTCTGTGCGTCTCTGAGGTGTTGTTTGTCTGTTGTGTACAGATTTACAGATCTCTGCTAAGCAACAATATCGACACACTGCATATATTCTATTCTGTTTCATCATAAACAACACATCTGGGCAGCTTGTTCCACATTACCTTGCTTTTGAAATGCCTTTCTAGAGTTTTTATTGCGTGTTCAAATGGATTTACTATACAGGACCATGTATAAACAAACTTCTACTGTGGTACAATCAAAGTGTTCCTGCACCCTAGTGCTGTGAAGTCAAGTAAAAGCATGCAACAACATGTCAAATGTGGGTACAACCATAGTACAAAATGAAAACAATATCATGACACATGCGCCACTTCATTACTTCGTTTCTTCTGCAGTGCACTCTTGAAGCAATTAGCTCCATCAGTCAACTTCAAGTTCCTTACCAAAAAATACAATCACCTATCTCAGTACCAAACACTGATACAGACACAAATCTGACTCATCCATCACGGGTCCACCACAAACATTCCAGTGTGCTTACATACCACACCTGAAAATCATGTCATTCACCATGTTTACCAGGTACGATCCCGAGCAGAAGTCAACCTGGAGACAGCACATTCCAGGAATAGCATCTCCGCTTGCTGAACCTGCCCTCTGTTAATTACTGTGATTTTTCTGTTCCACTAATGTGTCAGATTCCATGAAAACGAAATGCAGCAAATTAAATATGCCTCTGTTTTTAAGTCAAAATTAGAGCTGGAAGCATTTTGAGAGTTTCAAAATGCACAATTTTATTCAAAAACACAGTTTTCATAATTGCTTAAGTAACTCTGTGTAGTAGCTAATACACTTCTATACTTTTCTTACTTAGGGTACAGAACACAAAGACAGCAGTAACTGCGTCATAGCTCTTCAAAGACGTGACATCTTCATCAACCTTCAAGCCATGAAAACTACATTGTTACAATGACAGTGGAAAAGGAAAGTTTATAACCACCTTCGCCTGTTTGTTGAAACACTTCCCAGCATGAATACACTGCGCATTTCATTAAAGGATATGGGTCCCTTTGCTATTAACTGCCCTAACACAGCAGCATTGCCTCACAAGTTCTCACTATTGGAGTAAGAGCCAAGTCTGTCTGAACTCTGACCTCTCGCCTGAAAGCATCTTGGGAATGAACTGCAGCCCGAGTGAACACACCAATACCACACGGCGCCTGTAGCACTCCTGCAAGCTGAGAAAGGACAAGTTTTAACTGGCACTGTAGAGCTGCAGGAGAACAAGTAGAGGCTGTGAGTCAGAGAAGGTCGGCTCACTCCTTGCCTGCAGCGGCCAGGCAGGAATGGATCTGTTAGCAGGGGCAGTGAGAGGGATGTATTGTTAAAGGGCAGTCAGCAACTGCAGATCAGGGAGCAGAACCAACATAACCACCAAAACCTGTCAGCATCTGGTGTAAAAGAACAAACACCCCTTCAGGCCTCGCAGGTACAAAGCTAAGAACAGTGAGCCATCCAATGCCATTGCAGGCTGTGACAGAATGCGCATTTATTGTGTGTGTTTTGCAAGTGGGTATGTTTGCATCCCTGACTGCTCTGGCCAGAAACTTAAGGCTAAAACTTCTTGATCTATAAAACACAAGGACGCATGCAAACAAAGAAATAAAAAAACACCTGAACACTGACTGCTAATCTTGTTATTTTGTGTATGTGTTAGAGCTCTTGCATTATGGCTAACGCAATGAGTGTGCTAACTCCGACGGGCTTGACATTCAAAGTGGCCAAATGGAACAGATGCTCTTCTTCCCCTCTTAATGCATGTTTGTTCCGGAGGAAAAATCAATGCTATCAAGGGATGGGTCACATTGCAACGCACTTTAAATTAAACTTGTTTTATATGTCAATGATATGCATTTGTCAAGAGCCTACCACACACAAAAAGAACCCTTTCTCATTATCTTACAAACTGACAGGAAAGCCTGGCACACAGATACTTCTGAATACACAAATTTTGGATTTATTTAATCATTAGTACCCACGTTGCCTAACTGTGGAGCTAGTATAACAAACAGATCATGTCACACAACGTGCCAAACTTACATATCATTTTGTAACTGCTATTTTGATGCCAGTGTGTAGTGACACTGGTAAAATCCACAATGACATGCCCCACAGGAAAAACAGGATGCCTTTATGTCTCTTGTTTTATGCTGCTTTATTTTTTAATTGAAAAATTCTGCTCTCCACTTTACAATATAGCCCTAATGGCAGCTGATGTGTGTCTCTTCACTAATGTCCAGACTGGCCCACAGCACATGTGAAAGTAACTTTAATTTGGCTACAGCAGTACTATGACTTTCAGACTGGATCCAACATGGTGACCTCAGAGACTGATAAACTAGATTATGCGTTCCAGAAGTCAATGATGACAGCACGCACTTCGAAAACAAGAAACTATCCATCATTAGGACAGCTTCTGAAACAGCATCACCCAGAGGAATGTCTGTACCGATTCTTTCTCACAGAAACAAATCCCTTATAATATGAACTGTACTATAACAGGTACTATAATCAAGTCACAAAATCAATATCAAAGACTGCAAAAAATGTTTGCTGTACAGTTAGTTAACACAGTTTAGAACACGAATATAATTCATCTGGTTGGCTTTACAGTATATTTTCAAGATAAAATTTTCAAACATCAGCCCCTTCACGTTCAGAGCTTAAAAGCTTAAAATCCTTTAATGTACTTGTGCATGTGGGATAAAAAAGGAAAAATTATAGCGAGGTTATGTAAACTAAAAACACTATGGTGCTGCTCTGACTTGTCTACTCTTTTAAAAAGGTTTTACTGTAAATGCATCAGGGCATTTGTGCTTTGGGGAAAGTAGCTAATCTACTATTATACTTGTTAAAACTGGAAGAACAAGAGAGATGCCTCTCTAGAAATTGATTAGGCAGCTTAAACAACTCCTTTAACTAGACCAAGAAAGCTGTATTTCCAGACTACAAGCACTCATGCTGAAAGCTTGTGACCAGAAGCGGAAAACAAGAACACAACTGAAACCAGTCACCAGGTCTGCTGTCCTCAAACCCTGGGTTTCAGGAGCCAAGAGCTACAGCCAAGCATGCCTGCCATTCTTCAGTCACTGACACCATGAGAGGAAAATGACTTTCTCGAGTTATTTCAAAAGAATGAGCAGCTACTCACCCTAGCCAGGGAACTCATTCCTAAATGCTCAGCTGTGGCACTCCAGCCTGTGGAGTGGAGCTGCAGGAATTTCTTCCCCCTCAGTTGACAATTCCAGTCTATCGTTGTCATGTTATGCGTTTTGACAGAAAGTTCCTCCCTATTGAACCAGTATTTGGAAAAAGCAACACGTTCTTTCATTTTGAAGGCCTTGTTGTTATTAACTGCAGCCAAACCCGAGTCCTGTTTAGCAAATTATTCGCACAAATGCTTCTTCCGTGAACGGACATTGATTTGAGAATTTATTAACATATCCAAGCCAATATGAAAGTGAACGTTTCGAACTGATTTTCCAGAAAAGTCAAATGGCCAGATGACACAGATCTAACTTTGGATATTTAGCCACACGTTTAATAAAATGACAAGAGTACGGCGATCGAGACAAAAAGTAAAACAGTCAGAAAATCCACCAACAAACTACAATGAGAAGAATCACGGCTGCTGATGTGCATTCAGGACACAAGTGTACAGTACAAGAGCTTGGGGGATAACCGCAACAGACTCTACAAGCAAACAGGCTCAGAAGAAGTGCTTGGTAAACCACCTGGGCTTCGTTCAAAAGAAACAAATTAACACGCTCTGTCTAACTAGCCTTTGTCAGTGAAGGGGCTTCAGTCAGGCTCATCTCCTTCGGTAACGGCTTTGCCAATAGGACACACGAGACCAGCCGCAGCCAGAAGCGGAACAATGAGGAGCTGGCTTGACGCAGGGATGTCTGTGATGTCCGCAGTGGCTCAGAGGGAGCTCCGCCGCACTGGAGAGGGGGGAGGTCTGTTCATGCATTCGCAACCCTCTGATCGCACTAGCTGCTGCAGCGAGGATACGGGATTCAAACTGACAGCCCAACCAGAATTACTTAACAAGCCCATTGGTAAAAGCCTTAAAACACGCGTGGCACTGCGCTGGATACTGTTCTGGAAAAACACACCGGCAAACTGAGAAGCAACTAGGCAGACTAGTCCGCTTTGACGCTTGAAGAGTAAACGGCACACTGAGTCGAGGTCTCCAAGCACGATGTCTCTTCACGCATCTTCAGTGACTTCAGTGCGGAAAACGTCACGCGGTCAATCAGAGTAAGCAGATCTGAGGTGATATCAAAGGACGGGCAAATACTTGTAGAGTCATCACTTCAGCCTGAGTCGTAGTGTTTCTAACAGAGAAGAGCCATATTGTCCCTCTCATCTTCTGGACCAAATATATCCTCCTTTTTGTTAGATATTCCATTCGTAGGCAACCCAAAAAGCCAGAGATCATTTGACAGCACCAGCAGTGCAGTGCCTCCATGGCCAGGACAGGAGAACACGGCACTGCGAAACACCGCAGCGGGAGACAACCGGCCCAAAGTGATCTAAAAGACCTTTTCGTGCTGCAGCCCCACAGACACCTGTGGGCAGAAGGAGGAGGGGACTGTGACTAACAACAGAGATTCAACTGCAGCCAGGCTTTCCAGACGCACTGCCAGGCCTTCCCACCTCAAGTACACGAGTCCGGTGTGGTTCCTCCAACCTCGCGACCTGTAAGGAGTTAAAACTCACGAACAATGTAAACAAAAAGTCTACGTCAGGGGGAAATGTGTGTCTTTATGACTCCAGCAATAAGCCAACAACTATTATACAGCCATCCAGTTTCTAACCACTCTATCCAAAGCAGGGTTGCGGGGGAGCTGGAGTCTATCCAGACAAGCAACGGGGGCAAAGTAGGGGTACACCCTGGACAGGACATCAGCCCACTGCAGGAGACAGGCGGATACAAACAAACTCACACCAGGACCACATTTCCCAGAGGCCAATTAACCTACCTGTATGACTTTGCACTGAATGAGAAAACCACAGCTCCTGGAAGAATTCTATGTGAACATGAAGAAGAACATGCAAACTCCCCACAGACAGCACCCCAGGAACTGCAAGACAGCACCACCATGCCAGCCACTGTACATATAATACAGCACCTTTATTTACATATATAATAACACCTGTAAAATGAATCATCTCAGATATATTACATTCACAAAAAAGAGAAGAGTTGGCACCATGCATGTAGTTGAATATGTTTAAATGAAGTTTGCATTCCACTAGGGTGAAAGAAACTGCCTTTGAATGGTAAACTAAAATCTATAGGCCTTGGAAGAATGCATCAATTAGGAGGAGTCTCTGGATAATATGGTACTTGTCAGAAAAAAGGCCTTTCTGATTAAATTCACACCTCACTAAACCTGTGGTTTCCCCTGGGCACTCCTTGATGTTAAATATATCATTTACTATCGCCAGCTGGGATACGTCCGATGATTCCTCTCAAAATGTGCTAAAGGCTCTTATCATCAGTCACTGTTTGCAGGAACAAACCCCTGACATATTCCTTGGAAAGCAGGTGCACACAACATGAAGAATGACTTCAATCACGTCGCCTTTGTTTGGCCTACATGCAGATTTAAGAGGAAACAACAGCCCTGTTTTTTTCTGTCCTGATATTCTAAAGACACAATCCCCCACAAAATTAAACAGGGATGCTGTATTACTTGAAATCAAATGTATTTTAACTGGGCCGCTACGAGCTTAGCCTTATCTGTAAACGCTGCAGTGTAAGAAGATGATGGAATTTTTTTTCTTACCTCCAAGAGAAACATTTTTTAAAAATGCAAAGCCGACTGGCAGTTTCTTTTAGAAACTCGCTGGAAATTCATGCATAGCATTTTGTAGAATGAAACCAATCTGAAGCCAGTGCCGGCTTCTTTGATATCTTTGCAAATGTTCAATACCAGGGGGGTGGATTAAAGCTGCAGGGTTTTTAAAGGACTGACTGCAACAGTCACTTACTGTCAGGAAAAATGAAATACCCTCCAGCTCTTGGATTTTTATAAATTACACTGGGAATGCTACCACAGTCAACTGAGACAAAACACAGCACAAGAGCACAATTTACCACACAAACCTGTCATAAATGCTGAAACAAAGCTGGAGTGTGTTTGGCAGTCTTGCCTCATTTGACATTCAAATATAATTCCGTTGAGCACATTCCTCATATTTTCTCATCTCTGGATGTAATCTCCTTCTGAAAGAAGCCTTTACTGGGAGGAATTGCGCCACTATGAACTGAAACGTGTTGGTAATGACGCTGCTCTAGTAACAATGATGAGAATAATTACACAATAAAACAAAGGAAAATTTCTACACAACTGGGAGCCTAGTCCATTTTCCTTCACTTTACCTCAATACTCCGTGGTCCATAGCTGGACATTGCAGTCCATCCTTGGTCACCCCCATGTAACTTATATTTCAAAACGTGTTTTTCAGCCCGAGATAAACGCGTTTTTTCAGATTGTTTCAGAAGTGAATTAGTGGCAGTGATTAATATACCTGTCACAGCGAACGTGGAGACACCAGCGTAATCAATAAGAAAGCAAACCAGGTGGGAAACCTCTGTCTCTACACTAGCCCAGAATTTGCACCCACGCATGAAAAACCCAATTAAAGTGGTTGAGTCTAGCCCTTTGTCTGAGGCCACCAAGAGAGGCTCCTCTGCTGTAGCACTGGAGCAGACTGCTTTGTTTTTCGTGCTGGATGTTGACTGGCCGTAGACCACTTCAAAGTACTGTAAACACTGGCCCTAAACCACTTCCTGAAACAGCATCAGCTGACAATCACTCAGTAACCCTGAGAACTGGCGAGCTTTAATTATAAGCGCATTTAGTTGACACCTCCTTGCATTCTCAAAAATGTTGAGCATTCACAATTAAAGGGCCATCCTTTTCTGTACAAATGAGTTCCTTGCATTCGTAAAAAGAAACCTGTCACCAACAGCAGACTGCAAGCCTTCCAAAGACTACAGGTGCTTATGACATTTTCACCTGTCCCATCTTTATTTCACCAGGACACTCAAGATTATTACTGCGCCTAATCATCATTCTAGCTATTTTTGTGCATTCTCCTGTGTGCTTACATTGTCACGATCTGTTGAACTCATTGGGTGACACGTCGTGGAGAGTGTGTGTTTTCTCTGCTGCCACACGTCAGTGGAAACGCAGCGTGTAGTTGTGAAAATAGAGTCCTTTCTGCTGAAGCAGCAGATGAGCAACGTCCCCAATGCTGACAGCTCCTTGAGCAAGAGTGGCCGCGATGCAAATGGCAGGCAACAGCTGTGAACGGTCCCCCATTCACAAACGGCCTTTTGTCACCAACATGCAAAGTGCCACTTTAAACAAATTCACAGCCGCTCTCTCTCTCCCTGGAAAATCGAGGACTTTGCAGGAGGCATCTTCTGGGACACAGCTTTGTATAAAGAGGAAGAAAAAGAGGGGGGAGAAAAGTGTTGATCTGCCAATTCCGAAAGGAACATCATCTGCTTTCTTTTTGGGAATCATGTCAGCTTGGTGAATGAGCACTCCTGCGATTTTTTTGGTCTTAGTCATGCTACAGGATGCCTGGGAACACAGTGAGCTGAGGAGGCTGTCAGTGAACTGCGCACAGCACAGAATTATCGAACCTGATGATGAGAGACATAGAACAGTACGTACCTGCAGCCTTTGACTCAGCACTTCAAACTCCCTGAATAAAATGATATTGTTAACCTTTTACTGATACCATCGAGGATAAGTATTAGATATGATTTACCAATTCTCTCTGGACATGTTTATTTCTAGTTATTCTATAATAATAAAACTCCTTTAAATAGTCTTTTTTCAGGATTGTTTGTTCTTTCAACAGGAAGCTAATATAAAAAGCTAAAGCATATTTAATGGCGTGAATACATATTTTTCTATAAAAAGCTAACAATTCTGAAATAAAATTAATTAGGTGAATTATGATGGAACAACTGTGAATAAAGATCTCCAAACAGAAAGACAGAAGCATAATTTAACTTACATGTTCAATTACAAGTTCACTTAAATGTGCTTTCTTACAAACAAAACTTAAGGACAACAGACGATAGGTTGAGAGTACTACTATGACAAACGTGTGTTACTTCAAAATAAAAAAAAATATGATCGTTTGTATCTCTGACAGAGTTTTAGGGCCCATGGACATGTCTGGCTTGTGCAGAACAGCAGCCAGTTAACCCAGGGGGAATGTTGTAATCTTGATCCATCGCAACAATTCTAGAAACAAATGTGGAAATACACAAAGGCCACAGCAGCAAATCTCCAACACATCTTTCCATGACTACAGATGGCTCCAACACGCGCCAAGAGATTCCTCTAAATATTAGGAAATATGCTCAGCTGTGCACCACACTTAGAAGAAATTCCAAAGCTCAGAGATTCCAAAGATAGTTAACTTTCACTTCATAGATGGAACACTTTTGGGTTTCTTCTTATCTTACAGACAGATGTTTGAAGAAATAACTGTATAATGCATACAAAAACTGACGCAGTCATGGCATTTTAAATAAAGACTAATCATTTACTGATTTTTCTCTTCGTCTACGAGATTGTGATTTTAGAAAATACAGACTATCACTGTATTTTGCGATATACAGACTATCACTTTATGCAATTAAAAAAGTACTGACAGAATGTACTTGCATATTTCATTCGTCACCTTTTCATTTATCATGGAATGAGCCATTTTATTTCTGCTGAGGATCTTCCTTGAAGATCTATGTAAAGTGTAATATGAGAACATAGTGACCGATGACACTCATAAATGTATCTTTCCAGGATCCAAGATGGGGAATAAAGAATTTCTGTACTTAACAGGATGACAAATATGTCCTCATCTGTTTTTTTAGCTTTGGAGAATGGAATTAAAATCTCTCAAATACAGTTATTACAGTAATTTCAGAAATTCGTTTTTTTGTCCGATCACCCCACATGATTTGACTGACTTCCCTTGGACATTTGAGCTGGTTATCGTTTATTTTTGTGCTCCACTGGCTGATTTTCCAGATTATATACACCTGCGCTGGGACTGCTGGCTTCACAAAAAAGACAAATAGTACAAGTTTTGCAACTGAAAGAAAAGTTGTTCACAGAATACATATCTTCGTCAAAATCAAGCAAAAGACTGTAAGCTAACTAAATGAAGACTTCTTCAGATGTTAGAAATTCTTATTTTGATCATAACTATCATGATCACAACGCAAATTGCCTCTTTGAATGTAAAGCAGACATGATCTTGGAGTGATGCTGCCATTTATACTAATTCTGAGCAGCTCTATTTCTAGACCATAATACTTCCCATCAACTTAAGGTTTCATTATTTGAATTGCTCCATACTACTTTAATACACTGCTGGGAGTCAATCAGTCTTATATCTCGTAGACTGTCATATATAAGCCATGGCCCATCAGGGTGATTAACTTTCCCGATTAGTTCACACTATGTCATTCATTTAAAAACGAAAAGTGTAATCACATTTTGACACAAAATACTTTGGGCTTTAGAACAGTCTCACAATAGAAAAAATACACAGAAATTCAGTTGACATCTGGCAGACTAAAGCTAAACCAAAGTTGAACAAAAATCTGCTGCAACAGAAAGTGTATATTTGAAGTCACTTTAGTCCCTAAAGAACTCCATTTCTGCACCTCTTAGAATGTACAGTGAGTACTAAAATCAAAACATTGGATTAGACTTCCTTGCATCTCCTCTTTAAATAGTATGAGACAAACTCAGAGCTCTTGAATGTTGGCTGAGAGTCACTATTGAAATTAAATTCATCACGTATGCGAAGACAGATGTTACTTGAATAATTAACCATTTTTTTGTGTGCAATAAGTGATTTGTGGCATACTGCAAGATGGGTTATTTGATTATCACTTTACATACTGTAAGAATAGTGATTTTGAGGGAGAACATTTTAAATATAAAACCTTCCATAAAATGGAGAGCATGAATGTAACTGGATGAATTTATAATTTAAGGCTTTGCTTATCCTGCAAATTCTGGTCTTTTCATAGCTTTACAACACATCAAATACTATTTTCAAACACACCGTGATAAAATGATGCACACTAAAACCTAACAAATGGATCTCGGAAATCCAAGACCTAAAATGTGCATAAAGGAATTGGATGCAGAGAGTTACTTAAGGGTAGGGGAGCATTTCAAAGAGAAATTCTGTAAAACATAATTATTAAATAATTATGAAATTATTTCAGAAAGGAAAACATTCACAATGTTCCAAATTGTTGTCTGCACCTTGATGGGTGCAATAAAATGTGTTGTGTGCATCACTATAGAATTCCAACATTATGTTTTTTTTTTACTTGGTAGTATAATAACAGTAAAATGTAAAAAAATATATAATATAATAGCCTCATGCCAGTGAGAGGAAATATCTGAGATCAGAACAGTATGAAGCTTTCAGGAAACCACAAGACCTCAGTTCTTAGCACACTTACCATTTTCACACATTATAAGCGCACAGAAATCGCGAGAACAAAAAGGTGGAGTGAGACGCCACCGAACTGTGCTCTGGGAAAACCCAGGCGGGTCAGCGTTTCGATCTGGGGGTTTCTGTGTGCTGGGGCCGCAGTCGCTTTCTGACATTTACCTGCAGCTGTGCCAACCATTGAGAGAGCCCTGGAACACACAAGGAAGACGCTTCTGCACCGAGTGACTGACTGACTGACTTTCCTCAGGGGCGCGGGGGTTTTTGATGAAACGTTTATCGGTAATAACCGTAACAGTGGTGGTTGCTCGGTCTAATTGAGCTGAAGCGCTCAAGATTAGTGGACCTGTCCACAAAAAAAAAAACAATGAGTCAGGCAAGCCTAAAAGTTCCAGATTTGCTGCACGAGACATAACAGGCAGGATCAGAGAGAGATTATTCAAGATGTGTAATAGAGAAATGGAAGCTCTTCTGGTTTCTGCATTAACTGCTTTATTTCCATCAATTTTCTAACTGCTTCTTCCAATTAAGGGTTGGGGTATGCCAGAGACTATCCCACTAAGCAACAAGTACAAGGCAGGGTACACGCTGGGTGGGTGCAGGCAGGGCCGACGCACTGACGCCCACACTCACACCAGGTCCAGTTTTCCCACAAGCCAATTCACCCACCGGTATGTCTTCTTGAGGAAACTGAAGCACCCAGGGAAAACCCACACACACAAAGGGAGAACATACAAAGTACAAGCACCTCAGGTCTGGATTTGATTCTGGATTAGGTTAGTCTCAACAACACCAAATGTGGCACCCCAAAGTCTTTTCAGATGGGTTTCAGAAGCAACAGAAGATACCATCATCCACAGAGTGCAGGCGAACAGAAAGAACACACAGCAAACCAGACTGAGATCACATGGATAGGCAAAAACAGACATCTTATTGTCTGTATACTAGGGAGCTATGTCATGCCTTGTAGAGCCTGAAACATAAGCAGAAGGATTTTTAGAATCAGCTCAAAACCTGACTGGAAGCCAGTGCAAGGACTCCAAGACAGGAGTGATGTGATCACTTGTGCAGCCTAGTCATGATTCTAGCTGCCAAATTCTGAATATATTGTATTTTTTTAATGTAGCGTTAGAGAATCCTATTATAATGACCTTCTTATAATTAATTCTTTAAAATTAATTATAAGTAGAAATCCAATGTTTTTCTTTTACAAAAATAAGCAGTATTGTTGCCTGCCTAGCCAAGGCGTGTTTATTGTTTGTTGAAACTATACATTCATTTCAAGGTATCCTTTGTACCATTGTAGCTGAAATAAGTACATAATCACTCAAGCAATTGTGTTATCAAAAATAACATCGTAGCACTGTAGAACTGTACAAAAACAAAAAAAGGCAAAGAAGCATCAGTAGACGATAGCTATCTTTGTTCTTTGTAAGAGAACAAAAGGAAATGCATTGTACTCTTGGATAAAGGAGCTCTATGCTTTAGGCTAACTATCCTAGGCCCTGCCACTCATAATCAAGAGCAAAACTAATCGAGGGAGACAGAGATGAAATCAGCTGGTTGCCGTGGAACGGCACTCTCACAGGGAATTTTTCACGCTCGCCTTTGCCTTTTCATGTTCAAGTTTACCGGAGGCTTTCTGTGAAGTGGTGCCGTCTCACTTTGAACTTGCAACACAGCCCTTGAGATTACAAACAGTAGGAAACCTGTTCTCGCCAGCTTCCTCAGCTACGCACCATGACGGATCCCATTACACACGACAAACCCAGAGTAGACCACAGGGAACCCTCTTGATTTGGACTATAAAGATATAAACTTAGCACTGCACTTGAGGGGAGCCATCCGCAGACTGAGCGGTGAAGTAAGTAAAGGTATCACTGCTGAACTAGTGCTGCTACTGAATGCCTCAGGACCCGGAAGTACAACAAAAAGCACCAGCTAAACGTGCCAGAAGCTCAAGAGATTCCCGATTGGCGCAACCAGTAAAGGTGCCTGAGCCTAAACTGAGCTCTGCTCTGGGTTCGACCCCCGGTAGCAACAGTCTACTGTGGCCAGGATTTACCAAGCTGCCTAGTACCGCAGTACTGCATACAGTAATAACAGCCTTCTAAACCAATCTATCAATCTGATCAATCAATCTATCAGACCTGAAAGTTTCAGTCATGCCTCCTTCTCACAACTTGTTAGCAATACTCCAATGGCAAATTTGATCTAAGTTCAAACCGTTTTTTTGGCAGTCTCGCCCTAACCATGCTCTTGCTCTCCAAATTGCTCAAGAGCCAAACACGAGCTTAATGTATCTAGGAAAAAAAAACGGCATGAAAGAAGCATTGATTCATGCCACACTTTCACACCCATGAGTCCTGAAGTTACCTTCTGACCACAAAGCCTTTGAGAGACCAGATTTTTCATAGAAAAACCACAAAAATCCCCTTCTCGACTGAACCTGACATGTCTAGGAAGTGAAAAAATCCCTCAAAAGCTCTTTTGCCTAGAAAAACAAAAGTAAACTTGATGCCCCATGAGATTTTAAAGTGTTTTGGTGTGAAATTATGAGATCAGACAGCACCGCTGTGCTTAATAAAGTAAAAGCTGGATCAGCTTAAGATCAAGTGTAATGTGTCACTGTTCATTTGAAGAGAAATGATACTTTAAAGGATGTCTGTGAGCTAGTAGTAAGTTATTCTGTGCACTACCCTTAAAGAACAATCTGCTTTTATTTAAACAGTGATGCCGGTCTCCAAAATTTCAATGGAAAAGAAGAGAGACAGAGAGTCCAGTCAACTTCAGGCAGCAGGATACTGCACATGCTTTGACTGCATACCAAACCCAGCAGCTGTCTGTATGCAAATAACAGCATTTCAGCACAGCCACTGAGATATCAAAAAAGGCACTATTGTCTTCCCCAGTCTTTGTTACTGGACAGTTCCTAGAGACACACATCCCTACACCTACCGGCATGTTAACAGTCAGGGGAGAAGGCAAACGTGTCTCAGAAACACACACCACTGGGCTCAGCGCTCAGCCCTGCTGATAATAACAAACAGCATCCGCAGCTTCAGAGGACAGGAAGCACAGATCCGGCGGCCATGACGCCTGAGCCGATGCAGAACGAACAACACCAGCACCAAAACACAAGAGGCCTCCGATTTCAACGCTGCCCTCAGTGGCTACAGCAGCTAACGGGTCTGTGCGAGAGGAGGTCCCCTGGACCGGCCGGGAGTCGACGCGAAGTCCCTCAGATAGGCTGCTCATGTGTCAGAGATGCTAGTAATTACCTTGGCTTTTTCACAGATCCCTTTGCTTCACGACAGAAGCAGCCTAGGTCAAACGCTGAAAGACATACAGGGACTTATCTACAGTGCTGTGCATTTCCCTGGTAGTGCCTGAAAGCAATTTGTGGAAAGTTCAGGGCTCACATTTTTTAGCCATTCCTTTCTGTGCTTCACTTGTATAAAACCGCAACAAAAGAACAAGAGAAGCCTGGATGCAGAATTCTCTTGGATTGTATGTGGATGAAGATTGTTTTCTTTTTTTTCCCCCCATCGTGGGGTCGAGTTAGTTTGGCCAGCTCCAGAAAAAGTGCTCACATTCATTTTCAGAAATCCTCAGATCAGTTATATTTAGTGTAGACTTGCTCATAAGTAGTTTTCTTACATGTTTGGATTGCAGTTTGTTCTCGATATACAATTTCCATTTTTTTCTACTTAGCACTTTCATTCATGTTTCCAAACTTTCATCAATGTGGAGGCAAGCTTGGGGTTCCACACCAGAAAACCATATTTTATCTTTTCTGGTGAAAATACACCATGAAAAGACTGTTCTACTTCCTGAAGAATACTTAATATATGTATTGAGATGAAATGATTTGTGCAAGGCCCTGTCGTACCAGCTGCTGTATTTTAAACTACAGAACTACATGCCAAGAAAAATACTGGGCAAACATTCTGCCTGTTTCTGATTTTTTCTTGAAGCCTGTTCAATATGTGTAACAGTTTCTTTGCAAACACACTACACACAACCAAACACGCACTTAACTAAAACACTTGGAGACTGACGTCTCTCGCATATTGGCGTAAATAGATCGCTTTAAATCCTCAGTATTCCAGGTTGTGAGTCAGGTTTAAGAGTACTACATTATGGCGTCACACTCAAAAAAGACATCATCTGTTACAAGTCAGTGCAGCACACTCAGTCCCTATAAACAATATCTGGAATGGCAATGAGTTCTTGTAAATCTCCGGTCCCTGCTTCAGACTGACATAAGCATTTGCCTGAAGCCTAATGAACATTGTATCTGTTTGACTTTGTTGTTGTGGGAATTTGCCAAGCTTTCACACACCAAGATAAGAAAGGAAAATTCCCACTCTTCAAAATGAGTTTCTGCAATTCAGTGAAACTAACTTTTTTTTTACCAGTAATGTCACAAGCACAGAAGTGTATTATCTGTCTTTCTTCCTTTTTCTTTTATGTAGTTGTTTTAGGCTTTTCCGTACCCTCACATGTCAACATGCATTTCTTTCAGTTTGGCTTTAAGATAAAAAAGTTCCTGCAAACAGACTGTACAGCGATGACTGTGCAGAAGAGAAGAACACAATTTTCAGCATAATAAATGCATTATAAGAAGTATTTGATTTCCCTGAAAAACTCAAATATATACTGGACTACTGGCAGGATTGATTAATACAGTAAGCCACCCAGAAGACTCTCAGTGTACCGTCTGACTGTCTAGACATCATCAGACAGCTCTAGCTGGTGGAGATGAGTAAATATGAACAACTCTTGGGGGTGATTCAGAGAAAAGCTCTATCTCTTGTTACCTTTAACTTAGTAAATTGCAGGGAACTGGTAGTTAGACTAATAAATTAAATAGATTACAGATTATCAAATCCTTTAATCCACATACAGTTACTGGAAATTAATTGATGAATAATTACACAGGAGTGCAGACACGACTCAACAAAATCCTATTAACAGATGCTGTCATTATCCTCGCGTGACCTTTCGAATACAGAGGGGAAGTCCTGTGTCATTTGCATGTTTCTGCAAGTTCACAATCTATCCAAGTGCAGTGTTCTGGACAGCTTCTGTAGTGGGGCACACCCACCTTCGGTCCTCTGAGCAGGACTCCTGGCGCAATCAAGAAACGAGTCTGGCCCACAGCTGTTTGCTCAGCCCCATGTGCATTCACAAAATTTCTGTTTTCTAATTCTACAGTAATCTTTGTCTACGAGGCGGATACTTTCTGATCTATGCAATATTCACAGAAATGGAAAAATGCATTCCCCCGCATCTATCCAGAATGATACATCACAGGGCTGGCGTTTTGCTCAGAGACACATCTGGCCACTGGACAGATACGAGTACAACCACATTCTGCGGACATCCAAGACCAGGGTATATTTAAGTGTGCACAATTAGTCGTCCCAGAATACAATGTAAAAGATTAGTTTTACACTATAACGTAGATTAAAGATAATGTAAACATCCACAGACTTGATTCGCTTTGCAGCTGCTTCAGGGAGATTTTCATTATCTAGGTACTCATTCGGATGGACAAGCCTTTTCTCAGTGCTTGATAAACAGTGAGTACAAGGCCTTTCCCACTTACCCCTCTCATGTAACCTCAGTAATTCAGTATAAATTAGCTATCAAAAGTTGCTTTCAGTGGCAGGCAGTGATTTGGCAGAAACACATGAGCAATTTCATTTTGTTTCCTGAACCTACTGCAAGTGACAAAGCCCAGGTAATAAAAGGTAACAGTACAGCGCCTCGTTCTGCCTTTGCAATGGCTCATCAGTGGGTGACGTGTGCAGGCTCTTTCATACACATCCACCGACGCATGTTTGATTCAGCACAACGGAGAACTAAAGAGAGCTGTCCTGCTTTTGTGAGAAAGAAAAAGAAAGCACAGAATGCCCTTCTGTGGCCCTTGGGCGCGTACTGCAAGGTTCGTCTGCAAGGGAACGGAGCCCTGTTCTCTCCGCTCAGGATCAGCAGGTGTTGGAGAAGAGACACAGGCCCAGCTCTCGGCACTGCCGCCCTCAGCCTCAGAGCTTTCCCAATGCGGAGACTGTGGGAGGACTCTGGCACAATGCAGTCTCTTCGCGCATTAGCATGAGCGCCAGGCCAAGATGAATGAAACAGGCTCCCCATTCAGAGATCTGAATTGCACTGAGCACAGGCTACCTGCAAACCTTGCTCTGTAACTACATTAGCTATTAAATAACACTCAATAGGTCTGGCCTCCCCTCTTCCCCCGGGGCTTGGAAAAGCACTCGCAGACTTCCTGGAGCGCGCCGGAGATGCGATGACATCACCCTGCTCCTGGAGCCTGAAGCCTCAGTGTGCTCTACGTGTGAGCCCCCTAGAGACCGCCTCATGGCAGACAGCTCCTAGCCTCCTTTTGTTTTCCAATACTTCCTGCGCAATCTGTTCCCAACCCAACCATAGCAATGCATTATTTACAAAAATTAAACCCGAAGCAAAGGGGGGAAAGGGAACAACAGGTTCCATCAGGAGCACCACACATTAAAGTTTCAGAATGCTGATTTATAACAGTCTCTCCTCTAGCGGATTAAGATTTTTTACCCTTCATCACTATCGGCTCTGGGTCTCTTTAATTGTTTCATTAAAAAGCTATGAAAACAACGCCTAGGCTACAGCCTATGAAGACAGAATTAGCAGACTCCTGTGTGCACAGTTTGGCTCTGTTCAGTATTTGTCAAAGTGATCTACACGACACTGTTCATCTATTCCAAACTCAAACTAAACACCTTTACAAAATGCATTTCCTACAGTATATTTATGTCAACTTAGAGCAACAGAATCACATTAAAAAGGTCTTTCTCAATTCTTGATAAACAGTGAGTACAAGGTCAATCATACCTACCCCTTCTTACCCACAGTGCAGTACCAGATGCCACTATCTAAGCAGAAGCTATCAATGGCAGGCAGTGATTTGACTCAAATAACCAGATAAAGCCCTCCACACCAACATTCAGAAGAAAGTATCCCTAAATGATATAACTGCTTGTCTTAAAGTCTACAAAAAGTCATTGCAAATTATTACTCCCTTATAACATCTTTTAGGATGCTAAAGCATAGATCTCTTCCCCAGGCTCCTAAACAATCTTTGATCCTTGAGAGCTAAAAGATATTTGGAACTTTCATATACCAAATGAACTCAAAATCACTTCATTTAACTCCAAATTAAAGTTCACAAGTTAACTGTGTCAATGTATGAAACTGAGTCAATATATAACATTTCTTTAGAAACTGATGATATAATGGTTACCTAAATCTGTTGGATTGGAGATAGACAACCCTTAGAGAAGTAACAAAACAGTACCACATGTCAACTGTTATGTTGGGAAGATTGCAACAGAACAGGAAGGAAATATTTTTGTTATTTTTAATGACCCTTTAAAACCGTTGACAGATACGATTTCAACATTTACTTTTATGAAGCCGTCATAAGCTGATCTGCAATACTGTAGAACAGAGAGAGAAGTCCTTCGCTACATTGGCTGGTATAGTCAAACAGAGGCCGGCTGTACCGACAAGAAAACATTTACTCTGCACAAGGTACAAGAGGAAATGCTTTAACCACAGGAACTCTGCATTTTCTTTCAGACTGCAGCTTGAGATAGCATAAAATGAAAAACGTGATTCTTCAGCTGCACAGGCGTTGCACAGATACACCTCAAAATGATAATACACATGCCTTTTTAATCAGTTATTTTCTCTTTTATTTCAGTAACATGACATACGATAAAACAAACATTATTTGCGATGCTGCTATTAGCTACTTTTGCAATGATTGATTCGAGGTTACTTGTGTAAAGCGTGGACAGACATTGCCTAAATGCGCCTTTTCCAAGATTGTGCACGCACCGTGAATGAAATAAACTGTTGGAGAATGAAATTGGAGAAACCTCTCGGAATGTACCGAATTACCACAGATGGGCAAACAGTCATTACAACACCACTCAGAGCGCAAGTCTGCATTCAATTTTAGCAGCACGTAAATACAGGGTGGCCTGTTGGTAGCATCATTCTTCTGGCAGTTTAATTTAGATAATGTGCGCCAAGAGATGTTTGTTATTCTGGGGATCTTCCGAAATACAAAAACCCGAACTGTGGTTATCGTACATCATCTCACAGAGGAGTCGGCGTGATTGTCTATTTCGCTTGTTCTCGTTGTGTGAATGCCCAGTAGTACACAGATTTAAAACGCGATGTAAAGATCTGATGTAAATCTAGTCGAAAAACACTCAAATTGTTTCTCAACTAATAATTTACTCTATAAGGTGTGTGATTAAAGATTCTAACGAAATCACCCTTAATAGATCGTTAGGAACTAATGTCTCTACTTTGTACCCTTGTGTTTTCACAACTCTGCACTGTTGTGATGCTTTAAAGAAATCCTGATTTATTTGTTGCGTGTTTGTATCTCACAAACATCTTCACATTGCTACTGTTAGGGGGATCCATTGGTCTTGTCTATGACTGATATCGAATAATTTAGATCTACATCCAACTCGGCTTTTTCTCCCAATAATAAAAATGGTCATTATATTACCTCCCTGTACGGCACAGGGCTACGACACTTACCGGACAGTTCGTCTGGTTCCAGCCCGGTTTCGGTGTCGAGTCCGCAGATGACGAAGTAGTCTGCGAATCGGCAGGAGTTCGAGCTGAAGCCGGTGGTCATTTTGAGACTGGTCCGGTGGTGCGCTTTTCCTCGCCTTTTCAGCTGATTGCATATCAGGGGACTGGGGAATCACCTCGCGCTGCCATTATGGATTCACCACTAAACCCCCAAAACCCAGAATCGAGAGCCGGGAGGCGCAGACGCACTGCATTGTGGGGCCCCATCCAGCTGTTTTCAGCTGCCAGAGTGCCTCCTACCCCTGCTGCCACCGAGGTGGGACTGCGCCTGCGCCGAATGCTGAAGAAAAGGATGACGTTATGGTCTTAACCCTTCGGGTGCATGCGGTCATGCACTGGTTTACAATTCACTGGTTCAGTTCAGCTTTCGCCGCATGCATATACGCCAATGTCATTTTCTTTCTCCTACAAATTACTATATGTGCTGCAACTGAGTGATGGTGTCACAGCACTATTACAAAAAAGTACAGCTGACTAATAGCCGGGGACTCCTAAATAAATTGAAACATTTATCTTGAAACCTTTAGGTTATTTTCTAATGGGACTTGTAGAATGCTTTGAAATCTAGCAGAGCACAACTGTAGAATTAGAAGAAATACAATTTTAAACTCTTTTTAAAGTACATTGAAGAACGTGGATCTTTGTGGTGTTGTAGTAAAAATATATTTAGTGGTGTGCACACCTTCCAACCTTAGAAACACAGGTCGCCATTAATGAATAAAAACGTTAGTGATGCTGGCAATATCCATGCACCCCTAACGCAATATCCACACAGCAAAAAGATGTGTAAATCTTTCCATTAACGATGAAGTGTTCTGTTTTGTTGAAATTGGGCAGAGGTGATGTTGCATGCAGAAAATACATGCACTGATGACACTCACATGCTACAAAGACCATGCATTAAAAAATATAAAACATTTAACAGTTGTTTCTTATTCAAAGTTGACAAGAAGAAACACATTACACAAAATAGGGCAAAAAAAAAACTCCCCCCCAGCCCAGCACTGTAGGATAAAGTCCACCGAGGTCACAGTACTGAGGTTTTTATTAATGTAGTCCATTAAATGTGAAATATGCAGTACAGTATGTTCTGTACAAAGCCCAGGGGCCGTGAAATGTGGACAACTAGAAAAAGCAGCTAGTTCTTTAAGCCAAGGGTTCCCAATCCTAATATTTATTCCTGCCAGGCTAAGTTAATTGCAGCTTTAATTGAACTAGTAAGTTGCTTGATTTCAAATGTTTGCAAGTTTTTTGTACTATAAAGATTGATATTTTATATGCCTTTATGAAATGCAACAGTTAAAAGACAACCTTCAACGTATTTAAAAGCCAGTCAAAATGAATACTGTAATTTAGTCAGTTAAGGGTTCACGTGTGTAACAGAGCCGGGTTGGACTGGGAGCCCCTGTTCTTGGCAAAGCAGAAAATGTATGAAATGTTATCCATAAAAATATGTCTCACCGCCTTCCTACTGCCGGTGGAAATGAATTGCCTTGATCCCCCATTCCCACAAAATCCATGATAAATGTACTTCAATAAGCACTCGAGGGAAAAAATAGAAGTAAACAGGCTTTTGGAAGAATTCATTTTATCTTTGGCAAGTTCCCAAGGCCCTGCACTGTAATCCAGGTTTGCAGCCTGCCCTTCATAAATTGCAAAATGCCTTAATTCACACTCACCTTGTTACCATCTTTGAAAGGTGAATACAAATGTAACATTCAGATGAATTCTTCTCAACACCTGTATTTCTGTTTTATGAAAGATCAGAATCTGGCATTCTTCTTTCATTTCTGTCTGAACTACTTGCCATGCAGGCAATGCAAACTTCAACATTTAATACTTCCCTTCAAATGACTTTGTTTTACCAAGTTTGTTTCAGCCTAGTGGGAAAATGGCAAGTGCAGAGCTGCATTGTCGGGCATTGTGCACGAGTCTCCATTCAGAGCCGCTCACGAAGAGCAGAGTGGGGAAGAAGAGACCGGCAGTTTTCCCTCCGATTGAGGAGAGACTGAGAAAACGGCTCAGTGGAACACAGCCTGCACTCAGAGTTAGAAGTGAAAAAACAACTTCAGTCGTGACTCCAGCCCCACATATCCATTCAGTTAATCACACTTTGGCTACTTTCCCCAGATGATTCGTGAAAAAAAAAAACAGTGGGGAGGAGGTTTCTTTTTATATAGAAGAACACAAGGGAACTTGTTCATCCTCTTTAACACAGATGTAGGTGCCCTGTGTCACAATCCCCGGTCTCTTGTAATAAAAGTATTTAAGTATTGACTCAATGAAGACAACAGCTTAAATTCCAAATGTGATTTTTATTAGTTTTTTTTAATAAATATATGAATAATAAAACTTTTTTGTGACGTTGGGGAAAAAGACTTAATGAAAGCATGTATAAATATGGATCATACTGCATTACATATTTCAGGAGCACAATTTAATACTGTAGTTTACCGATGGACCTTTTTACACATGAACAGAACAGTGGACATATTCAATCATCTTGCTCACCACACGCCTGTACAGGAAATGAACTGAATATAAACTGAATATTGCAACCACTATTTAGAGATATATTCACCTGGTGTGTTTTACTATTCCTGACCTGCAATCATTTTTCTAATAGTACAAATATGTGTTATGAAGTATCCCATTTTAATTGATAGAGATCAAGCTCAGAAGGTTTGAAAAATGTTTTTTCAAAATCTATAAGAGTACGTAGAGGACAAAGATACTATGCAGATACTGATACAGTTGGGTGTAAAATGTCAACAAATTGTATAAGTTCTAAGTAACCAGCTAAATGATCCAGACCCTAAGAGTTCCAACAGTTTACGAGTAAATCGGAAAGGTTTCCCTTTTATAGTACAGCTTTGACATTTAAAATGTTGGCAAATATTTTTTACTCCATGAAAAGGCAGTTTCTCTTCTAACATGAACAAGCACCACCTAAACAGCCTCGACTGTTTCTTTCCAACATCTACTACAATTTAATATTGTGTGGTAGTTTTAGACAACACAATAAAGTCTGAATATCATAACTCCTTAGAAGAATCTCCAACTAAATTTTAAAATCATTTTAAATTAAATTTGGATTCCATATATAAGCTATAAACTACATGATACTCCTATCAGGTTAATACCTACAGCAAAAAAAACTGTTTTTTAATAGTCCTGCAACAAACATGTAAAACTGAAGAGTAACTGTGTTTACCAGATAATCTTTCTATTACATTTTACCAAAATTTCTGTCCTTTGATGTAAATCTCTGAAACAAACTCTCCTTTACGTTGACAAAGACCAGAAAATAAACTCTGTAAGAAAAACTTTCAAAAAAGTGGTCTGGGGGACAGCAGTGGAAAATGAAACCAGACCGCATTGCTGGGAAAAAGGCAATTCAGCACAGAGATCTTATCTTGGTATAATTAGAACCTGGCCTGTCAGGTTTGGGGAAGCAACAGTAACACCCCAGGTATGTGCTAATTGAAACCACCTCTTGTGGATTCTTTGTTACTTTCAGGAAGGGGGCAGTTTCAGCAGACAATCTAAAACACTTGTTGAAACCCAGAGAATTCACTTTAGTTCCACATTAACATTTGAATAGACCTCCACCCCGTGAATTTGAATCTGGCAAGAAGCGTGACAGCCAATGTTTTAAAAAAAACCCACAAAGCTCTTTGAAATCATAACACATGGAGCGCACTTAAACACCCGACCATCAATTTGACTAATCTGGTAAATAATACAGTACGTCACGTCATGACCGAGCACAAAATAGCAAGAGATGAAACGTTGACAATGGGGTTTCTAAGAGCAGTGTGCAGGCCCTCTGAATGATACAGGGCTGAGAAGCAGGAAGTGCCAAGAGCTGAAGCACTTGGTTCTGAATTCTCTCAGAGCGGGTTACTGGACACAAATTTCTGCGAACACAGTGACGCCCCAACAGGAAAACAGACCAGCACCCCTGGTCACGAAACGACTTGAGAAATATTGGAGAAGGAGGCCTTGGGAAACACTTCCGTGTGCGAGAAGAACCCGCAGCTCATTTTAAAGTACCAGTTTGTCAAAAAGGACTTTAACAGACACCTGCAAAGGACTCGAAGAAGAAACAGAAGAAAACAATCAGAGATCGAATACTAGGAGAAACAAAGGAGATTAACTCTCTCCTCAATTCCCTCTTTCTTCTCAGTAGCACATTATGTCAGACTGGGGTAACAACATCCAAAACCATTTCCATAATGCCCAGACGAATCCATTTCAAGATATGGCTTGTTCCCAGAGTAAACCCCAGAGCATGGGTTAGCTGTTAGGGTCCTAGACTCATTCAGAGGCTCGCAGGCTCAAGGCTCCAGTCAGTTACTTCCCCTGTGCTGTTCAGGCGGTAACCTGTGATGGAATACAGTCATATCCAGGGAGAGGCCCATATTCGTGCTCTTCTATACTAAATCAGAACATACTCTGCACATGTAAACCACTTTGACCTTCTTGCCACAGCAATAATGATCAGATCTTTTACCAGCTTGCCTGTTGCTATGATAACAGATTTCTGAGGAGGCTTGAGCAGTCTGTCTGTTAATTCTAGTCCACCTTCAAAAACGTAGAGTTACTAGGGTGCTTGGGAAGAGAGAAAGATTTTAATTTTCCAATTATGAGATGTATAATTACATCTTTAGTATAGCAAAGATTTGAATGAAAGTATGGATTTAAGAACAACAGTATGAATAAAAGAAGAATACCGATCTTCCTTTTGTTCTACCAGTGTTTCACACACAGCTGTCGATTAAGCAAACGAGTGCTTGCCACAGACTGATGATGGTAAAACGACTAATTTTAAAGATATTGCTTCCGCTTTACTCAAATTTGTTGTTTTTTTTACAATCAAGTATGGACAAAAAGTCTCTGAAATAAATATTTAAAAATATCCCATTTAAAAAAAATCACATACAAAAGGTCTTCAGAGAGACCAATGCTTTGTGAAAAGACAAGAGGAGGCAGCGGAGGGGTGAGTGTCTGTTTAACCGGCAAAAATAAAAACGTGAGTTTTATTCAAGCCACTAAACTGTCTGACTTTCTTTATTCACCGTGCGCTTGACGGAGGTTTTCTTTTCCTCCCCAGCAGCTTCTAAACGCAGAGTCAATAAAGCAAGACTTTAAAAAAAGAACAGGTCTGGAGTCACCGAGAGAGCAGCCCCGTCCTTTGGGTGAACGCGAGGTTTCAGAACTGCGCGGCTCGTGGCGGCGGTGGAGACGGGTTTGCCTCACTGCCGGCCAGGAAGCTCCAGAGGGACCTGAGAGGTGAGCCGAGAGCTGACGGACAGGGTGATCCAGGGCCGGGCTACTCCAGCTTCTGCTGCAGCTTCTTCTGGAAGCAGACCGGAAGGATGGAGAGGACAGCCAGGACCCCCAGCACAGCCAGGGAGTTCCAGGACACAGCCTCCCCGGCAGTGGTGAGCTTGTACAGAGTCGTCCCGGCGTTTATCGCCACGAACGATGGAGGAGCCACTCCTGGAGCGAAACAGAGGGCAGATAATTAACATTTTATTTCACGCACTGCCTTTCAGAACCATCTCACCAAGCACTGTGTTCCTGGGAGGCTTGTTAAATTGAGTAAATATTTGAATACCCTTCCCTGCAGGATGGCCTGCAGATCTCTCCACAGAGTGCCCTCAAGGCCCAGAGTTTCCTTAAACAGATTGCTTGCTTAATTGAGTGATCAGTTCCAAGTGATCCCAATCATTAGAAATAAGTGGAGAGCAAATACTAGAATAAGACAAAATGTTTAGATAACAACTGAGTCATGATTTAACATGATTTAAAAACCAAACATTAAAGTCAGGGTCTCTGTATAACCTTGGAAGAGAACTGCATAATCTTGGTGCATTGCAACAGAATGCCTGCTGTTTAACGGAGCACAGTCTTATCTCAGAAATACAGAGCAACCCAGAGTCGACAGAATTTCTGGAAATGTGACAGAATAGCCCATTTTTAAATCGATCAAACAGGATGGACTTGAGGTTTGTTTAGTTGTTTATGTGCAACAACTGACAGGTCCAACCCGTGAGTACTTGCTCTTCTGTGGGAAATGTTAATCAAATCAGCTAAGAGAATTTAGTAACAACACGTGTTGCCATAACCTGAATGATTAAATAATCAAGCTAAAACTTATTAAAAGGCATTTGCTGCCACAAAAAGTACGATGGTCACCTTTGTCTTGATAAATATAAATATTTTAAGATTTGATTACTACTTTAATCCAATATGCTGGATTCCCCCAGTGTCCACTAGATGGAGCCATGCATTACTGTAAAAAACTAGCTACAACCTGAGCAAACTGTTTCTAAATATTCATATCTTGCATTGACAAAATGAAACACAAATTAGAAGACTATATATCTGGGAGTTAAACATGTAAAAATAAAGATCTTACTTTTTTTGGTTTTGTTCATAACACTCCCTGTCTTCAGTGTCTAAGAATATAGCCTAACTTTCCAAATGAATCCGAGCATCCGAGAAAAAACACTACAGTACTGATAAAGCTGGAATGTTACAACATTTGTTCTTTTTAATATAAACCCACCCTTATATATTATATATAATTATAATTATATATATATTATAGTTACTGTTTCAATCAACGGGAACAAAAGCTGTGGTTTCTAATTTGATACAGCAGTCCTGGAGGGCTAGTGTTTGTTCTGGTTTTCAATACAACTCAGCACTTAATTCTTCACTAGACCAGTTATAGTACTATAGTAAAAGTTGATTAATTTAAGTCACAATAAAGCTCTGATTAAGCAACATGCACTCAGCTCTTACCAACAAATGTCCCCACAAAAAAGACCCCCAAAGGAACATTGATGACAGGTGAAGTGATGTTAATAAACCAGTTAGGAAGGAAAGGAGTGATTCTCAGGAAGATGATGTAATTAATAAGATGTTCTCTGTGCTTGTCAACCTGCAACAAAGAGAATAAGTACCCGAATAAGCAATTGCAGATGCAAAATTGGCAACTAACAAAGTGTTGTCAGTCACATGTTTTATATTCTTGCAGCATTACGGGTCTAATGCAATTTTTTTTCACCTTAGGCTACTAGTTTAAATTGAAAATCTAAAGTTTTAACATTTCAATACATTTTGACATAATTTACCCTAACACTGGAATTTGGAAGCCGTTTCTGTGTAATAAAAACCTCAGTAAACAGATGCAGGCTGCTCAGTGTGTGCAGTGCTGCTCTGCTGGGCCCATGCATGATCCCATGTCATCTGAAAGCATGATGCTCTCCTTCTGCTCTGACCCCCATTAACCTGCTCTTAGCTGACTCATCCACTGAACTCACAGATTCAGGAGCAGCCAAGATTTCCTGGCACGAAGCTCTAGCCTTTCAGTCTTTATCCAAAGCACATCTGTTTTGTAACATTTCAACTGGGAAAATAACTGGGAAAAAAACCAACAATTCCAGAAAATGTTACCTGCTGGGACCATTTAGTTGCCTTTTCCGTTAAATATTTGTAGACCACCGGTCTGCCCACCAGATACGACAGCATGTAACAGAAAGAGGCTCCGAGGCCTGAGCACTAGGAAGAGAAGAGTCAGGGCCACAGACGCACAGACAAGGTATTAATTACTGTTAATCATGTAAATCACTGAACACAGAAATCAGTTGCAAGAATTTCATGTGCCGACCTGAAATCGCTTCAGAAGCGGGAGTGATTGTAGGAAACGACTCCACTGCACCTCGACGTAAGCTTAATCACTATTTTACGAGCTTCACTGTAATTAATTTAAATGAAAACCAACATCTCCAATACGTGGGTCTAAAGGTTTTGATGGAGGTATTTGTTCTTCAGAGACCCCAAATCAAATAGTACATTAATATTCACTGCATACACTATCCCTTGTATATCTTAATTAACAAGCTTAAAATGCTAGGACACTCAATTTTGCACATTACTTTTTTTTAAATTTAGAATTGCCAGTTACTGATTGGGAGTAGGCAATAACGAATAATAGCTCATCCAGCTCTCAGGCCGGTGCTTTTACCAGCTACGCCACTTGAGAGTTCCCTTAGGTTTAACCCTTCTTTCACCGAGAAATTCTGTGTAAAGATGGTCAGTTCAGAATCGTTATATACTTACCCTTTAATGTATTAAACAAAACAGCTATAAGCATTAGAAGAACACAATTTACATTTGACTCACTCACTGGATTATTTGTATAAACAGTGTTTATTACACTGGCCATTCACAAAACTCAAGAAAGCCGTGCACACAAGTGAACATCTGCAGACATCCATAACTGAGATTTAAAAAGCAGGTGAAGGGGGTTTAATGCCTGCTGTGCCACTTACCAGGCAAACCAGAAACAGAGCCAGTGGGAATGGGTAGAGGTATCCCGACAGAATGCTCAGGAAAATAGATCCTGGAATAGCAAATGTCTGGAGGCTGAGGCAGCAAAGTCAAGGCAACAGTTCAAAAACAGCAGAAATGCATGATTCCTGGACAACTGCTTGCAACAGAAGGAAAGCGTTCGTGCCATGAATGCAGCTCGGCCCACACCAGGACTCGAGTGTGACTTCGTGTCACAGCGCCACCCCTGAGGCGTGAGCTAAAAGGGCAAGTCTCAGGCGGCTCCGTCTGTAACGGGCTCAGCGCCTGCCCGTTGAGAAGCATTCTCACTCTCTCACCACTTACTCCCAGGGCTTGTCTCCACCCCCGCGGCCATCGGTCTCCGTCTCCTGTCTCACCCCGCTTCACACATCATTTCTCAGCTTAGGTCTGGCTCCCTAATCAAACAAACATCACAAGCTCATTACCCCTAAACAGCTCTTAAACAGCTCGAGAGCAATTACCCCATTTTATAACTGTGGCAGGTGACATTTTACCTTGTGAACAAAACTCGCTTTGTAGGTTGTGTATGAAGAAGGTCCTCTCCTACATGTAAAGCACTTCACAAATACAGTACTCAGAACTATTATTAATAAAGGAACAAGTAAAGGTTTATTCCATGCTGAAAAGTGAAGAAAAGAAACAACGTTTCGCCTGTGGAGTCTTCACTTGTTCCTTTGCAGCCTACACATGCTGATGCAGCTCCCTACTTGTATTATTAAATAACTACTAACTACAGATATCATAGTAATTCAGAACCCTCTAAGATTTGTTTGTCAGCTGTGGACTGCATGATTATTTTGGACAACTGTGATTAAAAATGCCATGAGCTATTGTTATATAGACAGTATATTTTTAACAATATATTTTAACGTGCTTCATTGGTCACTTCAACACTTAATAGTGTCAAATTCAGAGGTCAACTATATGACTTCTGTTTTAAATGTCAAAGAAGTTTTAAAAAATTCAGCAATGCACCTGTAGACCTATACAAAATATAGACTCTGTGCTTCGAATGGAAATTCATTAGACTGACTCTAAGCCCTTCTTCAGACACAATGGGCGGGTCGTTAGTATAAAATTAACAAATAAGCTACTGGGAAATGCAATTAGATTAACAGTGAGAAACAACTTCCAGCAACTCCCAGGCTAAGCATCTCAGCCAAGGGTGTAACAATCAGAATTAATGAAAGCGTAATTCACGCGAAGAATAAATTTGGTTGTCTACAACTAATCAACCAGAAAAAAAAGACTAGCCAAGCACTTAAATTACACCTTCAATACGACTACAGGATGTCTGTCACCAAATGAAAATATATTATCACAATTGAAAATACCACAGTTTGGAAGCATATAATTAAAGACTGGGGACAGAAAGAAGAATATTGAAATGGGATATAAAATAAGACTGTAATATAGCCAAAGTACTATACTTAACACCGTTAGCTGAACATGTGAGAATTGTCATCACCAGGTGGCACTATGTAGCTGAAGAAAGGAAGCACGCCTGTTCTGATGGAAAACGCAACAGAATAAAACTATTAGGAAACAATCATGATAAATTTATTTCTTCTTTTAAAAAATCCCTTTCAAAAAATATGTTTTATCTTCAACTTGGTGTGCTAGGTTATTTAAGACTGAGATAAAAAGTGTGATTACTGGAATACACATCTTCTGGGCTTTTAGAAAAAGAAAAGTGGCCTGTTCTCAGCTAAATATTTTATCATATTTTAATAATTCAAATGCAATAACTTAAAACAAACATACCAAAGATCAATTTGACATCATCCTGCAGGAATTGAAATGGTCACCACTAAGAAAATAAAACCTTCTAATAAAATAATTGAGAGGCAAATGCTCTCACAATAATTACCGATTTCCATTTTTTCTAAACATGATGGAACAGGCTGCCTTCAAGAAGTTCATATCTAGTGTAAAAAATCAGATCACATTCAGACAACGTAATTTGGGACTAAACTACATTTACTGTATTTGAATAATGTGGTTCAGTTATTTTCAACAGACTTCTGTTGCTGATGATCAAGGGGTACAGTTGTCATTTATCGACTTATTTTGAACTAACTAGCATTACACAGGAAAGATGAGTGAGTACATCCCCAATACCAACCTTGAGACTGTCACACAAAACAGGCAATCACAGCTACAGTCACAAGTCTGCCCACAATTAATCAACTACAACCAACTGTAGTACACAGTACTCTGCAGAGATATACTGTGTTCTTTTGTGATACAGGTCCCATTTTAGCAGAAATCAGGCCCGGTTTTTTTCATAGCCTGTTTGCTGCAGCCTCTGGTCGTGTCACAGATTGTGAGGTTACAGCACAATCTTTTGACTTCTTTCAATTGAGCTGGTCACTGCAGGCTTTGCCAGCAGGGTCAGTCTCATTCATTCATCCCATTGCCCTCTCATGAGAAAGGGCAGGTCATGGGGAATGGGAAATAAAGACTTCCTCGTAATTCCAATCACAGGCTTCCTCACTTCAATCTTTGACTGAACATTTAACACCCCAAAAAGGGACTACTTTTCTGATCCAGAATTTACAGCTATGGTACACGGCTATGCAGCAGTCATCTCCACAGTGCTTTCCATTACATTCTGTGGAAAAACCACCCCGGATCCAGCTCTTAATTTCAAAGCAGCATGTCATGATGTATTATCAAGAGCAGACGCTATCCAAAATGTGATAAAGGTGTGAAGTGCAGAAACAATGTTCTCCCGACCTCTTAAAGATAATGTGCATGCTTCTCAGAAGTGCTGTCAGTGATTGTGAATCTGCAAATCGTGTTCACAATTTCATTTACCAGTTCCTGGTTCAATATACCTGGATGCACTTTTACGGAGCGATGTTCAATGAATTTATTATCATTTCAAATTATTCTGCTTAATGCAAATGATCTTTGCCAATAATAGATTTCGTTACACATCCATTTTGATGCATTATTGCACTGCACATATAAACCGCTTGCTTCATGGCTTTATCACATTGATTTTTATGATTCATTTAAATTAAGGTTCAAAATGCGCAGTTAAACTGCAATAAACTGAAATCATTTTAAAATGTCTTTTTTAATTCAATTGATCTTAGCCTTAACAAAAACATCTTTCTGCTGTCACGTGTGCACAGAATTACCTATGATTACATTTTTAACAAGGATGTGTTTTTTTTAAGCAGGCCAGATACCAAAACCAAATCTACTAAAGTTACCAACATGTCCCCAAGGCCCTCCTTTTGGAACGGAATTTTTTTCAGCCTCCATCTACAGTTTTGTGGGGAGAGTTCTAGAAACTGCACAAAATCCCTCAGTTACAAAAACTACTGATGAACCTCTGAAGTTAATTTTCGGTTCAGTAGCTCTTTGCAAAGAGATTATCTCACAACGAAAGGGGGTTCCACTAATCTTCTCTTTGCATCATGCAATTGGTTAACTCAGCACCACACTGGCATTCACAAAAGAACAAAAGGCTCTGAGCTTTACCCATCCCCCACAGTGCTCCCCCCAGCCTTTCTTAAATCACATCTCCTGCTGAGCTGCTCTTCTCACTAATGGCCCCAAGGCTAGCATCTCCCCACTTCACGAAGTCACAGCCTCTTGTCTTGTTGTCCACTGCTAACATCAGCCAATCTTCCAGCTACTTCTTCGTCAGTCACAGTACTCAACTCAAATCAAATCCTGTCTTCCCTCTTCTTCATAAGTCTTCATAAATCCTAAAATCTCCACTTCCTTTGTAAATCCTAGTCAGAAAATGTTCGGTTTAGTTATAGCTTTCATTGTGCATCCTGCAGTAAATGGACTTCTATTAGAGGAGAACACTGGTGAAAACAAACACAGCTAAGTGACTGTTTCCTGTACAAGGTTATCAGATTAATGCAAAGATAATGCAATATGGGCAGAATGAGATGTGTGCATGTGTACATGTCTTGTTGCATGGCTAGAAATATTGTTTGTTTTTAACGTATATTTACTTTATGTTGAGTTGTGTTTTTTTTTTAAAGTTTTTATAATGATGCCAAAGACAAATTTCCACCCTTTTGGATGGACAACAATGTTATATAAAGATAAAGAAGCTAAAATTTGAAGAAAAAAATATTTGCTCAAAGATGTGACAATCATCTTTTTTATTAAGAGGAAGAAATCTCCCCTTAAGTAGAGAATTAAGATAAAAAAACAATATGTTTAAATGTCATGTCATTTGCCAAACCGCTCTATACCACACGGTGTCGCAGGAAGCCGGAGCCTACCCAGAAAGCAACGAGCACAAGGCAGGGTACACCCTGGACAGGGCGCCAGTCCATCACAGGGCCAGTGCAAGCCACTCATACATGGGGACAATTTGGAGGTCACTGTAAAGGCCGAGGGGGGAAATTTGGCCCTGACAGTGGGGTAACACCCTACTCTCCCTACCGAGAAACACCCGGGGATCTTTAATGACCACAGAGAGTCAGGACCTCGGTTTAACGTCTCATCTGAAAGACACTGCCCACTACAGTATAGTGTCCCCGCCAGTATACCAGGGCACTAGGACACACACAGACCGCAGGGTGGGCGCCCCCCACTGGTCCCACTAACACCACTTCCAGCAGCAACCATAGCTTCTCAGGAGGTCACACATCTGGGTACTGACCAGGATCAACCCTGCTTCAGTGGGCAGCTGCAGGGTGATATGGCTGCTGGCCCTACCTTAACATATTATTATTATTATTATTATTATCATCTGTCTGGCATTTTATTCAAAACAACTTCCTCTGGTGCTCATTTACTCCAGAGTGCAACCCACTAATACACACAACCATCTCCATTTGCTGGGTGTCTGAGATTAAGTCATAGTGCCGTGACTTTATACATTCAGAAATGAAGCTAATTCAGCAGAGATTCCATAATCACACAATTTAAAAAGTCTCACTTTCTATTCAGAAACAATCTCGTACTGAAACAACAAGTACAAATGCTGCAACCTCTAAGTCACACTCTGTACTGCGTTTCTATTGTGTCCACTAGTGTCCTTATTACAGTGGGAGTCAAGGCCACACTGCACTCCTACACACAGGCAGCCAGGCTGAGAACAACTTGTTTCTTCGAGTAGAGCCTCAGATGGTATCTCACTGCCTTCCTGTTAGTTGTGGAACAGTGGCACTGCATATCTTAGTAACCACCCTGTAAATGTTTAGCCAGATAAACTAGATGATTGATCTAACAGACTTTAAAACAGCTTTTTAACTCAGGCAGGTAAAGTCCATCTCTGAGCCTAGTGACTCATTGGGTCTGAGTTTTTCCTGGGTTCTGCTGCTTTAAACAGGCCGAGAATACATGACCCCCTAAGGAATGGGATGCTGGTCCATCACAAAGTTCCCCTCAGCAATTTACCTGGATAAATTGGAGCAACTAGGAGAAAGCAGGTTGGTCAAGGGTTTAAGAAACGGGGACTGAGCTGAAGCTCAAAGACCTAACCACTTGTCTAAGGGGCCTCTTACTTTATTGTTAACTTTCTGACAAAGGATACAAGACATAAGTGGCGAAATATGCTACCAGCACTTGAGTGTAGTAGGTGTCTTTGTATTTTGACAGCACTGTTCCTAGTGCTTTAGCGTCATCCATGTCTTTGGGGATTTTCATCTTCTCCCGCTCGTCACTGTTGAGGAAAGAGAAAAGAAATCTGCCTCTGCAGGTCACAATAACCATGTAAAAAGGATTTTCAAATGAGCACAAAACATTGGTATTGTTTGCCTTGCTCCTAAACCTTTTCGGTGCATAAACAGGATAACACACAGGTGTCAGAGCCAAAATAATCCAACAGGACATCAACACACGTTAAATTACAGCCTCATGAGAAAAGGCAACTTGCTGAAAAGTGATTCTGTAACAATCCACCAGAATTTTAATGATGTATGTTGCTGCATATACTCTTAATTAGATTTTTTTTAATACTGCTTTTTGATATCTGTTCTCCAAAGATCTGTCCCATGCTCACAGTGAATTTATTTAATTTTAATAGTGTAAAAAAAGACATTCAACACATGGAACTTTAGACTATGCACAAAGTCATCCATTAAAAAGAGGAAGGAAAGAATCTTACTCGCTCAGTTCCGGGAAATTCTGGTACACCATGTACATGACTGAGGCAGCACACAGGAAGATGGACACTAAGATAAGGAGGGACATGCGGGCTGACCCCCCTTTAGAAGACAATTGTCCTGGAGAGAAAGAGACCTTATTAGAAGTAGTTCAGGTGGGTAGCTGCGTCAGCATGCGTAGGCTGCAAAGGAACAAGTAATAGGTTTATTCCATGCTGAAAAAAAGAAGAAAGAGAACACAACGTTTCGGCCGTGGAGCCCTCTTCAGCCTTCTTCCACACCTGAAGAATTTGTTCCAAATCTCATCTTAAAAGCATTATGCTTTCTTCAACTTCAGAAGTACAACACTCACGGGAATATTACAATGAATTCATAAAATACCCACAACAACAACATCCTGTCCCTTCACTTTTTCTTATCACTGTGCGATTTTCCCAGCATAGGAGAACATCCTTAGCCAAACGGATACGCTACATTGTACGAAAAATCATCTTGTGACTTTGCAGTGATTAAAAGCTTGTTGCATACAAAGTGATGTGTTGACTGTTGGGAAGTACTAACAATTTATCCAGATCTTGGCAAACATATGCAGAGACCCAAAAACAGGACTGTCCAGTTTTAAGGGGTGGCCTGACAGGTTGCTTCCAAATAGCAACAACAACTACATTTTCTGACAAAACTGGGCATCAGAGACATGATTATAGCAACCAAGCTCACCCACAATGGAATGGCCATGACTCAACATCACTGTACTTTGCGAATGCAGTCACTTCGAAAGCAATTATAGTAATACAGATGCTGAAAAAGGATGATGTTCTCAGACGAGCCCAATTGTTTACACATGCTGAAATCATCCTGGACAGCCACAACTTCCAGAATAATTTTAATGTAACGTTTGTTTTGGGGCGGCGCTCCGAAAGTATTTCAGCAGGCTTATACTTTGTGTTTTCTAGAGTTATTTAAAATAAAACAATATAAATGGTAAACATGTATTACAAGAATAAACACAGTGCCCTTCAGATAAAAACTGTAAAGAACCTTGAACCAAATAATTGCATGTGTGCTTCTGCACAGCGCGCTGTATAGAAACGCAACAGCTTACTGAGCTTTGCATCACCTGCTCTCACCTTTGGGAGTCATTAACATGTTGTCACCAGAGGACACCAACAGCTCACTCCAGCATTAATGGTACAGTAAATGAGTGAAGTTATTTAAAAGCACAATTTGGGACCACTGTAGAACAACTGGGCTTCTGACTGTTTGTGTCTGCCCCAGCCGGCAGGTTCCACAAGTAATATGTCCTTTATAGATTTAACAAAAAACAGACATTCAAAAATAGTTTCCCTCTATACTATCACAAGACAAAATACCCTTTATCGTCAGCTGCAGCTTCGATTACACTTCTGTTATATCACATGTTTAGGATGACTGCAGACCAATGGAATCAAAGCTGTGTTGCTTCATTTCCTATTACCACATTCATTAATTACGTTATTACATAATTTCCTTTTCGTGCTGATAATGATACATTTATTTACTGCATGTGAGTCCGACGTTTAGACCTAACTCTCATCAGTTTTCTCAGCATATAACTATAAAGATTTATATTCGAACGTTTCTTTAAATCATAACAGCGTGCGTTTCCCAACAGAGCCTTTGCCCCCTACCAGATATCTAACTCAACTACAGTAACTACCGTCATCTAAACCAACAGTTCCTTCACGACATAACCATTAAACAATATCATCGGTTACTGGGAGATGAAAGCTCACCTGCTTGACGTGAAAAACGAGTGACTTTTTTCGGTCTTGGTGTACATTTTGCCAGAAGTGAATAAATACAGAGCAGTAAGCATTTTTCTATTCAACGCTATACTAGAACAAATATCTGTTACTACAAAAAACTCGTTTTAGGACTATATGATGTAATCTCGCAACCTCTCGATTTACACTGAAAACGTCTGGTTAAGCGCCCAAATAAATAAATACAAAATCCCACGTTTCCCTTGGGTTCTACAGTGTAAACCATGAAGTTGAAAAAACAACATAGGATAAAAACTTAAGGATTCGGATGATTTATTAAGGTTATTTTATATCATGTTCATGTTATATCATGTTCAGCATGACAGCATTTTATATCATGTAAAAGACATGCAGCATATGGAAATTGATTAGGATTTGATAAATGTTAATCGCCTTATGTTCGAAATGTGAATATCGTAACACTATACAGAAATGACTTTGAAAACGCGCATTTTCAAATGCTAACCGAATTACACTGTGAACTGTCCCTCTCTATTTCACTACCTTTAATGGTTTCTCCCTGTTTTTCTTTTCTTTCTTCATCCAATAATGATTCTGGCGAATTGCCGTCCATCTCTGGCTTGTCTCTTCGCTTCTTGGCCATTTTCGGCTAAGGAAAAAGCACACTAGGACTTAGGAAGCTTTGAATTTTCTTCTCTAAATCAGGTTTCCAGCGAGGCGTGTTAAAAAAAAAACCCAATTTCTCTCTATGAAGTTCAGCCCGGCTCCTGACCGGTGACAGATCAGTGACCTTTTACCTTTCGTACTGTCATCAGCAATCTTTCAGATCGAGGCAAGAGAGTCCCCCCCGGAAATCTCCCCGCCGAATTCACACAGCGCCCCCTGCAGGTGCCAGCCGGCCCGTCTCCATCCCCTCGTCCAATTCCATTCGCTTTTCCCGGTGAGGTTCGCGGTCGGTCGTTAATCATTAAGGAAAACACTGAGATAATCAATAACTTAGTATTAATGTGAATGTATCTACCATTCATACTATTTTTATACGATTGATCATGAAAACATGTATTAATAGTCGCATTACTGGTAATATTAAGGAAAACATAAAATATGATATATTGTACGCATGGCTTGTCTTGCGAAGCGTAAGCAATCTCAGATCTTACAATAACTTCTGAACACTACGATAAGTTATAGTTTTTCAAGAACACGAAATCGTGGTGTCTGTGTCGTGATATTTAGGTGCAGTACCTTAATAAGACGTTTTGTATTCATCCATAATAGGATTTGTCTTGCGATGATTTACAGTTGTTTTTTATACATTTAATATGGACTTAAAAGTTTCTTGACATCTCAATGTTGGTGACATTTGTTAAAAGTGTAACCGACCAGAGTGTTATGTGCTATTCCGTCACCATAGCTGGCAGTAAAACTCCAACTCCCAGGATGCACGGCGCCAGAAGCGGAAGTGTCCTGTGCTCAAATTGGCGCTGATCTATCCGGGTCCTACGTTCGTCTCTTCCTTTCGCGCCGGTAGCTGAAGAACAGCGCGTCCATGTGCGCATCGATTGGGACTTCATAGTTCACAGAACCCACCGAAACCGAGCCATAACCGAACTTAGACATGGATCCGAACTCGCTGATTGAGGCCCTGCGGGGTACCATGGACCCCAATTTGCGGGAGGCCGCCGAGAGGCAGTTGAGCGAGGTAAGGCGGTGGGGCCGGCGGAGCGGGCCTCACGGTGAGATCGGTACGGGGACCTGCCTGTGCGGGAGGAGAGGGTCCGGGCGGACGGGACAGGGAGGGATTGGCCGCCGGCTGAAAGGCCGAACGAGTTTTCTGGCGTAGCCACCACAAATCATTTTAGAAATACAATCTGTTATCTGAAAACGTCACCGCTGACACCATTTACGCTTCACGTCCTAGTGTAATGCCAGGTCACGGCATGATTGACTGGATTCTTCGCTTTCACCCCTCCCGCTTGCTTGAACGGTTTTTTTTAAAAAAAACAAAGCTACAGTGTTTCCATCTCTGATCTGTTTCTTGTGTTGTCGTAACTTTGATTGTTGACGATGGCGTCGCCTATTTTAGAAAGATGTTACTAAAGTTGCCGAAAGTGAAACGGAGCCCTGCGTTCGCCGTTTTCGATGGCTTTATTCCCGATCTAGTCGGAACATCCCAACTTTTCTCCCTGTGACGTTGAAGTGGGAATGGTGGCAATATTCTGGGAAGAACGCAGTGGTCCCTGAAGGAAATCCGTTGAGCAACACCGGGATCTTTTCCCCCATAGAACCTGATTTCCACCCACCCCCCCGGACAGAGGTCGTGGACGCGGTTGATAGTTGATTTCGACTGTATCGTGGTTACCAGCTTCCCGACCCCCGGGGCTCAGGCTCAGAATAACGCGTTCATATTTTTAACAGCACGTATGAATCACAACTGTTTTAGTGCGTCGGACGCCTGAAAGGTCAAAACGTCCAACAGTTAGTCACAGCGCTTGGTGCGCAGATCTACGGGATTCTGTTTAAAAGAATAAAAACAACTCCATTTAACAGCTGGGCACCTGGAGATCAATACTTGCAATCCTCTGTGGAGGATCAAATCGTTCGTTTATATGAGGGTGCTGGTTTAATTTAGCCAAACGTGTAAGGTAGGTGGATGTTGGAGACATTTCAGATTGTTGAAAGGATGCAAATGCCCTATGTTGAAAAACTACTTTATACCACCACCAGCTTTAGAAATATTGCGTGTGGTTGCTGTTGAGACAGTTGTAAAACTCTTGGAAAGACCAGGCATCAAACTATGGATAGGTCAGGCTGCAGCCCTTGTACAAACATAGTGCCTTCTGTTTCACTTGCTTAGCTGAGGTTGGCTAACATACTTCCACTTTTTTCTGTCCATTGATGAGCTCAGGCTGCCAGTATAAACTACAGTACTGAAGGACCTCTTCCACAGAAAGCTTTCATAGATTTACAAGCTTGTAACCACTGCTTGTGATTATAGATCTGAGACTTTCTGAGCATAGACTTCAGAGAGGCTAAGAGTTCCACCTCCAGATCTGAGGCCTGGTTACCACAAACATTAACTGCAAGAACTGAGTAAACAGGGGTTCGATAAGGTGGATTTTTGCTTTTGTTTCAGTTCTTTGCAAGGAGCAGACATGCAAGTGGCTATTATATTTTGGTTTTCCTGGATTTTGGTTGGATCAGAATGACAGACATTAATGCTGACCAAATGAAATTCTGAAAATGCATTCTAATCTCTCCCTATGAAAACTGTTAGTCCTTTACTGTACAGGGGCATGGTGTAGCAGCTGTCTCACGTGCAAAACTCCAGACAGCTCCTCAATGCACAGCTGTTGGGACTGACTTTATTAAAATATCTTTGCGCGTGGCTGTGTATTGAACTGCAAACTATAATTAATAAGAATGTTAGCATGCTAAGTAGTGTGGATGTTTAACTAATAAATAGGGTTTATGAATGCATTCTAACAGTAGAACATGGGGGGTGTATATGAGAGATCAATGGATGTTTTTAGTCTCTGCAGAAAGATGAAAATTAAGTGTTTTTTAATTTTAGATAAACTGACACTTGTGATCATTTTTTCTCCTGGACCGCCTGCAGTCACAGGACGTGCAGTGTAAAGAGAACAGAGGAAGCATTATGTTGTGGTAGATTTACAGCATTCATTCTATAAGTCAATGGAATGATACCGACTTTGTCTTCGATGAATTATAGCTTTTCTTTTTTAGATCAGCTTTTCTGGGCCAGGAAGGACAATAAGATTCATGGCCTTTGGGTATCCAGGGAACAGCTGACTTAAGATGAGTCCACCTGTAACTACACGGAACAAAATGGTTCACGCCAAGTTGCTTGGATCACTGCTCCTTTGACAGATGAAGGGGCAGCCTGCATCTGTTTTAAAATGACCAGAACATCTTCAACCGCCAAAGTCATAAGAACACCTTCTCTTCAGGTGTCAGCGGTCGAAACCTTTTGCTTTTCTAAATGCATGTCGGAAGGTTTGTCACACACTGCTTTCTGTGACAGGTGCTCCTTTTCGTTCGCCTCGTCTCTCTGCGCTGGGAGACGCATGGAGAAATCTGCCTGAAAGACAAGTGGCAGTGGTTTCTGTCGCCGAGGGGAAACTCCATTAAGGCCATGAGGGAACTGCGTGCCAGTTGATTGATGCTAACAGAGAGGACACACAAGTGTGAGAGAGGGGGCTGGCGGGCCTCCAGCCAGGGGGGCGGGGGGGCTGGAGGCCTGAATTCTTCAGTGCTGACACTCTCCCTAGGAAAGCTACACCAGTGACACTGCATAATCTCGGGCTGCCCTTAAAACCTGAAGACATCTGAAGGCTTTTACTCATGTATTCCCAGTGGTTAGATGTTGTAAGGAAAAGGTTTCTGTTAATGCTCACACTGTATGTTTTTCTCTAATTGTTTCAGTTTTTTTTAAAGCACCCATAGTTAAGATTGAAGGTTTTGTCAGGCTTGGCACCTGACTTTGAGTGCCCCTACCTGCTGGGTTTTAAAGTCACGTTTCTCTAGACATGCTTTCTCTGCTGAGGCGCGTGCAAGAGAATGAAGCATTTGTATCCCAATCAGTGAGGAATTCAAATAGGAACCAGTCTGGCAGTGGCCTGTTTAAAAAAACCAACACACCTTTGAGAATTTGATTTGTGTTCTATAGAGGAAAAGCAGTGTTTTCAGGTTCCTAAATTCTTAGGATATAAGTGATTGGGTTTACATAGCACTTCAGCAATAAAGACAAACCTATGTGAAGCCATTTGTCAGCTTTGCCTGTATTCTAAATAGGCGCTTCCAGGGTAGGAGAAAATCCTTTCTATTTCAAACATCTGTCTCGTCCCAGCAGAGCAGAGTGCAGCTGTGACACAGATCATGTGGAATGTGACACTTAAGTCCTCTGAGAGAGCTGTTTTGTTAAAGATTACAGTAATACCGCATGAAAATGTCCAAATGAGATGTAAAAACTGGTATTGCGTTGAAGAGCTCCACTAGTGTACGGTTTAGTACAGGAAACCCTTTTCTACAGCCACAAACCTAAAATAAAATGTAACAGTTTGACCCCTTTCTGACTCCTTGTCACTTAACTTTTCTGCATAAATTAATTATGGATTGTTGAGTCACGTATGAAAACTAAACAGCTCGTTATATTGGCAGCCAGGTTTAATGTGTTGTGAGACAACATCAAAAGGTTCAATTTAATACTCTTATACACATTCAGTAGGAGGGCATATGAAAATGAATTTCATTGCTATTTCATAAGCTGCTGTAATATTTTAAGTATGATGTGTGACTAATTTCCATACAGCCGCTCTTCAGTAGTTCTTCTAAGGTAGACAGTTGGGAGTATTGGTGCATTATCCGCCATTGTCATTCAAAACACAGGCACTCTAGATTGTCTTTTTAGTTAATGTAAAGGGACTTGCTCTGCAATAATGCCTCATATAGGTAGGTACCTGATCTTGTTTTGCATTCTGAAGTAGTGTGTTGTCTGTCATCTCGATTCTCTTGTGTAAGAAGAAAATGAATCTTGGCCTCTTGCATCTGGCCAGTAGCTTGACCTTTATTCTTCTCGTTTCGATCGGCAGGGTCACAGCCAGGTGAATTTCGTCTCCACGCTGCTCCAGGTCACCATGTCCGAACAGCTGGACCTGCCCGTCAGACAAGCAGGTGAGTTTCATGCCCTAGGTTGTTGTCTGTCTGATGGACTTGAATGCCTTGTGGTGCGAATCTGCAGTCCTCTCCAAAACCCTGCAAAATGGGCTTTTCCAGGAAGCTGCTGGTAGTAAGAAACACAGCACTGCTTCCTTTAAACCCTTCTCCTTACCACGCTACACCTCCGGGACAATCCCATGTACGATTCTCGCTATAGAGGGGCAAGTCCTGTCACACTTTGAGCCTCATACAGACTTGGGTTTATTTCTGCTAGTTCCTAATGCAGAACTCCGGACCGCTCCAAAAGTGATTGGAATTGATTGGTCAGTTCGGTGTTGGTTCTGAGCCGAATTTCTGAATTTCAGACTGAATTAACCCGTGTTAACTGTGTTATAATGAATGCTTAAGAAAATACCTTATTAAAGACAGTTGTTTCCCACAAAGTGAAAGCTCCACTGCATGTAGCTGTTCCGATACCCTTTTATGTCTGCTGTTGAAATTCCGTAATGCAGGAAGTGGCTGTAACAAACAGCACAGTAGGATGGTAAGAAGTGCTCTCTGGAATTGTTAGCTTAGTCAGACCAACAGCTTCAGGTCTTTTAGAAACAGGACTTCTATTTTTGATTTTTTTTGTTTGTTTTCAGTACGCTATTTTTTAACTCTCCATTGTATGACCTGCATGAGGATTAAGAGATAATGTGCTGTCTGGGGTTCTTTATTGCAGACCTGTACTGTCAGAGAATTGTTGTCTGTTTAACATGGCTCTAGGCTGTGAGTTTTTAAAGTTGCGTACTTTTTGAAAACAATCAATTTCAGCTAAAGATCTAAACAGGATGGCTGAGACCATCCGAATTCGCTTTATTGCAAATAAAAAATCAGATACATTATCTCAATCTGATGTTCCAAAGCATTCATAATAAATTTAAACATTAAATAGAAAAGCCAAAACAATAAATAAATCACAATAAAATGGATTTGCGTGTAAAAATTAGTTATCTTGTAGGCCATGGAGTCAGAAGTACAAATCCTATGATTCCCCTCTTCTGTCAATTACAGCTATTTATTGAGCAGTGCATCTCGTTTCATTTTACAAAGCATTAAAAAAGCTTGTATTGACCTTCTGGTGTAGCAGCACTTACCAGGTGCATTTAAGCCTCATGATGCGCAAAGTTGTGACACAGCAGATTGTGGCAGAATTGCTTGCCTATCTTCTCATTACAGGAATGGAGCAATCCTTGCTTCACATTGATTGTATACATATAGAGTTCTCTGCAGAATCTCTTCGTAGGCATTAGTACTGCTGGCGTCTATGTAGGCCTGTCTCAAGCCTTGAGTGTGCAGGCCACTTTGTCAGTGGTGGTCCTCTGCGAATGAGGCTTGGTCACATCAAACAATCATGTGTTGAAGGTGCTGCCTGTATTTAGGTGGACCCTGACTCAGCAGTGGAATGACACTTCAGGATTGAGGTCTGATCTGAACTCGGGTGTTTTGTGCTTCACATGTTCCTAATCGGCAAAATGTTGATTGCAAAAGCCCCCTTTATGCCTAAACCATGATTGTGAGGTCATTTCATTGTCCATGTAGGGGACATTCCTGACGTCCATGGTTACATATAATTGAAAGAATTTTAAACAAATGAATGGTGAATTTGACGTAGCTATTGTTTGTTTCTTTCATTTGAAAGCTCAAAACGCCTTATTTTTTTAGTGTATCCCTACTGCATCCCGCAGCCAAGTGAATTATTGGGAGTCCAGGAAAGATTTCTGATCACCTGTGTGGGTGAGATTTTACTGCCATGACAAATTTCAGATCTGTAGCTTAGAGAAGAGAAAAGGATGCCAGGGCTTTTAGAGTTGCTGATTGGATATGGGGATAAAACTGACATGTCTTTTTTTTTCCTCATTTATTTCAATTGAGGCAGATCGGTTAAGCGTGGAGCTTTGTATTCTAGGTTTGTGCTGTCTCAGTAGTTTGAGTCTGGATTATTGGAGCCATGATGTAGATCTGTGTCAGCAGTCTAATGTCTGCTGTTAGGCCCAATGATCTGTGAGCCTCTTCATTGTGGTCCCACTGAACAATGTACACTTCCCTGCCACGTTCACAGCTACTAGGATGGAGGACATGGTCACATGCGAAGCCAGTTCAATGTGGTTCAGCACTTATTTTTCAAAGAAAGCATGGTTTGAGTTGATAACATCAGCTTTTACCACTAACATCTTCTGGTTCTGATGGGGAATGGGCTTGCTGTCACCCTTATGAGAATAGCTGTGAATTTGTGAGACTGAACTGCTGGTGAAAGTTTTTTAAAAAAAACGTTGGACCCGGATCTCAGACTGTGACATAAAATTTCTGAAACTCTGTATGAACCGTGGGTTTGAGAGGCAGAGTAATTGGCTCCGTTACATTTAGTGTCGCAACGTTGGATTCTTCTGCTGTGTGTAAAGACCCAGACTTGTCTGGTGATATCATTCAGACATGCAGCGACAGTAATTAGAGATGCGCAGCCAGGGTCAGCGAAAGCATGCTCATCACTGTGCCGATGATTCTGTGTTACTTTTCCCTGGCGCGCTGCAGAGCAAAAGCGCGTTGGTAAACAGGCTAAAAGGGGCCAAAAGTAAATTTGTGTCTTTTGTTGGAGGTATTTTTCCTCTCGTGAACAACTGCAACCTTTTTTATAATGAGATGTAAGGCACGTCGCCTGCTTCTCTTCGGTGGTTCCCAGGTGTGGAAAGACAGAAGTGGGGCTTCAGGGTGATGGGGGGCACGCCTCGCAGCTCTTTCCACCAGCGGGGTCTGCCGGGGCAGGGGCTCCCCCGGGCTGACCGGGAGCTCACTCTGTTTCAGGGGTGATCTACCTGAAGAACATGGTGACGCAGTACTGGAGCGAGGGGGAGGGCACCAGCGGAGAGGCCCCCGCCACCACCATCCCCGAGGAGGACCGCCAGTTCATCCGGGACAACATCGTGGAGGCCATCATCCACTCGCCTGAGCGCATAAGGTCAGCCTGTCCTGTTCCTGACCGGCCTCGCGTTCCTCAAGCGGCAGCTGAGCAGCATAAGGCAGAACATTATTCAGGTGGTGCCTCCTGGGTAGAATTAAGGATGATCCTGACTCGGGAGATCTATTTTTTTTTTAAAGTTTTTAGCTTAACGTGCAGATGTAAGCTTTTGTATTGATTAACCATTGTTTTGTGGGAGACGCTGAAAGAGTGATTAAATGGATGAGAGTAGAATAGATTTGTCCCCTGTGATCACGTTTGAGTTTTTTTTATATTGGTCTTCATCACATGTAAAATCTGAAATGGTTAATCAAACAACCCTCGTGTTGTGCAGCAGGCTGAGGATGATGGCAGTGCTTAGGTGTGTATTTCCACAGCAGTATCATTATTACTACTCCAGAGCCCCTCCTGCCCTGAACAGCTTAAAGTGTATATAAGTTTATTGTTGATCATAATTGAATTCGTTGGTGGTTAATGGTGTGGCACAGATTTGCATTTGCAAACGTTTTTGACTTCGAGTGAACTGGATGGATGAATCTCGCCTTGCCACTCTAAACAACAGCCCTTGTCCTGAAAGATTGTTCTGCGGTTTGTCACGCAGGGTGCAGCTCACTACTTGCATTCATCACATGATCAAGCACGACTACCCTGGCAAGTGGACTGCGATCGTGGATAAGATCGGTTTCTACCTTCAGTCCGACAGCAATGCTTGGCTGGGAATCCTCCTGTGCCTCTATCAGCTGGTGAAGAACTACGAGTAAGAGGTCCTTTCTGTAATGCAGCTGGAAGAAACCAGTGGGGAAATGAAAGTTTTAATTAAATCTTATTATATTGTGCATTTGAGGTCATCTAATCAGCAGTTTATACATGACTTATACATTAGCTACTTTTTTTTCTCCAAATTCCTTCTTCTCGTTCCCCTGTTGTTAAATACAGCAGGTTTAAAAATAAAGAATCCCCTGTATTGTATGTTAAGCCATTTTGAATCTGAAATCATTTACTGCTGGTCTTTTCAGTTCCTTTGAGTTAAGAGTGTCTGTTTTTCAGGTATAAGAAGCCGGATGAGCGGAGTCCACTGGTAGCTGCAATGCAGATTTTCATGCCCATGCTGAAGGATCGCTTTATCCAGCTCCTCCCTGACCCCTCCAGCCAATCTGTGCTCATCCAGAAACAGATCTTTAAGATCCTGTATGCACTTTTCCAGGTACTGATACTGTACTTTGCTCTGGAAGAGTGTGGACACTTGGGAGTCAACAGTTGTTTCCTGAGTGATGATATCGGAGAAGAAGTGTTAGAGGCTGTACCAGATGTGTAGGGGGGTTTATTTTTGCTTGACGTACGTTAAAATTAAAATCATTTTCACTCTGAAAATATCTGAGTCGCACATCTCTGTGCTATGAACCAGGGGCTTGTGCCAGCAGGTGAAGAGTGGCCATCTGTTGAGCTGAGTAAAGGGAGGGAATCTGTTAACAGTTGTCTTGCACAGCACTGTTTCACTGTTAAAACTGTTCTGTGCATCACGAGGATGGGCTGTGTCTCACGTGGGTGAATAAAGCAATAGAGAAGCAGAGTTTACATTTCTGTTACAAAGGGAGATTTAGATCTTCCTTATTTCAAGTTCAGACATATTTTACTCCCACGGATCTTGATTTAGCTGTTCATCCGTGGAGCTTGCCCCAGTTAGGCGAGATCAGAACGGTTCTGTAGGATGATTGCTTCGGTTCCGTGTGCCCCCAGTACAACCTGCCCTTGGAGCTGATTAACCAGCAGAACCTGACGGAGTGGATGGAAATCCTCAAGACGGTGGTGGACAGAGATGTGCCTGCAGTGAGTACAGCACAGAGACCACTGTACTGTTTAATGTTAAGAACATTCAGATCTTTATGTAAAATGTACCTTCTATTCAAATCGTCAAAGTGATAGAAATATAGAAAGAAGATGTTAAAGTATGAGATTAATCAGTGATGTTTGAGGGCACAAAAATCCATACTCCTCTGTTATTTCTTTACCTCTGACCCACACAGGAGACCCTGCAGGTGGACGAGGACGACCGACCTGAGCTCCCCTGGTGGAAGTGCAAGAAGTGGGCTCTGCACATCCTGGCTCGGCTTTTTGAAAGGCATGCCAGCTCTTCTCCTTTGTGTCCCGTCCCCCCCCCTCACAGGGGGAGAGCATAGGACCCCTTTTCACTTGACTGCTAGATGATGCACACTTTTAAGCTGCTAGTTTAATACTAGTTTCGGGGGAGGAATTGTGTGCTCATGGTCTCTGTTGGAGAGACTGCCCACCCCCTGGTTCCCACTTTGACCCAACCTTTCGCTTTTGCAGGTATGGCAGCCCAGGTAACATCTCCAAAGAGTACACCGAGTTTGCCGAGCTGTTCCTCAAGGGCTATGCTGTTTCTGCTCAGCAGGTAGTAGTGTGAGCCGTTGCTCTGTTGTGCATGACGTCCCTCTCCACTGTTCCCGACTGAACCCTGTTCTGTGCTGTCTTACAGGTTTTATTGAAGGTCTTATATCAGTTTAAGGAAAAGCAGTATGTAGCTCCCAGGGTGCTCCAGCAGACGCTGAACTACATCAACCAAGGCGTTGGACACGCGCTTACTTGGAAGAACCTCAAACCACATATCCAGGTATGTAATGAATTCACCTGTAGCTGCAGAGACATAAAGGTGAGATTTCTCTATCTCAGTGTGTTCTGTCAGACATACCAGGGATTGGTGGTTGTCTGATTCTCTTCAGAATGTTGATTCTATAATCCAGGACAAACATTCTCTACTGAACAGCATTCTTCTTTTATTATGCAGTTTCTGACCATTGTTTTATTTAAGATTAAATCACATTTTGGACCTGCTTACCAAGTAACAAAACCAGCCTGTGTGCTGGAGGCCTCTTGTCTAACGGGTGAAAAGCCACTCATGTGATGAGTGTGTTGCTTGCAGCTTGCAGTGGGAGGCTTGTTTAAATCCAGACACTCGAGTTCACGTGCTGCTGTTTGTCATGATTCTTCAGCTGTGCCATACAAATGTAGCCTTTTTCCCCCACAAGAAGGTTCATTCCAATATTTTTTCCAAGTAGTATGATTTTTTTTATCAACTCTAGTCTTGTTTTTTTTTGTAACAGATTTAACCATGCATAATTGGTTTGATCTGAATAAATCCAAATTAATAACCTCAGCCATTAGTAATCGTATTTTAAGCAGCGCATGAAAGTACAAGTTAGTGACACTGAACACTAATTACCTCTGTAATTTGACTAACCCCAGCGCTGCTGTTGTGAGGGGATTAAGGAACCCTGGCTGGGGGCAGCCTGTGTGCGTGGTGACAGTCCATGTTAAGTGTTGCTGTTTGCCTGTGTCCTGCAGTCTGACAGCAGTGCTCACACAATGCCTGCAGCCACAGAGAAACTGGAGATCATAGTACTGGTCTAGTGACGTCTCCAAGACAGCGCCAGCACTGGCCAGCCTCCATACTCTCCCACAGCTCACGTGCATTACCTCTGCTGGCTGTATGCGATTACCTGACTCAGATTTGTTTTTGCTCAGGGTCATGTGCTTTTTTTATTTTTAACATAACACAGGGGATCATTCAGGATGTGGTCTTCCCCCTGATGTGTTACACAGACACTGATGAAGAGCTGTGGCAGGAAGATCCTTATGAGTACATCCGCATGAAGTTTGGTAAGAAGGCCCCTCTACATCCCTGTTAATGAATACATCAGAGCCGTGAATGAAGAATCAGAATTGGATGATAAGCCATGAGTAAAGAATGGCCTTTTGGAATGAATGGCTCTAGGTGATAGGCTGTAATCAACATGATTAATTGAAGGTCACTCTCCTACTTTTCTTGTATTATTCTGAAAATTTTCGGCCATCTTATTCCTTTAGAATAGAGCCAAAATGTAGCTCGGCCACATGGTGTCATCTGGATGCAGTGCCAGTACCGTGGACTGATTATTACGAAATAGTTAAAGACTTGATAGCAAGTAATTGGATCAAGCAGATGTAATGAGACTTTCCCAGGTGGCTGTTGCTGCTGCACCTCTGTTGATTGTTGGTAACCAAGACTGGCATGCAATATGTTTCTCTTGAACAGACGTGTTTGAAGATTTCATCTCCCCAACAACAGCTGCGCAGACGCTTCTCTTCACAGCGTGTAGCAAGAGGAAAGAAGTGAGTGCTTAGTCAACATGTTTTAACACAGTTCCTCTTGTGTTTTCTGCAATGTTCCCTCTTTGATCGTGTCACATTTCAAGGCCCTCCTTTTTCTCAGTAGTGCAGCTCGTTGATCATTTGTCACTTCATCTGTGGGCTGCCTGTTTACTGAATAGTTTGGAACCCGAGTCACCTGTCAGTTCTCTGAAAAGTTACTTTAAATTATTTCACGGCCGTGACACGGGCATAGAAACGTTGCTTTGGTCAAGGATGTTACTTTTTGGAATCGCTCAAACTGTCGAGAGATTTCTGTGTGAATTAAACACTAGTTACTCAAAACGTGAGGTGACTCAAATTGCCTTTTCTCCTTGGTTACCTTTGTCACAAAGGGCAAAAGAAGTCCTTACAGAATCGCTGGGATTGGCTTGTATAACGTTGTCGGTTAAATGTTTTACGCTTTACATGTGGTGTTTTCCTCTCACCACAGACTGAACTGGTGACAGTTTCTAAAAGCTGAGGTGTCCTGGCTGGGGGCAGCCTGTGTGCGTGGTGACAATCCATGTTAAGTGTTGCTGTTTGCCTGTGTCCTGCAGTCTGACAGCAGTGCTCACACAATGCCTGCAGCCACAGAGAAACTGGAGGTCATAGTACTGGTCTAGTGACGTCTCCAAGACAACGCCACCACTGGCCAGCCTCCATACTCTCCCACATGGTTTACCGTAAACACTTCGAACACTAATATTGTGTAATAGTACTGAACTAGTCATGTTGCAATGCAGATGCACTGTTGAACTTTTGAGTTGGTGAAGATTCAAGTGTTTCTACATGTTTTAGTAATTCCGGCGAATTCCGGCTTATAGCTGTGAGGTTCACAGGGTGATAAAAGTATTTTTAGCAGTGCTCATGTGAAGGGCTCTTTTCGGCAACAGGTGCTTCAGAAAACCATGGGCTTCTGCTACCAGATGCTCACAGATCCCACGGTGGACCCACGCAAAAAGGATGGGGCTCTGCACATGATCGGCTCCCTGGCTGAAGTTTTATTGAAGGTATTTTTTTTTCTGTCTTGGAAGCTTCGTTTTTAAAAGCGTCTTTTAATTCGATTTAAAAGAAAAAGACTTTATCCTTCTGCCGTAAAGGAAAAAAAAATGTTAAACTCTACACATTTCCTCTTCACAGAAAAAGATCTACAAAGACCAGATGGAGTTCATGCTGCAGAACCACGTCTTCCCATTGTTCAGCAGTGAGCTGGGGTACATGAGAGCTAGGGTAAGACTGCAGCTGCTCACCATGCTGTCCTCAGGCAGGATCTGCCCCTTAGAGTACAGCTGCATAAGCTGACACATTGATTTGTACAGTAGTATACAAACTACACCCCTCCAGTGTAGTTTTTCAGTTGTTTTTTCTCACTTGGAGGTACTGCCTGGGCTTTGTGTGTAAAGACTTGGGAAATGTAGTTTACCATAAAATTCTCAGATTCACGCGACTTGGTCTCAGAACATCTTTATCTCCATGATTACTCTATATTAAGGAGCATCAGTGTATATACTGTATGTGATTTGTGAGTACACCTTTTAAAGGTGCATCTTGTTGATTTAATTGGTAAGAGGTTTTATCGAATGTAGTTATTTTCTGGATGGTGGGGTGGTGTTTTTTTCTGAAAGGTTTGTTCTTTGAGGGCCTCTGCTCCCACCCATCTTCAGCAAGCTGTATGAGCTCATGGTTCTTGACGTTCTTTGTTCTTTGGCTTTGTGTAGGCTGTTTTTGGGAGTGAATCCAGTCCAGAATGAGCTTGATGGCGTGTTGGGGGGGAATGTAAAGTGTGTGCAGTCGAAGTGCATGGTATCAGTAACACATTTTCTGATCTCTGCCCCTTTTTCAGGCATGCTGGGTTCTTCATTATTTCTGTGAAGTGAAGTTCAAGAGCGACCAGAACCTGCAGACGGCGCTTGAGCTGACGAGACGCTGTCTGATCAATGATAATGAAATGCCGGTGAAAGTTGAAGCTGCAATTGCCCTGCAGGTTCTCATCAGCAACCAGGAGAAAGGTGTCACTTTTGCTTATTCCCCTCCTGAGCTTTGGTCTGTCTTAATTAACAACCCATTCTGAGCTGCAGTTGATGGACAGGGAAGGTAAAACTACTGACAGTATAAGGAACGTGGATAATGTTTGGGTAAAACTGATCTTTAAGTGCACTTCATCAAGAAGGTTGCTCTTTCAAAGTCTGCGAGGTGGTGTTTCTAATTTTATCACACATTGGAAAGCACTCACGTTCAAGTGCTTCTCATGTAGATATCCAGTTTACTGGATTTAGGGATAAATCAAACAGTTAAAGCAAGGAACACTGGGTGATCGTATAACCCTCCTGATTTGTATACGTGATGTTGGCAACAGGTTATACATGTAGGTATTGCACCTTATTTTACAGCTTTGAACTATGTAATCGGAGAGGCTGGTAATGTTTCTTTGTACTTCCTGATTAGATCTTGTACAGAACAAACGTATGCAAAGGAATCTCCCATGTGGCTCATTTAGTTGCTTGTAGCCAGTTGATCCAAGTATCTTATCCAGCTGTTTCTTGAAGGAAGGCAGGGTATTGGCTTTAGCTACATAAGGGATAGCTTGTTCTGGGGGGGGTCTGGAACATTTTGTCCAAATTAAAAGTGCTTCCTATTTTCAGTTCTAAATGAATTATCACATGGGATCTGCTTCTGTCATCGGGTTTGTGCGTCACTGCTGATCTCCCACATCAGTTCAGAAGACTCTCTTATTGTTATTCTAGTTGTATGGAAATCATTCATTGAAAATGCTGGCAAAATATTGGGAGATTCTATTAAGCTTTTTTTAAATAAGGTAAAAGTTCTGTCTCTGCCATAAGCTTTGCCTTGAGCTGAGTGGTGTAGAACAGCTTTACTCTTCCAGCATGCTTGAGCAGGGAGCTGCCTGACAGGATAAGTGAAAGCTCATCTCCCCCCCCCTGTGCTTTCAGCAAAAGAGTACATCACTCCCTTCATCAGGCCGGTGATGCAGGCGCTTCTGCACATTGTGCGGGAGACTGAGAACGATGACCTCACAAACGTCATCCAGAAGATGATCTGCGAGTACAGCGAGGAGGTCACGCCCATCGCCGTGGAGATGACCCAGCACTTGGTGAGTGTCCAATAAGCAGCAGCTGCTCTTGCTGCTGTTCCTTTTCCTGTATGACTGAACTGGTGTGCTTTGAAGCCTAATGAGTAAAAATTTGCCTGTGTTGCTGGTCTGTTCAGATATGCACGTTTTTCAACGAAGGCATTGTCTTCCTCTGAACTTCCTTGCAATTTTTAACCCCACAAATTTGGTAGATTTTCAGCCCTGGTGTCAAACTGGGAAAAGGTGCGGTATGAGATTGGTGGTTGTGCTGTGGTTGGTTTTAAACACAGAAGGATTGATGAAAGGAGGCTCTTCAGCATATTTGTTCATTGCGTTGTTAGTAGCTGAAAGGCTGAGTAAAAAAACAGGCTACTCAAAGAGACTTCACATTTTGAAGAAAGTTGCATTTTCATTATCTGCCATGCTTACAGTGCAGTTAATGAGCCACACAGTGGCTCTTGTGGTGAGTCCCATGGGAGATGTCCTGAGGACTCAAATCTTCTCTCTCTTCTTGTGCCCACCAGGCGATGACATTTAACCAGGTAATCCAGACGGGTCCGGATGAGGAAGGCGGTGACGACAAGGCGGTGACGGCCATGGGCATCCTGAACACAATCGACACTCTGCTCAGTGTGGTGGAGGACCACAAGGAGGTCAGTGCTGCTCTTTCCCGTACAGGTGGCTTCAGTGCTTGGGTTTCAGCCGTGCTCAAGTGCTGGGCCAGACAAATCCATGAGGAAGGGGAGTAAAGACATCAAAGGAAAATAGATATTTCCTCCCTTAGGCTAGATCTTTGAAATTTAAGAGAATTATCTGTGTACATTTAAGGAGGGGAATAAACAGTGTACATTTCTGTGAGTATCCGAGTGTCGGAGGCAGCCAAAGACAAGTTTTTTTTTTCTTGGGGGAGTAACCTAATGAGCATTAGGTAAGCAAAAGCCCCCATCTTTCCAAAAAGGCAATTCTGTGTCATTTTCTCAGTTTTTATTTTTAGTTTTTGTCTACAACACATGCTGCACAGCCTCCTCCAGATTACAGGCACAGACAGCCCTTATGCTCTGTTTATATTAAACTGAGATAAAAGGAACAGGGGTTTACTCATCAGAACAGCTGCTTTTGCATTCTCTAGACTTGAAATAATTCTTATAAATGCTCTTGAGCGGGGATGTAATACCTTCTTTTTAAAATCGTTTATTCTGCCGCATGTTAAATGTGCATTTGATCATTTCTTTAGTGTGTAAGCTTTTTCTATGTTGGTCTTCTTTAACAGTGTTTTTTTACAACAAGCTGATTTTTTACAACAGAGGTAGTCCATCATGTTTGCATTTGACCTACTTAAAAGATCTGAAATTATTTATCATATTTTAGTTGGAATAAGTTTTGGTATTTACCATATACATTAGAGTTTGTAATAGGCAATGGAGCAGTGTCGCTAATCCGTAATTGTGTAATTCATCTTGCTGTTTTTCTCTGAAAGGCATGAGATAGATATTCCTAGATCATGGAATCTAACGTTACTGAAATGGATGAAGAGTGATCTGCGTTTATTGTTAAAATCCTTACAAATCTTATTTTCCTAAATGTGTTTATGCCTGTTCTCTCCTAATTTTTATTCTTCCTTTCGTTCAGGATTTTAAAGTTTAAATTTATGATTATTTCAGATCACTCAGCAGTTAGAAGGTATCTGTCTGCAGGTGATTGGAACAGTTCTGCAGCAGCATGTTTTGGGTGAGTGATTAGATTCATGTGGTGCCGTGTTTTTTCAATAAGCTTTTTTATCATTGTTCATTAAGTTATGTAATTGATAATGCATAAAATTGGATGAGCTCCATATTGACAGTAGAAGTTAACATGAATTGTTTTTGTTGTTGTGTCTGGTGTTCAGAGTTTTACGAGGAGATCCTGTCTCTGGCTCACAGTCTGACGTGTCAGCAGGTGTCCCCACAGATGTGGCAGCTGTTACCACTAGTCTTTGAGGTCTTCCAGCAGGATGGGTTCGATTACTTCACAGGTACCAAACTGCTGGTCTCTGAGTCGCGATTTAAAATGGGAAATGAGTTCGTGGGCTTCTGCACATTTAAACATGTTATTGTTTTGTCATTTTCTCTGCTAACTTTGAACCAGCTCTTGTACCATTTTACTTTCCTCTTTCAATACTGTAAAAATTCTATTTAGGTTTGTCTACAATGCTGGCAGATCTTTTATTAATTTAAAAGGGCAAACGTAGGAGTAGGCAAAGCTGTAAACTGTGCAGAATCTCCTTCCAGGACTAGATTTAAGCACTCAGTCTGGATCAGGAGGGTCTCACCCTGCTCCTGTAGAAGCCCTGTCCACTAAAGCCACCTGTAGAAGCCACTAAATCAAGATCTAAAGACCTGGAACAATTTAAATGTAATCCATTAAAGTATAAAGGATTGTCTTAAGCTGTCATGTCTACCTACGTGTCAATCATATTGCTGTTGTGTGCCGTTGTGCATGTATGTATATTTGCAATCAAATGCTGAGTCACATTTTGTAAGATAACAAAACTAGAACTTGTGAAGTGCAGTTATCTTCTGTGGTTTATGTGACAAAAAGTGTTCATTTTTTTGCAGCAGTGAAATGTGTAAGATTATAACCAGTTTCCTCCTGGAACTGGTCAATGAACAATGGTCACAAATTTTTTTTTTCTCCCCCCCACAGATATGATGCCTCTTTTGCATAACTATGTCACAGTAGATACAGATATGCTTCTGTCAGACACCAAATACCTTGAAATGATCTACAGCATGTGCAAAAAGGTAAAGCCCTCTAGAACAGCCACAGTCCTGTGTGTTAGCAAAATCATAATACCCGTAGTTCTCCGTTTAGTGTAGCTTTTGCTAAGCATGGCAGTCTTTCCTGTCTCAGGTCCTGACAGGAGATGCGGGTGAGGATGCCGAGTGTCACGCAGCAAAGCTGTTAGAAGTCATCATTCTGCAGTGCAAAGGGCGTGGCATCGACCAGGTCTGTACAGCCACCCTCGGAGCAGAGCTGGTGTTGTGTTCACAGACGACCCCTAACGGCTAGTCAGCCATCGTTCACTTGCACCGCCTCACTCTTCCTGTTTTGGTATATTGGTCATGACGGACCTTGATTTATAAACCCCAAGGAGGTGCAGATTGTATTAAGTGTCACTTTTAACCTCAAAATCGTTGCAGAATGTAATCAGCTCAAGTGTGCATCTGGCAAAGTGCAGGCTTTTGGAGGAAGACTCATCATTTTAAAAAGTATATTAATTATATTCTGCAATATAATCCCTGGCAGCAAGTGGCAGGATGGTTTTATGGGGCTGTTTTCACTTGTTCTTACAAATCTGCTCCATCGCTGCTGTCCTGTTGAAGAGTGGTGTACAGAATGAGTGAAAGGGAAGTGGGGCGTCACAGTTTTGGGGGCGCTTGGTAACGGGCCGGTGTGTGCTGCTCTGGCAGGTGGTGCCCCTGTTCGTGGCGGCGGCACTGGAGAGGTTGACGCGGGAGGTGAAGACGAGCGAGCTGCGGACCATGTGCCTGCAGGTGGCCATCGCGGCCTTGTACTACAGCCCTGCTCTCCTCCTGAACACGCTGGAGAACCTGCGCTTCCCCAACAACACCGAGCCCATCACAAACCACTTCATCACGCAGTGGCTCAACGACATCGACTGCTTCCTTGGGTAAGCCCGGATCTCCTGTCGGTGGTTTGCAACTTAAGAGTGTAAAGGGGAAATGTTATTTTTTTGGCATTAGAAGGTGTTGGTTTTAGGTAAACCGACACCTTCCAAATTATGCATGGGTTACATTCTACAAAAGCTTCCATATGTCAGAACAAACTCTTACACGGTATGTTTTCACTTAGCGCTGTTATTATAGTAATAATACAGATTTACACCTCTTGCATCACTCAAATATTCTTCAGCCGCGACTTAAAACAAAACGAAAACATGGCGGAAATTTCCATGTGCGATGTCAGGAATAGTGATGCACAAAGTGCAGCATGACTGCCTCTTACCTCCCGAGAAACAGGACTAGTTTCTCACGTTAAGGCCTAGAATACATTTCACATCAATCTTTATTACTCTGGAAACTTTTTTGTGGAAAATCAGATTTATGCAAGTCAAGGAGTGTCTGTACTCCCTATGCTGTTCAATGTTTTTAGGTGAATTTAACAAAAAAAAGAGACCTAATTTCTCCCCGTATTGGACCCCATGATGCTCAGGATTTGGGCAAACGGCAGTGACCTTGGTAAAGCTGATCCTCTGTGTTGTGTGTGCGTGCAGACTGCATGACCGGAAGATGTGTGTTCTGGGCCTGTGCGCCCTGATGGACTTGGAACAGAGACCGCAGGTGGTGAACCAGGTGGCCACACAGCTGCTCCCCGCAGTCATCCTGCTCTTCAACGGGTTGAAGAGGGCGTACGCCTGCCGGGCCGAGCACGAGAACGACGAAGATGAGGATGACGAAGCGGAAGATGATGACGAGAACGGTAAGAGCTGGACTGGCCACAAGAGCTGCTGCGGCTAAAACCATAAAATTAGCCTTGATTGGCTCTTCACCTGTAACCCCACAAGGGCACTAGGCAGACTTGGACTGAAGGACCCATCAGTCAACATCACTCTGTTGTACAGCTTCTAGATGCTAAATACTGCCCCAACACATGTCCACTGGATAGCTTAAATTTTTTTCTACAGTAATATCAATTATTTTTTTCCCCAACTCTTCCTTTTATAGGTTTAATTGTTCTTAACCTAAAATAACTGCCCACCGTAGCAATACTTTGAATAATAGGTGGTGTAGTCATCTTTGTGGTCAATAAGAAAAGTGCTTGCTGGGTGTCAGAGGTCAGTGGGTGAGGGGCATTTAGCCTGACGGGGCTGGGGTTTCATTGGCAGAAGAGCTGGGTAGCGATGAAGATGACATCGACGAGGAGGGGCAGGAGTATCTGGAGATGCTGGCCAAGCAGGCTGGCGAGGACGGGGACGACGAGGACTGGGAGGAGGATGATGCAGAGGAGACAGCCCTGGAGGGGTACACCACGGCTGTGGATGATGAGGACAACCCTGTGGACGAGTACCAGATCTTCAAAGTCATCCTGCAGAGTAAGGACTTGCTGCTGTAAAATGACTTTGCACATTATGCCCTGGGCACAGAAGCATTTCCTTGGGCCATGGATAAATATAGCCTGCGGGTCTGAGGTTTCCATGTTCCAGAAAGAAAGCGATTAATTGCATCTGTTCAGAGGGGTGTGATAAACAGAGGTTATTTTAGAGTTGGGATATTTTTTCAGTGATTTTGTTTATACATGTGGAAATGCAAGTTAAGCTGCTCCAGGTTGTGCTCTGCAGGCATGCTTATAAATAGCATGGGGAAAGCGTGGGGGGGTAACATATCTGTGGCTCTTATCTTCTAAAACAACAAGCCAGTTACATGCAAAAACATGTTGCTTTTTACATGTTGATATGTTATGACTTCTTTGTGAACTATGCACCATTTGCCTTGTAGTGTTGATATTGGTATTAGTCATCTTTGAACAACTTAATTCCTGCTCTTAATATTTTTTCCCCTTTGTGAGTACTGTAAATGTAGTGCCCAAACTCTCATACACAGTTAACACTTTCATTAGTGCTGTTTGTTGCTCTGGTGCATGAGAATCTTTAGAACTGCACTCCTGTTCTTTCACACACTGCCAAAGTGAGATTGTCGGAACCTTGCGTGGACCCTATTCCAACTTCTCTTGAGTAAACAAAACTACTGTAAAACAGTTCTTCATGGAAGATCTTAGTTTATTTCATTCCTGTTCTTTACACATGCTTTGGCCATGCAATCAATGGCATTGAAGATGTTTATGTTTGAACTACTTGCATAGCTAGTGTTTTCAAATGGATGGAATTTCCTACCCTATCCATTTCCAGGACTGCAGCGTTAATGGGAACATGGGGAAAGATCACAAAACCCATGCAGTGTGACCTTTATTTGTTTTTTAAATATGTTGTGCCTAAATGCAGACATGCAAATTAAAGTGGAAACCAGGAGGGGTTCTGTCCAATTTTTAATCTGTTTACAAAGGAGTATTGTTTTTTTATACAACATTCCTTTTGTAAGCAGGCAGGAAGTGTGGTAAGGGAGTATGGTGATGTGGCTGAGGTTCTCCTTTCTGTGTGTAATGGCAGATGTCCAGACGCGTGAGCCTGCATGGTACCAGGCACTCACACAGGGCCTAGATGAGGAACAGGCGAAACAGCTTCAAGACATCGCCACCCTCGCCGATCAGAGAAGGGCAGCCCATGGTGCGTTCAACATTTCACTTTCCCGCAGAGGAGGGATTTGAATGTTCCCAGTGAAGTTCTCCAACATAATCTCTAGTGCTCTTAGTTGTTTTTTTTCTGGTATCCAAAACAAGCTGTTTAATATTCATAGTTTTTAATTTTTTATATATATATACAGTGATACTTATTTAATAAGTGTATTTATACTTATGGTCTATTAATTGCTTATCTCTGCTGCAAATGTAGAGTGAGTCCTGTGCACTTTTTAGCCTGGGCAGTGCCCGTAGCACCAGAGGAGGAACTTTTTGTACAATTTAAACTTTTTAGTGTTTCACACAATATAGGGAATCTGATTGAAGCCTACTATGTTTGATCTGTATCTTTATGGAAAATAAGACAGAGGGAGGGGAGTTAGTGGTGCATGTAAACCTTCCCAGCATATGTAGATGCACTTAGAATTACTGGGGCATCTAGAACATTACCAGCACAGCTGATGAACACGTTGAAGTTAACGCTAGCTTTTTTTTTTCCTTTCAGAATCAAAAATGATTGAGAAGCATGGCGGATACAAGTTCACAGCTCCGGTGGTACCATCTAACTTCAACTTTGGTGGCAACGCTCCAGGAATGAATTGAGTCGCCCTTTCCCTCTCTTACTCTGTGACTGGTTGTAGTGAAAAAAAGCTTGTGTTGTTCCCTCAAGTAGTGGTTCCAGAGCTGGTTCTTCTCACTCACTCTTCAATCTGACTGTACTGAATTGGACTTGGCACCAGAAGATGTGGGAAAGCAACCAAATGCCACCTATGGCTGGGGAAAACTAACCAAGAACTTGAAAAAGCAAAAGAAGAAATTAAGCTCCGAACTACATTCTTAAAGAAGTCCGAATGTGGGAGGGGATGTCAAGACGGCAGCTTTTTTTTCTTCCACAAAAATGAAATAAAAATCATTGACAATAGGACTAAGTATCTCATGAAATTCACAGTATAGGCTAGAAGGCCACCTTTAAATTATACCTGTGGCAGTAGTGTTTGTCTAGATTTTTGCATTATCAAATTCCCATGTTTGTAATGTATATAAGCCAAGGTACTATAGTAGCCTTGGAGAATAACCTTAGGCATTTGACAGGTGTAAGCAAGTGTATTCATATGTAGCATATTGGATACTTGTTATAGCACTATGTGATGCCTGATTATCTGTAAATTAATTAATAGCACTTTCATATTGTTCAGGTCTCCTAGCCTTCTGTATCAGACTGCAAATTTGTAAAATCAATGGAGAATATTTAAAAAGGCAAATGAAAACTGTAACATTCTCGCACAAGCAGGCAACTTTTCTGACCTGATTATGGCTGCTTGTCTCATGAATATGGTTACTGTGCTGAATAATCAGTGGCATTTCGTTGCTGCTAAAAAAGCAACTCCCTCTGGGTTTTTTTCCTTTTTTAAAAAAAACCGGTGTTAAATTTGGATACAAGACATTGTGTTGTACGCACTTGAAAGTACATTGGATACTTCATTGAAGCATGTATAATCGGACTTGATATTGAAGTTCTTGGGTTGAAATTATCTCAAGCGCTTGGTTGATGTATGGGTGAACCATCTCTATATACAACAAAATATTAAAACAACAAAAATTGGGTTACATGTTAGTTGTACCTTTTTAAAATACGATCCCAAAAAGGAACTTCTCTGCACACTGTGAGCAGTGTCGGAAATTCAAGGTCTGCTGAACCATCTTTTAGTCTGAGGAAGTGCAGAAAGAGGGAAATGTGTAGCTGTTCGTGAAAGTAGTAATCAAAAATATCTTCTGATCTGTGTTTACATTGCTTACACAAAGATGAGAAATAGTAAAACTTCATATTCCCCCCTCAAAGTTATGTCTTTAGAAAACCTGCAGTTTTAATGCAGATGCATAAGTATGTTGAAGTAGGTCTTGATAACTGATCCTCATAAGGGTTAATGCCTAATATTTTTAATGGGGGGCCATCTTAATCAGGAGATCTGTTAAACTAATATTAAAGGACTCATTCACATTGTCCTTATTATGTTTATTAGCTTATTATGCTTTAGGTTCTCATCTGTTGAATTTCTGACCGTTTCATCATCGAAAAAATCCTCTAGGAACAAGCCCAGCCCAGCTCATGGAGACTCAGAACTTACCTAGCAGGTTTTATTAGTAGTCATTACTGGAACCCTAATTAATTAAAAAGGTGGATACATTTTTATATTTAAAACAAACATCTAAATACCCTTTAGCCCTTAATGACAGAGATTCTTTAATTAAGCAACCAATTTAGTCAATAGGTGTTCTGAATCTTTACAGAGTAGGATGCAGGATTAACTGGAGTTGGGATTCTCTAGAAGCTAGTGTGGAGCCTATTGCTCTAGTTTGTTCTCTGTATTTCTTCATGATCATGGCTCTCCTCATACCGGTAACAAATTCACTACTCTTTTATTTTCAGTTATTCTGTGAGTATAACTGTCTGTGGAGCTGATGCCTATCTAGGTGTCTTTAAGCTCATTATAATTATTGTTGTTGTTGTATTAAGACTCAGTCTTGGGCTGGCTTAAAAGGTTACTTCTCAAATAGAACAACAAATACTTAAGTACGTCTGTTAATGTAGTTTGTGGGTCTGTGAAGATCCCCCAGCCCCTTCCCTTGTGAGGATGAGGGTTCAATGGAGTAAACCTATGAACTAGTAACCTAATCAATAAGAAAGGAATTGATGTGTGGGCCCTACTCCATACAAGAGGTGTATGGACTTCACTAGCTTTCCCCCTTCAAACACCTGATGGAAGATCATTAAGTGTTCTGAACCCACTGAAGATATGGATTTAAGTTACTAGCATTATTTATTCAAAGCTACAATAAAATAACTTGTTTTGTTACTGTATTACAGTGGGAGTGTACCCTTTGGTATTTCAAAGATCTTTCTACTTCATCTGAATTTACCAGTGGAAAATATTTTCCTCCACATTAAATGCAAGACAATCTGAAGTCAGTGTTTAAAACGGGTACTATTGCCAAATGTTCAAAGTGGTATTTGGTTCTTTTGTGTCCCAGAAAAATAAAACCAGAGGCAGCAAGGTGTAGCCAAGTCATGTGTAAGTTTGTGTTCTCTAGTATTTTGGCACATGCTGGGTTTTCCCATTGTTTGAAGGCTTCACCATCACAGAATGTATTTTATACTTAAAACATAAAATTGATGTAGGTGCCCCAATGTAAGAATGCCCATGTGGTTGTGACATTGATGGTTAAAAAAAATGCCACCAATCTCAAAGTATGGTGAAAATTATAAGTGCTTAATTGAACGTCAGCTTCAAAGAGTCAGTTTTTTCCTCCTGCTTTGGTACCTGCTATTCACAACTGCTAAACATCCAACATCTTGTAACTATAACACGGCCAAGTACTTGTTTCCCAAGAGTTAACGCGGAACCCAGACGCACATTTAAACTCAACACGCCACTTGTTCAGGCCCAGCCAAGTACACATTGAGTTATCACTATTTCATCCTAAAGCTAGAGGTCGTATGTCAATCCAATCAGGTGAGACCACACCCTTATATTCACAGAATTTACGACGGACAGGGCTTATGTTTGTGAAAAACTGTCAGTCTTGATTGTTGGTAATTGAGTCCCTCCTGCTTTATTCACATGCTTCATCTGCGGGCAATTACATTTTGTGTTTGTATGGTCTCTCTGATTGTCTTCACTCACCCCTCTCTGTCTCCAAGGAGTCTTAATATCGCTTTTCACGCCAGTGACATAGACCATTTGTTTCCATGTAGGTACAACTTTTCTGAGGTGATTCTTTGCCTTGGTGTTGTATATATTGCCACCTGGTGAGGATATGTGACCTTATTCCGTACTTCTGGGGGACACACAGCACCATTGGTACAGAGCAGCAAGAAGTCACCGTGCACTTGAGTGAAGTCTTGAAAAGACTTGTAATCGGTTATGAAAAGTCCATTTTCGGAGAGCAAACTGGAACACAAGTATGTTTTACCATTTTGCTCTAGACCCAAACATTAACCCGATTTGCCCTCTCTTGGGCTATGAGAATGACAGGTTTTTTTTTTAAGTACGTAAATGATTGCAATATATATTTTCATGCATGTAAGAACTACTTTGTTTCATCCAAAAATAATGAAGGTTAACATGAAAAGTAACTTTTCATGCATTCTTAATTTTACTATAATAAATTTAAGCTCTTTCATTCTATATTTAGGATATATTTTAGGTGTAAAGAATAAACCAATTTAAATGATTTGGTAAGGGGTGCAAGAACATATTTTGATCATCAAAAGGGTGCAGACTACAGTACAGGTTATGTATCACTGCTTTAGATCTCTCTATTACCATGTCACTTTAGAGATACCTTTTAAGTAAATATTTTAGATCAGCATATATTTAAGATTCATATTTAGGTTCAACATCCAAATTTGCACATATAGTACAATGGAATTTAGACCAAGCTTAACCTTGCCTTCAAATTGTTCTGAAATGTCACATTTTTCGATGATCACTCCATAAAATAGGTGTTTGTCTCCGCTTAAAGGAACTTAAATGAAAGAAGACAAAATAAAAACAACTACTCAAATTATTAGCAACCAAGACCAAATACAATAAAGATACGGCTAAATGAACATGAGAGATCATTAATAAAATGGATAATAATAATTAATAATTGCTTACACTTATATAGCGCTTTTCTGGACACTCCACTCAAAGCGCTTTACAGGTAATGGGGACTCCCCTCCACCACCACCAATGTGCAGCATCCACCTGGATGATGCGACGGCAGCCATAGTGCGCCAGAACGCTCACCACACATCAGCTATCAGTGGGGAGGAGAGCAGAGTAATGTAGCCAATTCATAGAGGGGGATTATTAGGAGGCCATGATTAGTAAGGGCCAATTGGAAATTTGGCCAGGACACCGGGGTTACACCCCTACTCTTTTCGAGAAGCGCCCTGGGATTTTTAATGACCACAGAGAGTCAGGACCTCGGTTTTACGTCTCATCCGAAGGACGGCGCCTGTTTACAGTATAGTGTCCCCATCACTATACTGGGGCATTAGGACCCACATGGACCGCAGGGTGAGCACCCCCCGCTGGCCCCACTAACACCTCTTCCAGCAGCAACCTTAGTTTTTCCCAGGAGGTCTCCCATCGAGGTACTGACCAGGCTCACACCTGCTTAGCTTCAGTGGGTTGCCAGTTGTGAGTTGCAGGGTGATATGGCTGCTGGATAGACGAAGGAGAAAAGAATAAGAAAAAAGAAAATATTAAAATATAAGTGTAATGTTACACAAAACTAAAAAAAACTCACGAGTCCCTCAAATGTTTCAAAATAGACGACTATACAGTTCAGATCTAGCATTTTATTTAAGAAAATGCAAGACGTATACAGTACATGAAAACAGCAGACCAAGAAATAAACATTGCCCGTGTAGGATTTAAAAAATAAATATTAAATGTATAAAGAATTTACAAATACTAGAACTAGAAGAGCAATTGCCCGTGTAGGATTTCAGTTCTTGGATGCGTGCACTTGTGACGTTTTTTTTTTTTCCGGTCGATTCACTTATACGCTGAACTCGGCTAAATTTGCTGCAGACTTCCGTACGTCTAGGGCCATAAACTCAGCCTGTTTGCCAATATACATCAGAGGAAGGGGAAATGCTAGAATATTTCTACACGTGGAGGTCAACGGAGGTGAGATAGACTGTGAACAACATTAATTCACCCCCGCAGCAACACAGCATAACATACATTTCTGTTTTCAGCTGCGAGGCCAACCCCGCCATGTTTCCCTAAGCGTTTCATCAAGCGTCTGCCAAAACTAAGCGTACCAGAATGGCTTCCAGTCGTCTTCACCCCTCAATCTGTATGACGGGGGGGTGGGGCGTCCGCGAATAATGATTGATGGGACCACGGGCCAAACACGGGGCGGGTGGCTGGAAGTGAGCGTTCCGCTGACCAATCATCGTCCTTACACTGGGTTGGGCCAGCCCACGTTTAGCCCATCCTCTGTGTCTTTTGTTTCCATTCAGATGCCGGGGCTCGGCGGACGCAGGCGCTACTGTAGTCCGTTTCCTGCCCTGATGCATGGTGGTCGGACGAAGGAATTGTTGGAAAATTTTCGAGGTTAGTATATAAATGTGTTTTTACCCAGTGTGCCTTATTTCAAACAGCCATCTCCAGCGGGGAAAACTTTCGGCTGGAGACCGGAGAGGGGGGGAACCGAGAGGGAAATATACCGAATTAAAACACATCCTAAGGACAGAAGCCTGAAAGTGTTTTATTATTAATTAATGGATTCCGCGTTCTTGTGCTCACTGGTCTACGGTCCTGCTTTGCTCCTTTGTACGATTTCGAATTTGCCTGCTGCGTAATCGCCGACCGTTGCGGAATATAATAAAACGTTTATAATCTTACCTCGAAATAGCGCCAGGCTCCCTCAGTCGTGATCATGTGGGTTTTTTTTTCATGTAAAACAGAAAAAAAAACACGATTTGTGTATGAAGGTGTGTATGTGCACCCAGCCGTTTACAACGTCGTTTTCATGAAGTCCCTACACCCCATTTTGTCCTTTTCGCTTAACGCTACACATATGTGTTGGGGACGGGGGTAATTAAGGTTTATCGCGGTTCGTTTTTGTTTTTTTTAAAAAAGTAATGTTTCTCGTTCTTGCATCGCTCGGCTTGTGTCGAAAGTGACCAGAGAGAGAGATGATGTTTGAATGTGGAGGTCGGGGATGTGTATTAGGAGTTGACGTGTGCCGGGGGAGTCGGCACAGGGCTTATGCTGGCGATACAGATCGCTGCACCGCTTCTCTGTGGCCTTTGCAGTTTGAAAGGCTGGGAACCCACACCCCTTTATCACCAGTCCAGCCCTCGTAATCACTTGTTCACACAGCCATCTTTATTTTATTTTTTTTCAGTAGCTATCGCCTATCCCTTTCCTCTCGCCTGTCCACATGACCTGTCTTCACGATTTTGTTTTCCCTTTTCTTTCTGGACAGTTCCCGTGCAAGGTTGTCATTTATTAGGTGCTAGGTCCCTAAACAACACACGAAATTGCCACAAGGCTGCATTGGGTCAATAAAAAAGTTACTCCTGCGTTGTGTATTTCTTTGCTTTTATTCCACGTGTGAGTACAGCCCCGTTAAGCAGCGCGGTACTTGGGTTTCCGGTTTAACACGGAAAGTCGCTTTGAAGCTAATAACCCTTCTTGGAACTACATACTATATACAATAACCTTAGAATTACATAGAGAAAATGGTTTATGGAGGTGATTCCAGATTCCATCAGTATAATTAATCAGTAGAAGAGACTCAGAATATGCCAGTACCAAACAGTATGATGGCATAATTTAAGTGGAGAGAGCTAATGTTGTCTTTTGCTTTAATTGCATCAACACTTCTCTGCAACAGCCTTCAGGCTTATCCTCTGTGTTGTATTACAGTATTTCCTGTATGCATTTGGGATACAAGTGAACTTTTTTATTTGTGGACAGTAAAGACTGAGCTACTGATGAATGATTTTCTTTCATGATGAATCAGTCCTCTTACAGGAGCAGCTGTAAACTCTGTGTTCATCTGGAATTGAAACATTCCTGAAATAAAAACTCCAATGATGTCATAGAGAAAGTTCAACCCCTTTTCGTGCTGCAGTTGGGAGCCCTTTATCCTGGGTTTCCCAGTCCTGATCTTTAGGATTTAATTGAATCCTTTCTTGAGCTACTGGTTTGCTTAATTCCAATATATTGTACTATCTTCCAATTGTAAAATGATGGAAGATATCAACTTACATTTTATTAGGAATGTGTCCTATGTACCTGAAAATGAAAACAATTATGTGTTCAATTAGGAGCTAAACTCTAGTACAAATGGAATTAAGATCAATAGCCACTGGTATCATAAGGACCAGGACTGCAGAGCCCTGACTTAAAAAAACTATTGCACAGTATATCACAATAAAGTTTTATGTTTTGGGATTTATTTTGTCTCGGCTCTTCACTACCCGTTTTAGGATTTATTTATTAATGAAGCTTACACTATATTAGTCATAGTGCATTTGTATTAAAGGTTAGGCTGACTTCATTTGAATTGAGCCAGAAAGCTTTGGAGCCAGTCATTCTCTTCAGCCATCCAGTTGCTTTTAAGATCTTAAAGGTTTTACATCTTACTGAGGTTTCAGGTCAAGTATCAGCTCGAAACAGCAACAAGATTTCAGAATTACTGAAAATCTGCATAGAGCCAATTTTTGAACATCTGAACATTTCACAAATGTCACAAATGCTTGTAGCATTTTAGGATAGCATCTTGAACTGGCAAGAAGGTAAATCTGTGTCAGCCTCAAATGAGCTTGTTCATTTCAAAATGGGTTACTGGTGACCTCTTGGGGTCATATTCAGAAAGTTCTAGCGAATTTGCCATACAGCTGCAGACCATTTAGTGTCAAGGGTAGTGGACTCTTGTACACCAAAGCCATACCCTACCACCACCACTGCTGCGTGCATTAGAACTGAAAGCTTTTATGTCCAGGTCTGTCATTAGCATTAGAGTCTGTGTACACTTGACCATCATGAATTTGAATCTGTGTTCACGACCAGGACTATCATGAATTTGAGTCGGTGTTCACGTCCAGCACATGAATCATCATGAATTAGAGTCAACATTCATGTCCAGGATTATGATGAATTAGAGTCTGTGTTCATGTCCAGAGCTATCATGAATTAGAGTCGATGTTCATGTCCGGCAGTATGATGAGTTAGAGTCTGTGTTCACGTCCAGCACTATCATGAATTAGAGTCAACATTCATGTCCAGGATTATGATGAATTAGAGTCTGTGTTCATGTCCAGCGCTATCATGAATTAGAGTCTGTGTTCATGTCCAGCACTATGATGAATTAGAGTCTGTGTTCATGTCCAGGACTATCATGAATTTGAGTCTGTGTTCATGTCCAGCACTATGATGAATTAGAGTCTGTGTTCATGTCCAGGACTATCATGAATTTAAATCTGTGTTCATGTCCAGCACTATGATGAATTTGAGTCTGTGTTCATGTCCAGGACTATGATGAATTAGAGTCTGTGTTCATGTCCAGGACTATGATGAATTAGAGTCTGTGTTCATGTCCAGCACTATAATGAATTAGAGTCTGTGTTCATGTCCAGGACTATCATGAATTAGAGTCTGTGTTCATGTCCAGGACTATCATGAATTTAAATCTGTGTTCATGTCCAGCACTATGATGAATTAGAGTCTGTGTTCATGTCCAGCACTATAATGAATTAGAGTCTGTGTTCATGTCCAGCACTATGATGAATTAGAGTCTGTGTTCATGTCCAGGACTATCATGCTGTTGGCTCAGATTAACCGAGACTCGCAGGGCATGGCGGAGTTCCAGGGCGGAGCAGGAGATGCCCAACACGTCACCCTCTGCCTGGCTGAGGCAGTTGCTGTTGCAGGTGTGTTCAAGTGGCATCAAACTGGGTGTGAAGGAGGGGTTGTTCTGGAAAATCCTGTTTTTAGGATACATTTGCTTTTTTTTAATTGTTGTTGTATGTACTCAAAATTCAGACTTAGTAAAATTACCTGTAAGCCACCTCAAGGTCACACTCCCTTAGTTTAGATGTGCCTTCTCAAAGAAGTGCCTAGGTAAGTAAAATGAGAAACCTTTCTCTCTAATGTTGACTGCTGTTCTGCTTTTTTAGATGGTGACCAGTTGGAAAACATGGACACTGTGAGTTTACAAGCTGTGACTCTTGTGGATGGCTCTACTGCATATATACAGCACAACCCCAAAGGTAGTGACATTTGTTCCTGCTGACAGACTGCAAGAAGTATGAGATACAGTATGTTTAAGTTGTTAGAATGTATCAAGTTGCCACCCACAAACATATGCCCATAATAGTTATATATTAGATATATTTTGGTGGAAAGTTTCTTCTTATGCAGTCACAGTAATCATGTTGACTAGTATTTTTTATCTTGCTAAGCTTTTTACATTTGCAACCTAAATATACCAGTAACTTCATTTGAGATATTAGTGTTAAAAACAGTCATTTGACTGATGTTTGTTTGAATGTTCAAGGTAGCTGAGAATTTAAACAGTATGTTAGTGTCCACTCTTAGTAGTTGAGTGAAAGAGTATAATGAGTATTTTGTGTTGGTTGTGTGAGATGCAGAGTGTAATGAAAAATGCAGTTTCTCTTTCAGATGGAAAGCTCATGGATGGCCAGGTGATTCAGCTGGAAGATGGCTCTGCAGCATATGTCCAGCACGTATCTGTGCCAAAAACAGGTGTGCTACCTCCCGTCTCTTGGGTCTTAACTGTGATTGATTCCTGTTGTGTTCCAATAGCACATGGCAGGCAAATCTAAAAATCAGTTGTCTCAAATTCTGATAACACAGCCTTTCCTATCATTTAAAAAAATAAAATAAATACCTGTGCACCCAGATGACACCTAACAGCATAAATAACATTGAATTAATTAATAGTTATTTGGGGCTACTTAATGTTAACTCAAGCCTCCTAGCCTAAGCCTCTGTTCTATTTTGACTTTTGAAATTTTAACACTTTAACTGACAAAGCTGTTACACCTTTGAAAGTTAATGTATTTGTGAGGTGACTTTAAGAAAGCATTTTTGTGTCCACAACAGATGTTTTCATTTTATAATTGCATTGTTGAGGATCAAATTCCTCATATTTCTTAGGAGGAGAAAGTCTGCGACTTGAAGATGGTCAGGCTGTCCAACTGGAAGATGGAACAACGGCCTACATTCACCATGCTCCAAAGGGTATTTTCCTCAAGCATTAACTCAGACGATGATTTTGCAACTCCTAAATCTGTTGTTTGTGATACTAAAGTACAATCGGTGAAGAACTATATATTCATACTTACATGTACAGTTTTTCTAAATATAAATGAGCATATCAAGTATAAATTGTAATCTGTTCATTCAAAACTGCAGTGGCATGATTCCTAATCACCTTTTTTCGTTGCAATGTTTTTAGAAACATATGACCAGAGCACACTGCAGGCTGTGCAGTTAGAAGATGGCACCACCGCATACATCCAGCACACAGTACAGGTGCCACAGTCGGACACTATATTGGCCATCCAGGCTGATGGTACCGTGTCCGATATCCACACAGAGGGCACCATAGACCCTGAAACCATCAGCGTGCTAGAGCAGTACACAACTAAGGTAAAGTGAGGAAAGGACACATTGTTTTTTGAAGCCAGCAGGACATTGCTTTTCTGGAATACCCCTATGTCTGCTGTTTTGTATTCCTGAACTGATCCTTAATCACTAAGGCTAACTGATCCCTTTATTTGAACTTCTTACTTGTTTTTCCTTTCTAACCTGTTTGGCTTTGGGGGATACAAGCCACTGGCTGTTCCATGAGTTTCAGCCAAAACTTTATATCTAAAAAGAGAAGAGAAATGTTAGAGGCGTTTCAATAAATATTTGGTACAACCTGTTGAATTTATGAAGTTCATGATTGGAAAATACGCTCAAGATCCCTTTCTGTGCCGAGCAGTCTGTCCGCTGGGGCTGTTTCTAGCCGCTGTGCAGTAGAAGCCCTGTCACAGGCAGTGTGCTCTTTTCTCAGGTGGAAAGCTCTGACTGTGTAACCAGCACGGGGCTGATCAGCAGAAGTGAGAGCGATGCCAGCATGCCGATGCAGGTAATCTGCTTTTTACTGAAAAGACCTTGGGAAGTAAAGTGTGGAATATATATTATATGTGCATTCTCAAAGTTCTTTCTTCCATAGTGAAATTGATCAAATATGCTTCTGGAAAAAAAACAGAAATTTTGTGCTAAGAAGTTTTTTAAGAAACATTTAAGGTCACAAAGATGTATCAGGGTGTCTTAGAGTTTGCTGGATCATTATCAATAATGAGTGATATTTATAAAAAATAGCGTTACTTGCATTTCTCTCTTTTCTGTTCCACTTTGTTGTCTTTACCTTGTCACATTTTTAATGATTTGAAAATTTGTGAATTTATCCCCTTAAGCTCTGTGATCTCATAATGTTTAGGGATACTAGGGTTATATCAGAACCTGTAGCTACTGTTGCTCATCAGTCAGAGTGGAAAAAACAGTATCAAATCTAGTACAAGGACCTCTGGACACACAGCGCACTTGTCCTTCCTTTCCTAAAACCTTTTTTTTCTTATGGAGGGCGATTGTGCAGCATGAATTCCCTCGGCTGCAAATGTTTCTGAAACTGTGTTTGCAAACCTCTGTCAGTTCCTGGCTCAGATGATAACGAGCAGCTCCCATTCAGGAACACGAGGCAGAAAGCAGGCTTCTGGGCTGAGTGCAGTGTGTCTGGCTGGACTTCGACACAAAAATGTTAGAGCCTGCCTGCACACGTTTTTATTTTCTAAAGCAGCATTTTCTGGAATGGAAAACATTATCTGGTGCTGAATAGAATTTGAGCTCCTTATTCTGAATGTTAAAAATCAAAAGCACTGAGGCATCCCAGGCAAGGGATGTTATCCATATTTGTGTTGTAGACCACCAAATTTGCCTTTTGAGTTAATATGTGCTAAAGGCTTTAAATAATTTGTATTTCATAAAAAAACTTACTTTATGAAAAGACCAGATTTTATTCTTCATAGTGTATTTTTCCTGTTACACTCAAATAAACATTTCAAATTCATGGGACTTTGAAGATGTGCCCTTGCAACTCTAGGCTCCAAGGCTGAAAAGTTGTGTTTCTTCTTTCCACTTTTCACTCTGGAATTAAATTCTGCTTGTTTAGGTGCTCTATATATTGCAGTTTTTTATTGTAGTAATTATTTGACTGGTGTTTTCAGTCCAACGGAGAAGTCTTTGATGTCTTCATGACAGGTGTCTGTTTCTCCTCCCAGATTGTTCTACAGAGTGCCCCAGTGAACCGCAATGGGACAAAGCCCCAGCAGACTGGAGAGAAGTCATTCCGCTGTGACTATGAGGGCTGTGGGAAACTCTACACTACAGCCCACCATCTGAAGGCAAGGGCCTTGTACTCTTGGGCTACTCGCACAGAGCTCTGCAGGGCGTGCAGGGCGCCGAGATAAAAAAGACGTCAAAGTAATGAAAATGTGGAAGTCGATATAGTCCTGTCTTGGAAATTCTGCTTCTCGGAGATCTGAGTATTTCGGTAATATTGTTACTGAGGAGACAACAGTTTTTTCTATTGTCTCGACGGAGACGGTCGATTAAAAAAAAGATGACAACATCCTTAAATCAAGCACAAATCCCAAAATACGGCGAAAAATCAAAATGCACCTTTTCTAGACGTGCTGTGTATTTTAATGTTAATAAAGCTATTAAAAGGCTTTGCCACACGTTCATTATGGTTCATTAATCTGGGGGAAATGGTTCTTGTATTTGGAGTGGCTTGTCCAATGCGGAGACCCCTGGTGTATTTTCAGTGACGCTGTGTTTCGTGCGCAGGTACATGAGCGATCCCACACAGGCGACCGACCCTACCAGTGTGATCACCTGGGCTGTGGGAAGGCGTTCGCCACAGGTAATGACCCTTTCCTGTCAGGGCTGGGAACGTCCGGGCCTGTGCAATGTGAAGAGCTGCAGCAGTAGTCCAGCACAGATTCCTTTGGAAGTTAGTATTCTCAGTTGACCCTGTATTTTTGCTTGCAGTATCTATCCAGAATAATATATACAAATATTTTAGACCACGTTTTTTTTTCCTTGGACAATTTTACTCGGAAGCACGGAGTAAAGCAGCATTGAATTCAGAATTTACATTCTTTCAGGTCGTCTGTCAAAAAATGTTCATAATCATTTCCTCACTATTACTGCAAGGTGAAAGCCTACTGTATATAGGCCTTCACTGAGTCAGTCGGCTGATGCCTAGAGATTCTGTCTCTTTTTTTTTTTTTATTCGTTCCGAAGATGGAAAAAGATCAGTTTTTTTCCTGTTTCATTATTTTTGTCAGTGTAGGTAACAGCTAGTGTCTGTGTTTTGGTGTGCTTCTGTTTTGGCAGGCTATGGGTTAAAGAGTCATATCCGGACCCATACAGGGGAGAAACCATACAGGTGCCAGGAGATGAACTGTAACAAGTCATTCAAGACGTCGGGGGACCTGCAGAAGCACATCAGAACTCACACAGGTACGGCCACAGCATTTGACTGCCCTGTTTCAGCCGTCTGGAGAAAGCTAAGAAAGCAAGTCTTAAACCCAGTTTATGTATACTAAAGCAGGGGAAAATATTTTTTCTTTTGAAAAGTATATGTAAATAGTACGATTTTATCACGTAACTGCCCCGGTGTTTGTGAGGAACTAGAATAAATGTCAGACATTCACTAGTCGCAGCATGTCAGTGTCCTCTTGTTATACTCTTAAGGCGCTCTTGCCATTATTGTGAGTATTAGACTGCTTGACAGAAAAGGAACACTTATTATTTTTCTCTTCAGGTGTATTTCAAAGAGATTTGCCCAACAGTCCGTTATAAATGGAGTGACACAGAGTGCATTTTATTGTTTTCCTTAAGATAAAAACACATTTAATGTATTTAGTTTTTTTATTCACACAGTGTATAAACCAAGTAAAATCACTGCTTCTTTTATTGGGAGCTGTTGCTTTGAAGCAGCAAGTTGTGTTGCTTTTACCAGGGTGAAATCTTATCTGGTCATGAATAAACGTCTACTCAACATTGGGCATTGAGGCTGTATCTTTCTTCTCGCTTGCAGGAGAAAGGCCATTCAAATGTCCTTTCGAAGGCTGTGGCCGATCCTTCACAACATCCAATATCCGCAAGGTTCACATCCGCACCCACACTGGAGAGAGGCCCTATTACTGCTCCGAGCCGGGCTGTGGGAGAGCTTTCGCCAGCGCCACCAACTACAAGAACCACATGAGGATCCATACAGGCAAGAGCACTTGCAGATCAGCACAGCTTTACAACGCCATGCAGGCAGGACGCTCACTGCACACGTTACAGAAACCAAGAATTTCCATCAGCGGTTTAGTGAGCTCTGCTGATTTGTACCAAGGAGTCTGTATCAGCACTCTTTGCTAGTTTTTGCCATTAAGAGTATAAAGGTACAGGTAAATAAATGTGAGATTCACCTGAAGTTTCACTAATTTTGGTTCATGTGTGTTTTTTATGGAGCTGGAGTATAAATGAATGATCACATACAGGAACATTTCATTTTCTTCCTCAGTGGTCTGATCAGAGATTGAATTTGAAATTCTATTTGCTCTTGCTGGGCAATGTTTTGTTTTTAGAACCAGTTTAATTACTTTAGGAGATGCCCAGGTCATTTGTAACTAAGATGACAATGAAATGTTGTGGATTTTGCTACTAGTGTTACATCACACCTCATGGAGACAAGTTTATTTGAACTCGAAGTAATAAGCAAAGTCTGTCATCTTTTCAGTCACTGAATGTGACCCCAGAGGTTTCTGGACTCAGTAAACAACAGTTAAGATCATAATATAACATTTGATTTAATATTTGTTGTAAATTATAAAACCTAATTTTCTGTTTTATTATGCTGTGGGTTTCCATTTCATAGGGGATATGAAAAAACCTAGAGGGCACTGTAAACATACTGGGGATATAACAAACCAGTGGTTGTGTACTGTACACTAAGACACTGAGAAGACTAAAAAGTAGTAAGCAGTTTCATCTTCAGTTTGTATCCTTTGGCTGAAAGTGTTTGTGGTATTAAAACAGGAGAGCAACACTTACTGTACCTACAGCAAGCCCTGATTGAGGCAGTCGAATGCTGAAGCAGGATCATTTCCTTTATTTGCTTCTGTCTGTAGGGGAGAAGCCCTACGTGTGCACTGTGCCCGGCTGTGACAAGCGCTTCACAGAATACTCCAGTCTGTACAAGCACCACGTGGTCCACACGCCATCCAAACCCTACAACTGCAACCACTGCGGGAAGACCTACAAGCAGATCTCCACGCTGGCCATGCACAAGCGCACGGCGCACAACGACACAGAGCCCATCGAGGAGGAGCAGGAGGCCTACTTTGAGCCCCCGGCAGGTCAGTCAGTGCCCCTGCGTGTTGTTTGCATGCGCCGGTTTCTAGCGTTCATCACTACTGGACCTAAATTCCACAGGACAAAGTCAGAGACGATGAATAATAGTTTATACATCATGGAACCAGACTTCTTAGCCATTAGATATTACAACAGTGGAACCACATGGAGTCTGTTCCATCAATTCGGCTGTTACACTCTATATACAAAATAGTGCAATACAAAAAGCAGTTTTTAACCTATGTTGAAAAAAAATGCAAATTCTATAAGGCAGTTGATCATTTTAATTCTTTATGGCAGTATTCATGAAAGGGTCTCTTTGGTGTCACTTTCTGCTTACTCTACTACCATGTATCTGGGGGACTAGTGTGTGTGAATTTTTTTTTACTCAGGAATAAATAAACAATTACACAAAATAATAGTAATTATTGCTTTCACTTGCATAGCACTTTTCTGGACACTCCACTCAAAGCGCTTTACAGGTAATGAGGACACTCCTCCACCACCACCAGTGTGCAGCCCCACCTGGATGATGCGACAACAGTCATAGTGCACCAGTACGCTCCCCACACACCAGCTCTCAGTGAGGAGGAGAACAGAGTGATCCCCAGTTAAGAATTATTAGGGGCTGTGAGTGGTAAAGGTCAAAGTGAAATTTAGCCATGACACTGGGGACACTCCTCCTCTTTCCGAGATGCACCCTGGGATTTTTAATGACCACAGAGAGTCAGGACCTCAGTTTTACGTCCGAAGGACAATGTCTTTTTTACAGCATAGTGTCACCTATACTGGGGTATTGGGACCCACACAGGTGACAGGGTGAGCGCCCCCCCTACTGGCCCCACTAACACCACTTCCAGAAGTAACTGGAAGCAACTTAGTTTTTCTCAGGAGGTCTCCCATCCAGGCATTGACCAGGCTCACACTTGATGAACTTCAGTGGGCTGCCAGGTGTGAGTAGCAAAAAGAAGACATTTCGGCCCTTTTCAGTAGTCGGGTGATGTTTTTACTCTGTTTGTCAGCTCATGGAAGGTATGAGTCCGTGTAATATGACTGGTATGAAAAGGGTAGAGCTGAGAACATATGTTTAGTGAGCTTTGTTTTTATTTCAACTAGGGCCTATTGAAGATGTGATCAAGTCACAGGTAACCTATGTGCCAGGGATCGAAGGAGAGGATGCGGGGACAGCACAAGTTACTTCTGGGAACCAGGAAGCAATTGGACAGCAGCACGTGGCTCTTATCACACAAGATGGTACCCAACAGGTTTGTATAATGAAAAAGCCAAAAATAACTATTATGAAATTCCATTTTGCATGATCTTGGGAAGTAAAGAGTTGATTTTATCCTAAAAAACCGTCTCCACCCCATTTTTGCATGTGTGAGTCAGCTGCTTTTGTTTGTAGTTTATCCATGTATATAAATGGTCCTGCAGTTTAACCTACTTTACTACACCAAATTAAATCCCAAACCCCATGAAAACTACTAATGGAGAAAAAAAAATATTTGCTATTGAAGATGGGTAAATTCCAAATTGTATTAAGAAGACCACAGTGGAGATAGTTAGCAGTCTTTGTGTTTTAAAATAAAAACAAATATTGCTATGTCTGCAGAATAGGATATAGCATATTTCAGGACTACAATCATATATTAAAATAGTTAAAAGCCTGAATCCACAGTATATTTTAAGTAAATGTTATCAATATAGCAAGAAGCCTTAAAAATGAAACAGGTGAGTATTGGAAGCAATTTTGTTGCAAAGACTGTCTCTCAGTATGGGAAAAAGTAATAGGTTTATTCCATGCTGAAAAGAGAAGAAAGAAAACACAACGTTTTGGCCGTGGAGCCTTCTTCAGTATTTTAACTGCATGCGCTATGAAAGCAGTTGGTGTACTGTGTATTGTGCTTCATCCTCTCTCCCCCCTGTCACCGTTCTCAGGTCAGTATCTCCCAGGCAGACATGCAGGCCCTGGGGAACACTATCACAATGGTAACACAAGATGGCACCACCATCACTGTCCCAGCGCACGAAGCAGTGCTGGCTTCAGGAGGCACACATTCTGTCACTATGGTAACTGCAGATGGGACAGAAGGACAAGTAAGTTTTCTTTTTCTAATGTTATCACGTATTTCCAACTTTTCAGTATTCCTCAAAAAACATAATATGGCTAAGAAACGTGTCCAGAGTTCTATATTTAGTTGGCAGATACAGAAAGAATTCAGATTGTGAACCCTAAGCTTACATTAACAATCTTATTTGGAGTGTCATGTGATACACAGATGGGCAATAGATTGGCCATTGACAATGGACAATGGTGTCTTTCAGAGCAAATTCATTGTCTCTGTGTACTCTTCTGATAGAAGGTTGATTGTTCAGTAGAAGGAAAGAGATAACAGGACTGACTGGCTCCGTGTTTTCAAAATACTGCAGTCCACACCGTTTTCTGGGAGAGGGATAAGGAGTGTATTTTAGTCATTTCTTTCCGACTCAGCGCTTTTCTTTTATTTTCAGGTTGCTATAGTGACTCCAGATTTAGCCACATTCCAAACGTCCCAGACTGATATGACCCAAGAACATCATGAGCATCATCTGGTATCGGGCAGCCCTCACCCAGTCACACTTCTGGCAACATCGAACGGCACTCAGATCGCAGTTCAGGTACTAGAAAGAGACTGAAAACATCCCAGCAACACTCCCCACAAGGGAGCGCACCCTGACTGCAGGCAACTGTTCATTCCCTGCCATTTTCAAGATGTTGAAGAACTAGCTTGTTCCCTGAATGTGTGGTGTCATTATTACTTCATTCAGTTCGAGTGACTGAATTCACAGATTCTTGGTCTGCTGAGAAATAAAGTAGGATTTTAAACTCTTCATCTCTGGTGTGAAAGCACGGTGCGCATGATTTTCACTTTGCTCAGACCACACAATTCTACCGTCGCAGGAAGAGTCTGGAGGAAGCAGGATAATTGCCTGTGTTTTCCGAACTGTTATGGTGGCCCATAATTCTAACAGCCTGTAGACTGGCATGTGGATAGTGTTCAGGTCTCAACACAGCCTTCTGCTTGCCAAGATGGCTTGCATTAAACTGATTTATAACACATGGCTTCACATTAAAACTGACAAACAAGAAGTTGGAAAGCTTATCACATTACCCAGAAATATGCGCCCTTAAACTTGGCCCAAGAACTAACACTTAACGGATGCAGACTTTTCAGAAAAGTCTTAAAATTGTTTTCTTAATTGTTACTTGCAGATTCTGTGAAAACTCATCTCCTTATTTTTAACTTCTTGTCTCCAGTACGAATAAAAACAGGAATTAAAATATGTATTCATTTAATACGTTTTCTAACAGGACAAGATGTTGCTATATCTTAAAGTAGTGAAAAGGCTGGAAGATGAGGGAAACGGGATACATTTTAATTTGCTTTTGGTATAAATCTGTGAATACATTTTCCACTGTATCCAATGTAAAGCGCAGAAACTATTTCTTTATAAACACTAATTATGAATATTACTGGTTTTGAACACATTTTGCAAAGAAATGTGCCAAACGTATATCAAATTAAGTTCCACCAAATTTAAAGATTTTTTTTCTATATTACAAGCTTTTCACTTATCACTCTTTGATGCAAATGAAGTCTGTTACACAATAGCCTGTGTAAATAAACCTTGTAGGACTAGACTTGATTATTATTCAATTCAATTAAAGCTTTATTGTCCCCTAGGGGAGATTTGTTTATGGAGTCTTGTTACATTCAGATCATTCAGCTAGAGACAGATTAGTCTGCTGCGGTTTATCATTATCAAATTTAAGTTTTACAGATAAGGGGTGATCTGCTTTTTTTTATTTGATGCTTCTGTGTCGATATTTTGTCTCCTAACAATCAGTATTTCTAGTTTAAATTAACTACACCCGAAGAAGGCTCCACGGCCGAAACGTTGTGTTTTCTTTCTTCTTCTTTTTTTTCAGCACGGAATAAACCTATTACTTGTTCCTTTGTAGTTTAAATTAAACCTACTATACCTTATCAGTCATATTTAAAATGCTCATATTTTAGTTTTCTTTGTTATTTTTTAAAAACTTGTTAAGTATAACAAATGACTAAAGTACAAGTATAGCCTTAATCAAACTGTCTTGTATATAAGACTTGAAATCTTTCTTTTCAGAAGTCAGCATTTGTATATGATTACCCTTTTTATCTTTTAGCTGAGTGAACAACCATCACTGGAAGAAGCCATTAGAATAGCCTCAAGAATACAGCAAGGAGAAAATCCCGGAATGGATGATTAATACACAACTTGCATTGCCTTCCAATGCTTCCACAAAAAATGCTATCAGAGACTGTTCAGGAAGAAGAAAATTAAAAAAGCAAAAAATGCAACTAGCTTGCTCACCGCTATTAATATTAAAGGTCAAAACCATGAATTTCTCTTGTAGATTTTGTGTATATATATTTTAAATAGGGGGGGGGGGCATAATTGATCACTTTCCTGTCGATCGGAAATGTTCAATTCTCTAATCTAGAAGGATGGATTAAATCCCAGAAGTTCTTTATGAAAATCGTGCTCTTTTGTATTCCACATTGTACTCAGGACATGAATGCGTTTGGAGATACAGATTTCCACTTTCTTTCAATTACATGTTTTGGGGGTTATAGTCACTGTACTGTGTATATATAACCTGCTAATGGTTTAAATTTCTCTATTTTACATTTGATTATGTATAAATTCTTGGTTGTGCAATATTAAAGCAGTACAATCCATCTGAAACCTTGCTTTGGGTCAGTTCCTAGTTAAGGTTGTTTGAATAATAATTCTTATAGAATTATTGTCCTTAAGAAGAGAACTATAATTGAACACCCTAAACCACAAAGTCAGATCAAACCTAAAGAGGCACTTGCTATACTTTTTGTGATAACTCAGGTTTTTTAGATTTTTCACTGCAGCACTTTATGTATAATTTGTTCTATTTGTGTGTATATTTATGTTAAAAACTGCAGTGTGTTTAAAAAATCATTATGTGTATAGAAGTTTAATATTTGATTAAATTTCTGCTGGGCAGGAAGCAATTGACCATTTTTACAATCAAAAGTTTGAGGTTGAACAGAGAACATGTTGGTAACATTTGTGCTGTACTTCAGAGAGTAAGAATAACCTCTCAAAAACTGTGAAAATGAATTGCTTCTACAAAAACGACAATTTTTAAACTAGAATTTACCACCATAAAAGGCTTCCCTAAGCGTAACTTGCGCAATATCAGAAGAATCGAAGATACGATTTAACACGGGTTTAAGAAGTCAAATCCGATTAAAAGTTGGAGCTAATCAAGTGAAGTAGATAGTAAGATCAACACTGCTTATCCGAGTTATCTAGCTCACAGGCAAGACGGCCATAAATGTCGAAACAAACGCCTTAGCAAACTGAACGCTCGAAAGCCAGACACAAGGCAGAAACGCCCGATGATGTAATGCGGTGACATCATAGTTTAAAGAGCCACCTGTGGCGGAAAAAAGGTACAAAAGACATTTCAATCACAACGCCCTTCCGAAACTTAAATGTAAATGCCTAAATTAGGGCGTGTGAATAGAAGACATTTATCTTCAATTACCCTTTTCAGTAGTCTCTTCATTTGTGTATTTTTTAATAGTTACAATTATTTGAATTAAATATTCAGAACACAGTGTAGTATTTTATACTGTGAAAAAACTAAAACAGTTGCCAGTCATCGTATTTCCCCAGAACTTTTTTTTAAGGACGTTCGCGAAATGTTTCCAAATTTACACTTTGGTTAATTGTATTAAGTGTTTCGTTATTTTTAGATAATTACCAATTAATCTTAAAACGTTTAGGATAAAACCAGAGTAATTTATAAAAAGGCGGTCCCTGAAAAAGAAATCTCCATTTACAGCCTCCTGTAACATGACTTCACGTTTATGTCTTAAGAATCTGGCTCTACGGCAGTTGCTCGTGTCACGCTTAAATGAAATTTGAGGACTACAAGAGTATATTGAAATATTTTTCAATTAATATTTAAACCTCCATGGGAGTTGTTGTTTGAATACTTTTTTTCTCTTTTAAATTGCACCTTTCCGTGTGTCATATCATGAAGTCCCATACAGGGTTAAACTCATAAAACATACGAAAAGGTTTTGAACGCTCATCGTCCTTACACACCGAGACAAGATTAGTATCCTCATGTACATTACTCCTAATGATCATTCTTATTGACTGTAGTGATTCTATCAAGAGCAAGAACATTAGATCAATAATAAACATCCTACAGCGATTTAAAGCTTGCTCCAGTCCAGCAACAACTATATAATCTGCTACAAATATTTCCTTAATAACACTTCCTAAAGGGACTGATTTGAAGAGCCTTCAATGACGCTCTAAAAGACAGTATCCAGATACATCATAAATTCAATAATTTATTTTAGAGCAGTTCTTGTAACCGAAACAACGGCTCGTTGGCTCGGACATCCTCATCATTACAATCGGAAATGCAGCCTTCAATAAAACCACCCTGCGCAAAACTACAAGAATAACCCCCTCCCCCTACATACCAACAAGATCGCGAAATGTTCGCGCCAAAATGACGTGCAGTGTCCAGCCCCTGGGTCGGTGACGTAACTGCCCGTGTCCAAGCGCTGCACCGCCCAGATTTCAAACTTGCAGCTCGGGCGCTGATTGGCTGGGACGGGAGTCATTTGACCAACGGTCGCGGGAAGCCGCGTAGTGGGCTGCGGAGAGGAGTGATTCGAATTAATTCAGTAAACAAACGCATGTCGGGGTAGCGGCAAAAAAAAAAAAACACACAACTTTTTTGGGGGGTTTTGTTTGACAAGTGACTGTTCTCCGGAAAGCTGATCAGCTTACAATCTTCCAGAGGAGAACGAAAGGGAAAAGAGGAGGCTTCCTCGAACAGCCTGGTGTAGCGCAGCGAGCAGGAGTGGGAGCCGTGCGTGCAGCCATTTTCCACTAGCCGTGTCCGGCCCAGGCAGGGTAGCGAAGCTCCGCCTGCGGGCTCGCCGGTGGGAGACCCAGGGGAAGAGGGACTGGACCAGCGCCGCGCTGACGCGTCCGAGTCCGCTGGGTGCCTCGGGGTGACAGGGCTCCGGTTGTGTGGGGAAGCTCGGTGACCCGGCGCCGCCGCCGCCGCTGAGACCCCCTTCCAGCCGCGCCGCGGACTCTGATCGCCCGGGGAGGGTCTCCTCGGGCCCGGTGTTCTTGTGAGCCACCATATGCATTCCGGCTCGGATCGGCGGCCAGCTGTGTGTTTGTCTTAACTCCTGTGTGCCTGGTTGAGACCCACCGGGCCTTTTTGCGCGGTGCGGGGGAGATGAGCTTGCGCGCTGCCTCTCCGAAGATGGGGCCCATCCGGCAGAAGCTGCAGTTTTCGCCCAGCGACGGGGAAGACGACCCCGTGGAGGAGGACGGCAACAGCACGGGGGCGGACTCGGCTTTCCAGGAGCTGGACTCGCCGGTGCAGCCCCGGCAGAGAGCGGCGAAGAAGAGGAGCGAGGAGCCGGGGGACAGCCCCCGACGCCTCCACGGGGAGGAGGAGGAGGATTTCTGGGACGAGGAGGGGCTGGGATCGCCGTCTCCCGTGAAGTCCCCCGGCTCCTTCCTGATGGAGTCCCCGTCCCCCAGGAAGAGCTCCTCGGCCTGCCGGGGGTCTTCCCCGGGGGGCGCCTACGGCCGGGAGGAGCGAGAGGGCTCCAGCTCTCCCGTCCCGGACTGTCCCGACACGCCTCCCCACAAAACCTTCAGGAAGCTGCGGCTCTTCGACACGCCGCACACGCCCAAGGTGAGCGCTCTCGGGCGGAGCGGCCGGGCCGGGGGCTCTGGTTGTTTTGATTCGAGCAGCCGGAGCGTTTGAGGGGCCGAGCGGCCGGCTTGTCGCTCGCCCGGGCTCGGGAAGAGACCCCCGCAGCCTGCACAGAGACGACTTCCCAGATAACACAGCTCCGCGCTGTGTTGGCTAACAGCGGTCGGACGCTTTCTTTTTTGGACATCTCAGTCTCCTTTTTTTTTTAAAGTCAGACTTGTTCACTTGGGTAATAACTAGAGTTTCATGTGTCGGACCGGGGCGTCAAAATCTAGCTGCGGCACATCAGGGGGAAATTACTTCGCTAAAGTCGTCTTTTTTTTTTTGCTAGACGGTTTTTAACACCAGCACCAAACACGGGTCTCATCAGTTAGTTCAGGAATCCCAGCGCGATTCAAGCTCTAGCAGAGATTAGTGAAAGGCTCGCTTTGTTGCAGTTTTTTTTTTGCCGAGTCAGCCTTGTCCAGGTGACCTACTTAAGCGAGTTATAAAAGCTCCATAAATATCTGCGGTTAAAGGCTGAAATTGGTCTCGATCGCGTGATTCATGCGATCCCAGGCATGTCTCAGCAAGTGTAAATACACAGCTGTCTGCAGACTTATTAAATCGCCCCTTTCACCCACTGCTGTTGGAATTTGATGGTTGCTGCTAATAGGCTAGCGCATGTCTTAGGGGCAGAAACGAGATAGGTCTGTAGGATTGAACGGGGGGCAGTATTTTGGGGGCGTCTTGAAACGAGTCCCCGGAATGGTCTGTTTCATGTCCTGGCTGTATTTATCCTGTACTCGCAGAGCCTGCTGTCCAAAGCCAGCGCCCTGGGCTCGGCGTCCGTGCGCCGCAGAGGGGCTCTCTTCAGGACCGCGGAGCCCCCCAGCAAGGGCGCCTCCGGGGGCAAGAGCCAGCAGCCGCCGCACATCAACATCAACCCCTTCACGCCGGACTCCCTGCTCATCCAGTCCGCCGCCCTGCAGAAGAACAGCAGGAAGCGGACCCACTGGAACGAGTAAGACTCCCCGGGCGCCTGCACAGAGCTTCACCGGACATCAGCCCATTCTGAAATCGATGGCCTTTGATTTGGAAACTTGGCTCTAAAAGTTAACTGGTAGTTGCACTGTGCATTGCAACTTGGAAGAAAATCATTGCTTTTACAGTTACTTGGTCTCCCATTTGAAGGGGTGTGCGGAACATGACGCATGGGTTAGTTTTGTGTACCGGGCTTCGTTATAATCGGTTGGCAAATACACGACCGGAGCACGTGTCGCCTGAGTCACCACGTGCTCTCCAGAGCGGAAGTGCTGCCCTCTAGTGCCGTCTGCTCTCACTAACTGCGAGTTTTTTTTTTGGTTTAGTTCCTGCGGGGAGGATATGGAAGCAAGCGATGGAGAATTTGAAGATGAGCTCTTTCCCCCGTCTAAGGTAGGTACACACACCTGAGCAACCGATTATCCAGATTAGCCTTTGGGGTAAAAGAATGTGGTACTTAAAGTTTTTGTTTTAACAGAGGATTACTATAACTGAAAGCAACATGAAGTCCAGATATGCAACGGAGTTCCATGAGCTGGAGAAGATTGGGTCTGGAGAGTTTGGTTCAGTGTTCAAGTGTGTGAAAAGACTGGACGGCTGTATCTATGCCATAAAACGCTCCAAGAAGCCACTGGCCGGTTCTGTTGATGAGTAAGTGCAAATGTTTTTTTTTGTTAAGTGTTTTGAAAATGCGCAGAGATCTCTGATTGCAGTGTGAGAAAGCTTTGGGTTCTGTTTCCAGGCAGAATGCTCTCCGGGAGGTCTATGCTCATGCAGTGCTTGGACAGCATCCCCACGTGGTCAGGTACTACTCTGCCTGGGCAGAAGATGACCACATGCTAATCCAGAATGAATACTGCAATGGTGGTAGCCTGTCTGACGTCCTCACGGAGAACTACAGAAGTATGCGCTATTTCACTGAAATGGATTTGAAGGATTTACTTCTGCAAGTGGCCCGAGGACTGAAATATATTCACTCAACAGCGCTGGTACACATGGATATTAAACCTAGTAAGTGTCCCGTTAGAATTGCTCATTTCCCTGCCAATTCTTCCACATCGTTTTCTGTTGGTTTATTGCATAACAAATTCATCATTTACTTCTGTAACTTTGCCAGGTAATATCTTCATATCCAGGAAGACTGTACCATGTGTGGATGACTGTGATGATGATGATGGTTTATCCACAAGTGTTGTGTACAAAATAGGTAAGCACTTTATTTTTTGGGAAGGTTTTTCCTGACATCTACCTTACTACTGGTTAATTCACAGTTAATGCTTTGATTTCGCTAAGTCAGGCATTGTCAGTGCAATTATATCCTCTGAGATATTAAACCATGTGAACTGTCAGATCTGACATGTTCATGTGGTCCTAGTGCTTGTCAGCTTAACACCACCGGGGTGATACTAACCTTTTTTTTATCCCCTCCTTCAGGAGATCTTGGCCATGTGACACGGATAAGCAATCCACAGGTTGAGGAGGGAGACAGCCGATTTTTGGCGAATGAAGTTCTACAAGAGGTGACCATTTGTAGATGTTTAAATAGTGTTGTTCAAATCAACTCACTGCTACAAACGTGCATCAGCCTTAGGGAAGGGGAGTGATACTTTACCATGCTGCCATGACCAATGATAAGTCTGAAGTCTTCCCAGTTAATCTGATCCCTGTACTGAAGGGGTTGTGATCTGCTCTACCTCTGGGACTCCCCCAGCCCTGGACAGCCAGTGACATGGATCAGATTTCATTTTGTGAACCCCTAGGCTTCGGTCATACTTAGCTGTATGACCTTCATCCCAGTGAAATACAGATATTGACTACACGTTCTCTGAAAGGTTTTTTTTTTAACAGTATGCGGATTGGTACGAGTTGAAACTGTTCTTACAATAGGATTGTTGTAGTTTTTTTTTTAATTTGCATGTCTTTCCTTTGGGAATTCGGTTTATTGCTTAAGGTCCTACTTGGAGTATCTTGGTTGCAGGCAGCTAAGGAATGCATATGTTTAAACGGAACCATCTCTTTAAGCTGGGTCACATACCTATTGCTTTGCATAAGAGACCTCAGCAGAAAACTTCACAGGTTAGACACCTGCAATTCCTCATAGCCGTGGATGGGAGACAATGCATGGTTCTGCTACAACCCTTTCAAAACTGTAACAAGCCTATGTTTCATTCCAATATTGCAAGTTCATCCAAGTATTGCATGTTTATTCTACAATTATTTGATTTATGGTATTAATGAATTTTGAAAAAATCAAAATAATATTTTGCATGCAAGATTAAAACATAAGCTAAATTTTACCAACACTAATTTACTTTTTGAAAACTGCAACTCCCAGTGTTTTTATCGTGGTGTTGGAACTTTCTTGTTCTTTTTTTTCAGGACTACCGCAACTTAACAAAAGCTGATATTTTTGCCCTGGCATTGACTGTAATAAGTGCTGCAGGAGCTGAACCAATGCCTTCTAATGGTGACAAGTGGCATGAAATACGGCAAGGAAAACTCCCGAGAATGCCTCAAGTTCTGTCTTTGGAATTCTTGGAGTTATTAAAGGTATGAAAGTGCCACTTTTCTTCTAAGCTAGATCACACCTGGCCAGAGCGGATGATTTTAGGAAGCTCTGGGTTTAGCAATTTGCTTTAAGTTCTTTGCAGTGGGACTTCGTACTATTTTAGTTTTTGAACTGCTTATGTTTGTGTTTCTGCAACACATGTAGGTAGCACTTACAGTACAATGAATGGATTCTGTGATTTCCTTGTTTTTATACTTGCAGTTGATGATCCACCCGGATCCAGAGCGGAGACCCTCTGCTTCAGCCCTGATCAAACACCCAGTGCTGCTCACTGCTGCTCGAATGAGTGCAGACCAGCTCCGAGTTGAACTCAATGCTGAAAAGTTCAAAAATGCACTTTTGCAGAAGTAAGTAATTGGAAATGTTAAACATGTTTGGAAATGAAGAATTTAGAAGTGTGATTCCATATAATTATAATATAGAATTATGTATAAGTTCACACTTTATTTGAAGTTAATGGCAGAATGTATCTTTTAAAAGTAATTTGATATGTATGTTCTACAGAAATATGCTTAAGGGTGGGGGCACTGTTTTTTTACTCTGTGCTCCAAAGATGATGTATCGCTTAATCAGTGCTATGAAAGCATATCAGTCCATATGGAGCTGTAGATTGCTAACTGATAACTAATGTTTAAAAGAAGTTTTTAATTTATATTAAAATTACTTTTCTAATTTAAATATTCACAAGTCTGTACTTGTTTGGAGCAATTTGAATGCGAATTCTCTATAGAATAGTTTTCTTAATTTGGTGGTGACCGGTACCATGTGCTTGTTTTGATTCGCAGAGAGCTGAAGAAGGCACAGATGGCTAAAGCTGCAGCAGAAGAGCGGGTGTTGTTCACAGACAGAATGATGACCAGGTCGACAGCACAGACAACTAGTAACAGGACCTCAAGGCTAATTGGAAAGAAAATGAATCGTTCGGTTAGCCTTACGATTTATTGAAGTGGACTGAAATCCCCGCAAAGGGAAAGTTTGTGTTGGACCAAGGTCTGCAATGCCTTAGGATGAAGGCAGAGTACGTTTGATAAAACTGCTGTACTTTCTTTGGTAGTGCTTACTATTGGGTACGTGTAAACTGCAGTTAAGTGAATCTAGAACTAAAACTCAACACTCGGTCATTGCTGCCCTTGAGAGTTTAGGGATGTAACATCCCCAGCATATGTGGGTGCTCTTCAAACCTTCACTATCAAAATAATGTACTAGAAGCTTTTTGTTCTCATTGTGAGGGAATTAAAAGTTAACAGTAGATATTTGCACCTTTTACAGCCTGTGAAAATACCTGACCTCGGGTAATATATTTGATAAACCAGTTTTTATGAAAAAATATCAAATTGAGCACTTTGTAGGCAATGATGAAGCCTTGGAATTTATTTTCTTGGTGACCTTGCCATATGAAACCTGCTGCTATTAGTGTTTTGTTTGTAACTGTAGCATTAAAAACAATCACTTCCAGGTTATTAGGCTTTCTTAAGTATGTGAATAATGCAACTGTCTTTTAGCTGTTTTTACAAGATTTTATTTTTGTCTTTGTTGCAGTATACTCTGTAGTTTCATACTTTCTCAGTGTATCATACTGTCTAAACTAGTGTATAATAGTTTTTTCAGCTTTGTACAAACTGTCCTAAATCCAGTAAATATAAAGATTTTCAAAGCTGTGGTCCTGAGGTCTTCTCTCCCCTCCTTTTCCTGTGAAAACCCGGATGTGAGCTGAATCTACTACCCTCTGTTCCAAAGATGCCTTAATAGAGCTGCAGTATGTTAATTGCTGAGTGTTTTAAATGGAGGGTGCTATTCCAATAGTTTAGTGAATGAGTAGCAAATTGATGGAATGGCTTCTCAATTCAGAGAGAATGGTGTAGGTTTCGATCTCCACTTCTGAAGTAGCTGATGTTATTTTGACTGATGAAATACCTGTGTTGTGCACTGTGTAAACTTGTAGTTTCGGATAGAACCAGAAGATGGCAGATTGTATTCAAAATTGCTGTTGTCAATAGTTACAACTGTCAAAATATTTTAATCTGTTCCAAAGAGAATATGCTGTTTAAGAACGTCTTGATAGTTTTCTTTATGGAAACCAGCCAGTCTTTACCTTCTGCTGCTATACACTCCAAATGCTGTTCAAATTGAGGGATGGTAGCCAGGGGATTGTGATCTGTATTATGTTTTAGTTAACGTGCATGTTTAATTTTGGATGTTTTCACATACAAAAAAAGAAATGCTGTACAAAACACTTGGTTGTACTGTGAATACCAAATGCATAACCAGATTGCCAAGTTAAACTACCCCACAGCTGAGATGTTCCACATCTTTTCACTTGTGGTTTTTTTTCAGTATTCTTGCCTGATTGTTCCAACTAAGCAGTTCCATTTAACCTTGAATAACTGTTGAAGATCTTGAGTTGAGTTGCAGGTGCATGTTTCTTTTTCAGTTCCACATCTTGTGCTCTGTTCATCTCTGTAAAATTACCCGTGAGGATGTTGGGCAGTGGATTTAGGTACCACCGTCAGTCCCTGTGGGTTTGTAACACTTGCCTCAGCGTGTGGCTGTCTGCTGTGTGATGGACTGGCGTCCCATCCAGGGTGTCTTTGACTTGGATTTTTTGCTTGCTGGGATAGGCTCTGGCTGCCCCGATACCATGTATTGGTTAGAAATAATAATAATAATTGCTTACACTTATATAGCGCTTTTCTGGACACTCCACTCAAAGCGCTTTACAGGTAATGGGGACTCCCCTCCACCACCACCAATGTGTAGCATCCACCTGGATGATGCGACGGCAGCCATAGTGCGCCAGAACACTCACCACACATCAGCTATCAGTGGGGAGGAGAGCAGAGTAATGTAGCCAATTCATAGAGGAGGATTATTAGGAGGCCATGATTGGTAAGGGCCAATTGGAAATTTGGCCAGGACACCGGGGTTACACCCCTACTCTTTTCGAGAAGCGCCCTGGGATTTTTAATGACCACAGAGAGTCAGGACCTCGGTTTTACGTCTCATCCGAAGGACGGCGCCTGTTTACAGTATAGTGTCCCCATCACTATACTGGGGCATTAGGACCCACATGGACCACAGGGTGAGCGCCCCCTGCTGGCCCCACTAACACCTCTTCCAGCATGAAGGGATGGATCTGAGAGCCTATGTGCTCAAATCCTTAGCCAGAGCCATTTTATTCCATCCCCAATGGATGGATCTGCACCTGTGGCTAGAAGGTTGCCGGTTCAAATCCTGCAGCTGGCAGAGGAATCCTACTCCGTCGGGCTCCTGAGCAAGGCCCTTAACCCCAACTGCTCCAGGGGTGCTATAAAATGTCTGACCCTAAGCTTTTCTACCTGTCTGTGCGTCTCATGGAGAGGAAACCGGGGTATGCGAAAAAGACGAATTCCTAATGCTAGAAATTGTATATGGCCATTAAAGTGATCTTATCCTATGCCGTCTTATACAGAGGAGAGATGATGATGGGATTTAACATGAGTAGGAGACATCCCAGGAGAGGGCTGACACGGATGATGTCTTGAGGCTATCTAACATTAAGGAATGAAATTGGAACTGCTGTTCATGTTTCCTGAGATCTTGGAAGAAATATCTGAGAGAGGTCCTTGTATTTACAGGCTACAATGAGCAGCCAAATGAAATCTACGGCATCGTCTCAGTTATGACCTTTCTTATGCTATTTTCTTGTTTTGCTTGATGAATGCTCTGATACTACAGGCTTATACTATTGATCTTAGTTCAGGTGGGGAGCTGCGTCAGCATGCGTAGGTTGCAAAGGAACAAGTAATAGGTTTATTCCATGCTGAAAATAAAAACGTTTTGGCCGTGGGGCCTTCTTCGGGTGTGAGGAAGACAATGCAGTGAGCGAAGGGAGAACAGGCTGGGAGAGAGGAGGAGCGAGAGGCGGGAGCAGGGGACAGAGAGGCCAATCAAGAGGTGTGAAGTCAGGATAGGTGTAGGGAGGTGTGAAATGAAACCTCCAATGAATGGAGAAAACTTAGAAGAAAAGTAGTCTGTCTTTAAGAGAAGGGGGAAGTTGTGATCCTAGCCGCAGGATAATTTTGGTTTCTGTAGTCTTTCTGACTTAATGTAATTGATTTATATTAAGTATTTAAAATTATATTACTTCTGAAAAAAAAACTCGACATTTGCAATTTTATGTATTTTATTTGGGAAAATATTGAAAACATTAAAAACTTACAGAACTGTTCTCACATGCCATTCAAAAGACATGCATGAGTGACTCCAGGCTGTGTGCGGGAAAAATGAAGTATTAGTAAGCAAGCCTTGTGCCGTTTGCTCACATCACACCTGCTCGCTTCCTGAAAGGGCGGGATAACCTTTTAGTCCAAAACCCAGTGATATCTGGGGTCTCGAAAGACGTAAGGGTGCATATGATTATGATGTATATCAACTCAATGTGAATTAAGACTGTTTGCACACCTGAATTGGAAAAATTATAATTGCGATCAGGGGATGCCCATTTCATTTAAACATTTTAAACACGAAAGGAAGGGATCGCATTTGTCGTGGGAGTACTAAGAAAATGATAATTGAATTAATCTAAACACGTGAATTCACGGGTAGTTTCCTTTGAATCGACTTTTAATATCGATCCACACATACCACAGTGACTTGTCCCCAGGAGCGAGCCATCAGACTATTATTGACATAAAAAAATAAAAGCTCTTTAACGGTGAAAATGTTCAATAATCTCCCGTCCCTAGGCAGCGCTGAGGTGCTTGCGCCAGTGGCTCTGAGTGAAATCAGCGGAGTGTCGGTCATGTGACCGGCTCCCATTGTACAGCACCTCCGCAGAGATAACAGAAACTTTGTTACGGGCGCACAGATCTGCGAGTGTTTTGAGACTGTTGGGTAAAACGGTTCAAAATGGGACTTCGGGAAGAGCTTTTAAAGTCCATTTGGCACGCTTTTACGGCTTTGGACGTGGACAGGAGCGGGAAAGTATCTAAATCGCAGTTAAAGGTAAGGTTGTGAAGCAGTTCGTTACTTTTGTTCGTGCTGGAAATCGTGCTTGTACCTTTCCAGGCGAGTTATTTTTTTCCTCCTAGAGACCTGAAGTCAGGCTAATGCGCACTAATCAGACGCTACTTAAAGTGAAGTCGCTGCCTTTTAAAAAACAAATCAACGTGGGCTTAGCCCAAGTAAGAAAATAAACTGTTTTACAAGCTCCGTTTTTATGTTCGACTAATTGTAATTCCTAATACAATAAATTATATATGGCCAATAAAGTGATCTTATGTATTTTGCAATGTTAAATGACATGCACCAAGCTTTAGACAGAGCAAATCTTATCGGGTAAAGAAAGCAGTAGTTGTACACTAATGATTAACCCTATACGAATTTTCAGTGATGGGAGGTGTAGTTAACGTAATCCATCTGCGCTTTATTGCTTTCCAGATCCTAAATGGTTAAAGTCGCAATTGCTTTGGTGACGTATTGTAAATCCAATAACAAAAATAAGTAGTCAGATGTGTGGGGTTGCCCAGTATCGGAGTTGTAATAATTAGTTGACAGCAACCATGTCTTTTACCAAAACATTTAATAAAAGTGTGTTATAGACGTATTTGACATCATACTATTGACGTCGGGTACATGTAAATAAACGAAGCTCCGAAGTGGAAGAAAACTTTTTGAATTGTGTTCACAGTAACATCTGATACCCAGTCTCACAATTTGTGGCAATTTTAAATTAAAAGGTAGTGCTTACAGCGTTTCCCATGTTTTACACATACTGTTTTATTATATGGCTTTATCTGATACTACTTCTAAAAATTATGTTTGCCAGCTACCCGTTCGGAGAGCATTTCATAATCCCTCTTTAATTTATTCAGAAAGGAAAGAGATTCTTGAGATTACTGGTCCGAGTGACGCAATTGCCTTTTTTTTAAACGAGATCCATTTCCTTCTACATTCTATACTGGGCCTGAACATGTGCATAAAACCCGAAATTACAGCACCGTGTCAAATTGTCTTTGCGTTGCTTGCATTACCAAGAAAAATGTTAGATCGTGCAGACTTAGTGTTGGTAACACGGTAATTAGGAATCATTTTATGCTAAAATGCCAAACTACAGCAAGTGTAGGATTTACAGGACTACAAAATCCAGTCTTTTGAAATAACATCATAACACAACATCACTTTATTAACCCTATACTATTTCTTGGATTAGGAATTCGTCTTCTCGCAGACCCCAGCTTGCTCTCTATGAGACACATAGACACACAGACGGGGAGAGAAGCCTGGGATAATTGTATTAGCCTCTCTTGCTACTGTATATATTAACGTTTCTTGAATTCTGATCTTGACTCCCTTAAGGCACGAACTGGTTTTGTCGGAGTTGATGTGGGTGCTGTACCTTTAATAAAGTACACTGGACGTCTCGTTAGATATCCTTTCTCACTGTCATCAGCTTTTCACATGACCAGTGGTGGGGAAACTGCTTATATTCATAATTTGGCTCTTTCTTCTCTAAGCAGAACTGCATTGGTTGACAAAATGAAGACATGTTGCCATACACTGTAAAAAAAAATAAAATACATACAGACCTCTCAACAGTATCAAGTGGATAGTAATGATGAAATCAATGGTGATTTCTTTCCAAACACCATTGAAGGCAGATTTCCATTTAATTAATTTTGTGTTTGCAAGACAGGCAGTACCTTAAGCCAAAAAGTTCATTACTTACTGCACACAGTGAATTGACATCAATGAAAAAAAAAACATACTGTAGTGCTATGCGTTACAATACCAGGAAGCAAAGGAACGAAACGTTGGATGTAGCATAAAGGCTAGAACAGTTTGAATAAGGCAGAATGCTGGACGTGATGAAATGAGACCGTGTTGTTGGTTTACCCAGCCTGGCTGAGGCGTAAGGAAAGGCCCGTCCACTCAGTGAGGTGAGGAGAGGGGAAGATGTGAGGATACCTGATGTTTAGGAACAAGTAATAGGTTTATTCCATGCTGAAAAGACACCTGTGTGACACTTGAAGAAGGCTCCACGGCCAAAACGTTGTGTTTTCTCTCTTCTCTTTTCAGCATGGAATAAACCTCACCTGTTCCTTTGCAGCCTACGCATGCTGATGCAGCTCTCCACCTGAACTACTTCTACCTGATGTTTAGGCTTATTGGGATAGAAAGAGGCGAGTTTACAGCTGTCCTCCTACTACAATTTCAGTGACAAAACCTCAATGTAATGGCATGGACTTAAAACCATTAAAAACTTTATCAATCTGGAAGATCTGCAAAGCCCTCTGGATGTACATTGGAGGTTCCCCCTCTGAAATAATTTATCATTGGCTGTGTATGGGGGTGCTGTACAGTCCTCTCCCTACATGCCTTGACATTATTGTGTGTTTTATCTGCTTTTATTTGGAAAGATGGACGTGCTATGTATGTGTTACTTAATGTAAGATGCAAATACAAATAAAAAAATACTTTCAAAATTATTTGAAATGTATCACATTTGTAGCATGTGCTACCTATCTTTCAGCATACAGCTGTAGTACAAAATACAAAAGAGGAAGCGAGATCTGGCTAAAAATACTTGACCTTCCAGTTGAGAGCTGTTTCAGCAGAGCTTTGCATCAAAGGTCATTCTGTAATGCTGTTCAGATAAAACATAAATACTTTTATTTTGGAAAGACACGCTTTTTAGTATGAAGCGTATTGTCTTCTCTGATTTACACAAAGCAATGTTCTTTGTTCATGAAAAAATGTGGGTCACAGACCACCTACACAAGAATCATGTTCGCCTTTTCTGCATGCTGTGCTAAGTTTAGCATTTCTGTAGTGTAGTCAGACTCAGAAGTGAGTTAAAAACCACCTCACAAACCACTGTAAAATAAGGCTTGCATAATGATCTTGCATACTACGTCTACAGAAAGAGCTAGTTTACACAAAAGAGGCTGATGGCCAGTGTGTATGTTTTTTCCAAAGACAATCCCTCTGTACTTAAATACTTCAGACCTGATGTATGGAGGTAAACTGGCACTGAGCTCACTTCTGGAGATTCTAGATTCAAGACCTCTGAGTCTGAGCAACCAGACCTAATTTTAAAATCCAGTAGTCTTCAAGTCGAGTGAGCTACGCTCCCATGTGATAGCAATAAGATTGGGTTTTGAGTTGGTGGTCGTTTTAAGCAGAATCTGCTGCTGCACAATTAGTTGGCTTTGGTTTCCTTCAGCAGGGGGAGAGGTTTATGGCCTGATCTTTTTTGTTCTGGCGACTGTGGGGTTAGGGATTTTGCCGCCATCTGCGCGGGGTTGTTGTAATTTCGGCCTTGCCGTGAAGTGGCGGGGCGGGCCCAGCTGTAGTGGCTGCAGACCACATCTCCACCCTCCCGCCTGCTCTGCACAGATTGCCGAGGGCACGAGATACCCAGAGCAGCTGGCTGTGATGAGACGTCGCACTGCGTCGGGCGCTACGGCTCATTGAAGCTCTGCGTAGCTCCTGTTTTGCAATCCAGCATCGCATCACTCAAAGGACCTGCCAGCCAGTGATCCCACTTCCCTGTCTGCCTGGGTTTTCCCTGTCGCCTGACTCCGCTGGGGGCACACCCCCGTCCCTGTGGCCCTGCAGGTGTGTGTGTGCTGGCAGTGAGGTTTGCTGCTGCGTCGGACCTGCAGTCCTTTTGTGGTGTTGATGCTTCTGGAGTCCAGCACCGCTACTGGTCCTGGTGGTCCTCCCTGTCCTCCCCTGCCTGCACTCCAGCCCTGTGTCCAGCCTGCTCCCCTGCCTGTACTCCAGCCCTGTGTCCACCCCTGCGTCCAGCCTGCTCCCCTGCCTGCACTCCACCCCTGTGTCCAGCCTGCTCTCCTGCCTGCACTCCACCCCTGTGTCCAGCCTGCTCCCCTTCAGTGCGATCTATCCTGCCTGGCTGACCAGCCCTTCCCTAACCCCCCTTTATTTATCTTTATTCAGTTCCTCATGAACTGTGTTATTTTGCTAAGTGTAGATTTTATTTAGAGCCAGGTATCTATTAGTGCTACAGTTTCTGACAGGAAGAGAGTAGTGTATTGTAGCATAATAGCTCTTTTTGTGTAGTGCAGTGGCACAGTGATCTGCATTGCTGCCTTGCAGTGCCAGGGCCCTGGGATCAGTTCCTGAGGTGCTGTCTGCATGGAGTTTATATGTTCTTCCCTGTTCATGTGGGTTTCCTCTGGGTGCTCTGTTTTTTTCCCCACAATCCAAAGACAAACTGGTTGGTAAATTGGCTTTGGGGAAATTAGTGTTTGAATGTTTGTATCTGCGTGCGTCCCGTTTAACTTGTTTCCTGCCTTGTGCCTGTTGCTTGCTGGGATAGGCTCTGTCTCACCCGCGGCCCTGTTCTGGGCCTGTTTTTAGCACTAAGAAAATGGGTGGATGGATTAGCTCTTCTGACCACGTGGATCTCCTCAGCTGAACATACAGGAATACTGCATACAGTTCTGTTGGTCAGGCCTCTCCCCTCACTTTATCGGGTGTTTGCTCAGTTTCCCACATTGAGTTCCATTAACATCCAGCAGACAGTGTGAATGCCTTTGAGCTCCCATCCACCCCTGAGCCAAGATCAGTGCCTTGGTACAGACAGTACTGTGTGCTGATGTCCTTGTCACATGTCGCATCTGTCATGTGCTGTTGCTGGTTGAGCCTGCCTGCCTGCAAGAGATGGTATTGTTCTGATTCAGGGAACTGCATCATGTGAAGACCATCATTTCCTTGGCTGTATGGGTGATGTTCTTTATCTGTATATGTGCACTGTATAGGTATATTTGTCTCTGTTACAAGTAATAACCAATAGCTGAGGAATTGCCACTTCTGGTCAAGGTTATTAGAATACCTTGCTTCATTATTGTTAGCAACTGTAAGTACTTTAACAACATTGACAGCAGGTTTTTCTTTTTTCAACATGGTAACCAAACTTGAACATACAGCCATTCTGACTAATTTAGCTTCAATTTAATTTTGTACAATGTCATCATTTCGTGAGCTCTCAAGTAACCAAAACTAACTTTCCAGAGTCGTGTCCTGTTGCTGGTGCCCATCGAAGATAAGTTTTCACTGCTTCATTATTTGTGCGTCGTTAATCAAAACACAGGCAAGAGGTGTATTTCAATTTACAGATGGAAACTACAATTTATAGTTCTACTTATTTAGGTATAGACAGTGCCTTTAAGAACCAGATGAAGTCTGATTAAATTAATCACTTTTGTTTTTGTGCTACATGCATTGATGTGTCCATCTTCATATTTGCAAAACCTGAGCTTTCTCTTATCTTTATTGACAGAGCAGAACCATAGATGTAATGTGCTGGTGCATAAAGCGTAGAAACTATGGTGCTGTTCTCCTTTTCTCACACAGATGTGTGTCAGCGTCTTGTCTGCGGTAATGTGAAAACTATCTTTGGCTTGTGGAAAGAGTATGCTGGCACAGTAAATGGTAGACCTTCAAAGTGAAATTCACATGCTAAGCTTGTAGCTGGCAGTTTTGATATACTGTATGAGATTTCTTTATCATTACACTTTCCCCTTAAAAAATACGTAATTACACATGGGAATTCTGATCTTTGTATTTTTTATGGGTTTTTCTTACACGTTCATAGATGCTTTGGTGTGCTGTTATTGTCTTGGCTTTGCCGATCTGCAGATGTTTTTCGTAACATTCCCATTAACTAAACTCTGAAGTTACATATGCAGTATATTTAATCAAAAAACAGCCTCAGTGCTGTCGCAAGGTGAAGGTTTCAGCTACCTTTATACCCTGTATTATCACAGAAACCAGTAATGCATTGTAAATTTCTATAATGACACGATAAGATAGCTCCTATATTTTGAAGAAGCTGTCCAAATATTTTGTTGAAACTATTGGATGAAGATCCTTGGATCTGCTAGGATCCACAGAAGACAGATGATCCACATAGCCACATAGGCAGAGAGACTGGAGTTTCGCAGACTGGTAGCCCCAAACTGTGTTTGTATTTTCTCTTAGAATAACTAGAGACATTTCAGTGTCTCTTTGTTGGACATGAACATTCAAAATGTACAATATTATGTAATGCCTTAAAAATAAGCAAGAAACACTAAAAGGCTTTCTTGCCCCTGTGATGATGGTACACCAGTATGAAAAAACATACGTTCTACATCTCCACGGAGACCCGCTAAGGCTGTCTTGCACTGTGTCAGACTAGCAGAGCAGGGCTTATTTTCAGAGGATAGGAGTTGTTTTCCTGACTGACTGGCACCAGTCTGAACCGCAGCAATCTGTGTGCTCAGCCTTGATAAAGCTGCAAACAGGAAGGGGCCGTCTGTGGCAGTGGGGTGGGCAGACAGCTTGCTTCGTCAGCTTTCTCGTAACTCTCACACAACACGGCATGCTTGGAATAGCGTTCACAATGTGTACTGCATTTGGATTCAATCTACATATAAAAAAAATTGTATGAGTCAAGTAGTGGAGTTATAGGTCTGTTTTTGTCTTCCGCTCCCCACATGGGTGAGGAATAACTGGGCTGTGTCTCCTTACCGTCGTCTTGTTTCAGCAATTTGAAGGAACGATGCTGTGGGAATGAATTGAATGTTGCACCACTAAAGGTGAATATTGTTGAAACTGGAAGAAAAAAAGAGGTAGCTTTAGTTTGAATTTGAAGGTGAAAATCTTATTTATGCAAATGATGTTGCGATTTAATACATTGAAGGCCGCTGCACCTGATTGCGCCAACACTGATCAGGTTGAGACCCTTTTCTGCAGTAAGGAGAACTGCCAAGCCAGGCGTGAAATAGTTCTGGGACATGACTAAACTCTGATGACAAGCACACATTTAGGAGGGGAGTTTGAAACTGCAGTGCACTTAGCCTAATTAAAACTTTCTACTACTCTACAATATGAAAGATGATGAATAAATAAGAAAAAGCCTTTTTACAATCCATAAATCACACTTCTTTTTCATGCACACATATTTGGATATTTAAAATTTAGCTCAAGAATAGAACTTAGCATTGTTTTTTTTTTTTGCTTTTAGCAAAATTGATGGATTTAAAGCAACAACGGCTGCTGGTTTTAGCTGAACCTTGCACTCGTCCTGTTCTGGACATCCACCGATTAAAATTGTCCACTTCATTATAGACTCTTTCTGAAGTGATAGCATAAGTGGTTAGAAATGGTTAATACAGCTAGATTTTAAAAAGCAGATATACAATTATTTTTCTAATGGTCTGCCTGGAGTTTTATTCCCCTTATTGGTTCAGTGTAGGTGTCAGTTTTTAAATTCATTCTTTACCAAAGAGACATGCTCGACACGAGGCACTCCCCTTCCCAGAGGTCCTGTGAATGTCTGGGAAGTGAGCAGGAGCGCCGCAAATGACCACAACTGTCCTTCGGCTGCTACCCAGCGGCATAACCTGGAGCCAGGCTGCTTCCCAGCTGGAGTCATGCCTTACCACGCCTCCATTTGTGTGCCATGCTGTTCTTTACTGTGCTGTAATGAAGATCGAGACAGGTCAGCCATCATTTGAGCGCATGCTAGGCTAGAAGCGTTTCTGGGTGGGAGTGGCTTTACTCTGAAGGTGCTGCAGGTACGATGTTTCTCTGACTGTGTTTCTTTCCTTCCCAGGTTCTCTCTCACAATCTGTGCACAGTGATGAAGATCCCTCATGATCCCGTGGCACTGGAGGAGCATTTCAAGGACGATGACGAAGGGCCTGTTTCCAATCAGGGGTACATGCCCTACCTGAATAAGTTCATTCTAGATAAGGTAAAGTTCCAGCTCCCCACCCACACGCTCTTTTGAAGCTTTCTTCTTCTTGTCGCTCAGCCCTGCCATAGCTTCTGCAAGCCCATAAAAAAAACACGCTTTTCAGGAACCTCTGTGGCTTTTGCAGTTTGCACTAAAAGAATTTGGTACAGCACCTGGCCTTCACAGGACTTTCCTGGCTGTTTGTTCAGTCAGCAAGTGCAGAACCTTCTTATCCAGTCACCCTAAATGATAGTCAGTTACTTGAACAAAAATACCTCCAGAATTCAACTGGTGTTACCTCCATGTGGATTTTAAAGGAATGTCTGGCTTCCTCTATATGTGTCTAGAAATAAGTGCAGCTCTGTCCGGTAACTGTATTTCTTTTAGCAAAACCTCATTATAATTCTGACTCTGTAGGGATCTCTTCAGTCGTTTATTGCTCTGCATAAGGAATGCATTATGTATTTCCCAGCACCGATGAGACAGTTATTTCCTGCTGTGTCTCTTTTTCTATAATTTGTGTCTCAAGAGTTTGGTGTCGGTGTTATGAATACTCCAATAACCTAAAGATTTTGAAAAGGCAATTTATGTGAGCTTGGGAACTGGTGGCCGTGCAGCTCTTGAAGATACCCTTGCAGCACGTCTTACAGCAGGGCCTTCATTGTCACACACCTCCCAGCCTGCCACCTTCTCGTTTGAGCCTGGCAGCTGTGCAGGCAGCATCACACGAGAGCACTGCGTCAGCTTAAAAAAAGGAAGTTCCTGAAAATGTGTACCTAGAGATAAGACCATGTGGGGACATTCCTGTCCACATACAACCTTGCTGGCCTCTCTCGGCTCCATGTCAGAAGAAAGTGATGTGCAAAGAATAGAAACTACCGGGTCTGTCGATTTTTAATACTCTGCTGGTTTTTAAGAATTCCCATTTCTGAGAAGGGTCTGCAGGGGAATGTGAATTCCTGTGTTTGCCTGTCCTACCAATCCGTAGCCTGAAAAGCATGGATGTCTTGCTTTAGCTGAGCTGAGATTCTTATTTTAGATTATTTTTTTTAATTTACAACAGAAATGGTTAATGTATTAAGATTTGAAACCTATTTTGCTATGCACTATGCCTTGTTCTCCATGTGACGTAAGATTTCATTCAGTGTTGAGTTATGGATGGTGTGAGCTTGGAGCTGTCAAATATCTCCTTATACTATTCCCATTAACATATTTGGATTTCTGTTTCCCTTAAAGTTCGGCAGGATTTCTCTTAATAACCTAACAATTGAAAGTTCAGGCACTCTCAACACATTTAAACACTTTGTAAAATACTGTTTAGTGTTGTGAATGAAATTAAGAGATTACTGTTTTATGATCTATAATATTTAAGCGGGGCAACACACCTGTCTGTACTTATGAAGCCTTTTTATTAAGCAATTTAGGTTCGTGGTACTTGATGTATAAGTAATTCAATTTTTTTCTATAGTCAGTAAATGTTGTATTCACTTGGAATAACAGCATCCGGGAATCTCAGTGTATTTTTAGGCAGAGTCATTTGGTTTAACCTGCTTTGCTGAGGTCCAGCCCCCTGGCTGGAGGAGGAGGAGAATGGGTCTCTACTGCTGAGTGGCCAAGGGGGAGCTGTGCAGGTGGAGATGGGGTGGAGGACAGGGTCTTGCATGTAGTATTTATTGTTTTGTTTAACAGAGGAAATGACGTCTGGAATGATTAACGATTTAGCACATCTGAGGTCATTTGAACTTGGCTGCTGCTAACCCCTCCCGAACGTTTGTTGTGAACTCCATTTACTGTTCTTTTGGTTGCTGAAAAATCAGTTTAGAGCTTAGCCTTTGTTTCCTCTGATTTAGCATATGAAAACTGTGACAAGTCCCCTGAAGTCTGCCGGTATATTTAAAAAAACTCCAGGGCGTGAGTTGTGAGTTAGTCATTCAGAACTCAGCTTCCTTTGGTTTCTGGTTTCTATTTTTCACTGCACTTAAAGAAGGGCCTAGGTTTCTAGATCAAACAGATTCATTTATTCAGCTAGTAGCTTTGATAAGGTCCATCTATACTGCACCTCCTCTCATTACTCTTGTGAATGGCACTGAATATTTATTTAAAGCAGGAAAGTACTCCTTGGTCTTTAACAAGGCCACCATTGTTTAAGTGCAGAAAGATGGAGAGAGTCCCAGATGGACAGCAAGAGGAGTGTGTGTGTGGTGGAGGGGGGGGTAAGGTTTTGAGGCTGACGGAAGCTGCAAAAATAAAAGTGAGAAAAATTCTTTCACACAAACATGGGATATCCCATCAGCTCTACCTTCCCCACACAACCCCTTACTCCTGAAGATGACTGTTCTACACCTTTCAGACTCTCCAGTCCACAGTATGTGTGTAAACGACTAGTTCTCAGTGCTTGTGTGTCCAAATAGACCACTGTGTCAGTCTTCTAACATTCGTGGGACAGCTTGTTAGGTTTAGACAGATAAGAATAGCCTTTTATGGTCACGTCTATGGCTATCTTCTGCATTTTAAGTTGTGTTCTCTGTCCCTAGCGATAATTAGGTGAAATATGAATCTTTGCATATTTCAGGCAAGACGTTTTAGGATTTCTGCATTATTTTGTGTGCCAGCGTTTAGGAAGAGGTAGCCCTAATTTCTTTTTCTTTGTCTCCCTGCTGAGGAGTGCAGTGGGGAATGCTCAGTTCATTGAGCCAGCACGTGTAGCAGGTGTCAAGGGTGGTATCAGTATGTAACCTAGTCTCCTAATACATGGAATATTACTCACGGAATTTCAAGCACAGTTTTTTTTTATTGTGGTATTTTTTTAAACCAAGTACCTTTCTTTTCCACGTTGTTATGGTCATCAGTATATGTTGCATAATTCTCTGGTAAAGAATAGCATCACATGCACTTTTCAGAGTGATTGTGTTTTTAAGGGTTTAAAGGTATGCAAGTCTCTCTCTTGTGTTTTTCTTTAAAGTTGTAAAACCTGCTTTACATGAAGCCAGTGAAAAGGCCTTTGGGTTGTTGAACATGCTTTTCACCATTTTCAGGCCAAAAATAATAATCAGAAAATGATTGTGAAACAAAAAATAGAAAAACCCGACAGTCTGTGTAGTAGATTTTTGTTTAGGCTTCAATGAGGTGATTCTCTGGACAGAAATAACTCTGGCCCTGTTTGTATTCACTTTTGTTTTTCTTTGTTATGCTCCGTGTTGTTCTAAATTTATGCATGTGCATTATGTTTCTTATTTGTTAATGGGTTTATGTTGTGTTAAATTCGCATTGTGTTGTCTTTTACCTGCCTGCAAAGTACATTTTCCATTTGGGAGAATAAAGGAAGTAAGTATCTCACTGAGCTCAGAGGAGGATGGACCAGCCTGATCATTGGTTTCCAAACTAAAATGACCTAATACTGTTATTTTTGGATAAAACCAGTGACTCACTGCTGAGTGTGTCTCAGTGCAGTTCACTTTAAATTGAATATCACAACATCAATAGCTATTTCTGTTCTTTCTTCACCACCCTGCTGGCTTGGCATTAGATGTGCCACTAATCTGTAGGGATTTTTACAGTAAATGTGCCAGGAGTTTCCATGGTAATATAACAAACACCAATGTTAATTAGTTTACCGTTTGCAGAGAATGTTTCTGTCTCATGGTAGTAGCCTCCGTTAATGTGGTAAAGAAATTTGTATGCCAGACACATCTAGGAATTTATGATGAATGTTAAATCTCCATGCAGAGCCCCCATGCTTTGTTATACCCTGCTACAACAAGCTATAACAACACTGAGTGTTTACATTCCTCCTTGCACTTTCATTTAGCTTGCTTTTATGCATGCTCCGCCATGGGTTCAAGCTGTTTTGAATTCCATTGACCACTCTGTTATGAATGACTCTAAGCACATTTCACCAGAGTTACCTTGCATTTCGATGTGCTTGTTTTGTATTATTATACTATATGTTTGATCACAACAAACTGCCATTTCAGAAAAATATGTAATAGTTGGTGTCTGCTGTATATTATTGGGATTACTAGTCTCTTACTAATAATTTGGTTGAAACAAAAAAGCTTAAAATAGGCATTTTGGCTATACTATGTCTTGTGTTTGTAATCCACTATGCTTTTTAAGATGGTGATTTATTTATAGAGAGTCCACCTTTCCTAATAAAAAAACATTGTATTGTGCATAGAGAGTTATCCGTCTCCTTAATCCTTTTTAGCTGAGTGTAACTTGGTTTATTGCTTGTATTTTGTGAATAGCGAAACGCAGTAGCCTTTTTATGTTTTTTTTTCATATACACATTGGGCAGAAATTATATGGCTTTCACATATAATAGAAGGGCAATAAATTGTGACCTTGTTACCTGCCATTTGGATTTTAAGAATAACCTACAATGGAAGAGTTCTTTAAACCATTAAAGCAGCAGGTTTTTGATTTGCATTATATTTTGAATAGCTGGTATAAACTGTAAACGTGTGTTCTGTGTGTAAATGTTATACCACAATGATAAAGAGCAAAGTTTTTTTTAATTTTTGTATTTAGTAAAATATTTATGTCCACATCACGACTAGGGATACATTTTTAAGAAGAATGAAGGCCACAGGGATTTGATCATCTTTCCAGTACACTGAGTAATATTAGTAATTAGTATGCTTTCTTTGTTTGAATTTTGGATGCCTCTTTTCTTTAGGTCCAGGACAATTTTGATCGTTTGGATTTCAACAAGATGTGCTGGACTCTGTGCGCAAGAAAAAACCTCATTAAAAACTACTTGCTTATCACAGATGAGGATGCCTTCAAAATCTGGTGCATCTTTAACTTTCTCTCTGAAGACAAGTACCCTCTGGTTATTGTCACTGAAGAGGTGAGATTTCTTGCAGGTATATACTTAAATGACCTTTTTCAGCCACAGACCCACCTACAGCTGAGAACAATACCGACAGGAGAGCCATTCCCTACAGGATATTTGATTAACTCAATATCAAATACTTCATTGTCCCAAAAGCACAGCAGTTCTTTGTTTTTTTCTATTTGGTATGTATACATAATATTGGTCCCAGACTTGGGTAATTTGGTCATTATTGGGTTAATTGGTCCAGTTTAACAGCTTTTCACAGCTCTTCAGGTGCTGCTGCTTTAGAGACCTCCAGTATTAGGATTGGAGACCCCCAAGTGTGTGTGTGTGTTATTTTGTATAGTTTATGTGTATTTCCTGTAAATTTACAAAGTTACCAAACCTTTGTGAAATCTAAAAAATGTCAGCAGTGTTTTTGTCCTAAAATAAATTCTAATAAAGGGTCAAATTCTACAGATGAAAATTATTGCTGATTATATTATGTTAAAGTATCAATTGATTACAGCATTCTGTTTTAAAGATGACAAACTCTTTACTGGTGATAGGCCATTGTACAAAGTCCATTTTGTTCTCCTTTAACTGGAATCTGATTTTCATTTCCACAGCTTTGTTGTTCACAATCTCATATGTTCATTAAGTACTGCTATTTTTATCTGTGCTTTATCTGCTCGTTAATCTTTCATTTTTGTTCCTTCTGTTCGCATAAGGGCAACTGAACTGTTCTAGTCAGTGTAAAGAAATTCCAGGGGGATGCCCAGTTCATGAATAGCTTCCTCAAAATAGTTAATTTGTAACTGTTCCTTGTATCTGTAACTATTCAGGCTTTAGACAATACAGCAGTATGCATTACAACTAGAAAAACAAGGAGACAGGTGACAAACATGATTCATAATGAAATAAAGACATTAATCAGATTCTTTTGTAAACCTGAAGGAAACTTGGTATGGTTTAGTATGACAACAGGTATAGGCCTACTAAATTGTAGAAAGAATGCTGAAAACTGGAAAACATGCAGGGGTTATAAACTGGTGGGAGATACAGAGCAGTCAGCTGTGTTGACACAAAACCATTTTAAAGGGACAAGGTCTCCCCTTGTTGGCTCTCCCAGGAAGAGCCTTCATTGTCCCAGTCTTCTGAAGAAGAGGTAAGTGACTCAGGTTGCTAGGAGACAAGATTGGGACTGTGAATGCAATGGGTCACATGACATTTTTGTTGACAAAATGGCGGACACAGTAGTTGCTCAGAGCCTTTCAAGTAATAGGGGACATAAAGTTTGCAGCAGACAAGAAAAAAATACGACTTAAAAACATACTTGTTTCTGATGCAGCAGAGTTTCTGAAACCCAACATCTCCAATGTTTGTCAGTTTGCACTGCATAGTTGATTCATTTTATCTCAAAAGAAAATTATATCTGAAAAAAATAATTTGAAGTGAAATTTTGAATTTAGTACCTACACAAATTGAGCTTGTATTTATTTTGCTCCTGCAGTCACTTTCTGTTGTACCAAAAGTTTTGTTTTGAGTTATTTATTTTCATTTGCTATGTGCTTTATTTTTAAACATTTTAACAGTTAGCCTTGTTACAATTTTTATGTAGTAGAAACGTCTAAACGTTGCCTGTGTTCTGCTCTTTGGTTTCCAACAATGACACTCTGGAATCTGCTATTTTGTTCAGTAATAGTAATAGAACAGGAAGTTTGCTGCTTCCTGCTGTTTTGTGACCCCTGGGGATATATAGACCTGTATTTCTGCATTACAACCACAGGGATCAACAGCTAAAAACATCAGTCATATCTAGAAATCTGACCTTTAATTAGAAACCAATGGTAATTTAAAAATAAATATTCCTGAAGCACTTGCTAACACTTCTTTGAAATCAGATGTTAATATAGCCTCCTTTGTACCTTCCTAAGACTGTATTCAAGCCTGGAGTTTAATCATACTCATGTACTATTGTAGTTCTGTTCCATTTTAAAGATATTGCCCCACATAAACTGTACCTGGGGATTACTCAGTAGGACAGTTAATCTGTCAATCAATTATTCATTTTTATTAATTGCATTTACATGTGCAAACATCACTGAGTGGGCTAAGAGGATTTGGTAACAGGGGACAAGAGGAGGTTGAGTCTGCATGTCAGGATTTGTCTGTGAATCAGTTCAGGTTTTAGCAGCCTAGCAGTAAAAAGGCTCTTGAGACAGATCTTAGGACCTGCAGCTTTCCTGCTGTAGCTGTGTGCATAATGGGACAGCAGAGCTGGGCAAGACAGCTTCTAGCCTAGTCAAGTATGGATCCTGAAACAGTTCCCAAGCTTGAACGTGTGTGTGTGTGTTTTGTCATCATTGCTTCACACAGATTGAGTACTTTCTACGGAAGCTCACGGATGCCATGGGTGGGAGTTGGATCGAGGAGAAGTTTGAGGACTACAAGACCCAGTTAAACAGCAAGGAGCAGTGCCTGACGGCCTGGGAGCTGATCGACCTGATTGGGACAGGGCAATTCAGTAAGGGAATGGACCGGCAGACCCTCTCCATGGGCATCACTGAGGTCTTCCAGGAGCTCATTATGGATGTGCTCAAACAAGTGAGTCTTTTGATTTTACATGGCAAGAATGATAACATTATCTTAGAATTAATGTAGAGTGTTTTCTATTGCTTTTGGGTTGCATTAGAGTTGAATATATATATATAATTGAATATATATAAGTTGAATATATATAAGAAGCATATATGCTTCTTAGTTTTTAGAAGAGCGGGCTGTTCATTTCTCTTTACATGACTTAAAATGGATTAACTTCTGGATCCATAGGAACAGCTGTACAGTTCACACTTCGACATCAACACATTTCTATCCCCAGAAAAAGTCCCATAGGATTGAGAAATATTCTTTTAAGTGCCAGTCGGTCTTTTAGCAGTAATGCTGTTGAAAGCTGGAAAAGCTTGGAACAGGTCCTCTCGTAATAATTTCTGAAGGTTCAGTTCATTCAGACTGTTCAGGAGGAATATTGATGTCACTGCGATGATAATGGCCTGAGATGTTACTATTGACTATGATGCACGGAAGCCAGATTTTTAGTCATTCACAGTTGCTAACATGATAAACATAAGATGAAAAATTATAGGTGCTTTACTTATACTCCCCTAACAAGATCAGGGAGATGTTACATTAAATTGAAACTGTGATAGCTGTCCTTCAAGTGATATGTAGGACTTGTCAGCTAATAGCATATGGACATTTCAAAAGAATGCAAAGAAAAATAAAAAAAAAAACTAGACAAATGTTTTCCTGTATCAGTTCACTGAATTCTGTACCATTTCATTTTTAATATGGCTGTTTTATTAATACTCAAAATTCCATTTTCTACAAAAAATCTGCACTCCAAAAGTAGCCTTCCTTTCAGTTTAAAACATTAATGAGCAGAAGTCGCTGTCAAATTTAGAATATCACAGCAACAGTCAAGTCTTCAGAGGTATGTCGGTATGATCAATGCTGTTGATTTTGTGGCTGCACACTGGATGAATGGCATGCATTTAGACCTTCCTCATTCAATTTCTTTGGCCACGATTGAATAGGATGGGTTGAAATGGTCCCGTGTTCGCAGTGCCAGACACTGCCAGCTGCAGATTTGCAGACAGAATAATCAAAGATTCACAGCTAGACTTCGCTAGACTTCACTTCAGGGTTGTTACGCAACTGAATCATTCTGTCCATGTTGTGCATCATAATCTCATAATATCAATTCTCTCTGTATAAATTAGACAACTGTTACTAATGTGGTGGTTCTTATGATTTGCAGACTTCATTATTTTCTCTTTGGTCTGGTTACGTTTGGCCCGTATTGAGGAGTGAAAGAACAAATCTTGATTGGCTCAGTGTCATTTGTTTTTTGGCGTAAATCATAGCACAGACACTATTGGTTATTCTTCATAAAAAATAAAAATAGTTTTTATTTCTCTGTGAAATGTACATACTGTGATTTTGTTTCAAGAACCTGATATGTTAATATTTCTGTCAATTATTATCCTGGAGCAGCTGCTCAGTAACTCACTTGTTTCAGTTTGCTTTTCCAAAAACTTGCTTTACTTTCACATAATGGGAATAGTAACTACTTTGTGAAAATCTGGCGGGCAGAGTAACTATGTGTTAGAAGCACTTCCAGAGAGTGGCCCAGGCTAATTCTTTCACAGTTGGTTGCAGACTCTCACCCTCAGCATTTCTCTGCCCTTTACATGTCCAGTTCAGTTTTAGACGACCGAGAGTGTTCAAGACTGAGAAAGCACCTGGCAGATGCTATTTAATGTAGTTTGGTTTGAGGTGCTCCGTTAGTGGTTGATTTTCACAAATTACCTTCCCGTGAAAGTGTGGCATAAAATGCTTGTTTGGTGGATAGTAGTATTGATGCATTGGATGTACATAATGTTAACACAAAGGAGAATAATCTATACTAATAATCTGTAGTAAGATAAGACGGCTAAAGAGAAAATTACAGGACTTGTTTCCTATGTTAGATGAAACAAATAGGGAGAGACCGTTCCTGGACTTTACCACTCACTACAGCTTTTTCTCAAGATGAAAAATCATACATTTCACTGCGTACTAGAAGGTGCTCTTGATTATTTTTGTTTTTGTGATAAAGATGTGATGCAATATCTTTGACTATTGGGACATTCTAGCTAATTACTGCATTAATTAAAAGTCCACACCTTATTTTGCAGAAGGAGGGGCAAGACAAACTCAAATAGTGCCTCTCAATCAATCCCTTAATGCTAACCTCTGAACAATGAAATATGAATAACGTCCTTTGTATGGGAGACAATAAGAAAGGCTTTAAAGAACAGCCTTCAGTGAGTGCTTCCTCTTTAATGATTTAAAAATACAATAACCGTTACAAATGTGGGGAAGTCATTCAGCTCATCAATCCACTTAAGAAGGCAGTAGCTAATTGGTGTGAGGATCTAATTTAGACAAGATGATATATTTCTTGAAAAAAAAACAGCTTCTACAACATGAGTGAGTCACTTGCCTTAGGCTCCCACAACTTTGTGCAGCATGTTCTTAGTTTGAAATGCATTGTCTCACTGGTTTCCACTACATCCTCTGGTTTTTGATTCACTGCGGATTATGATTCATTGTGAATAAATCCATACCTTAGACCTTCGGGCTTCTCACACTGGCTCCCCCATAGTCTTCCCATAGTTCAAGAATGAAAAGAAGAAGTGTTATTTGATTTGTCAGAGTGCTTTGGACAAGCAGCAGGAGTAGTGGATCCAAATAGGGCATACAGTATATGGTGTAATTGTGATTGCTTTCATTTAATTGAGGAAGTGTTCTTATGCCAATGTCTTTGATCCTAATCAGAACATAAACCACAAGGTCATTCCTGCCTGTGCTAGACTCTTGCTTACTCCTTGGACAATGTTATCCACCTTGTCTCCTGGGGGACAGTGTGCTGTTGTTTACTTGGGGTCCTCTCTATATAATTCACTTGCACTGTTCTTGAGTCTCTCTCAACCACCACATGTGTTCTTGTGTTTTTGCTGTCACTGGCACTGCCTGACATCGTGGTGATTGGTGTCTGAATTTCAGTATCTAGGTGTCCTGGGAGCTGCTGCCTTCAGCTTCCAAGTCTTGGTTGTTAGTTTTGAGGTCCTGGAGTAGAGCAAAATGCCACCAGCTCCTCTGTGTTGCTGCTCTGATAAGGGTGCATCTCCCCCTGAATGTGGGATTTGCACATTCCTCTGTCTCATGTTGCTCTCTCGGTTTCTGCTGCTCTACCACCATTGTCTTGAATTTTTTACAGAGTGACTGGATTCTTGGGCAGTTTTCACAGCTGTAGTTTACCTGTCAGGTCTCTTTTGGGATACTCACGTGTTACATGAATCACAGACGTGAAGAACTTGTTGAATGTCTTCCTGTATTTTTCTGTTTAATATCTATCTATAGTCATTAATGTGTTTGGCTTGCTCTAGCCTTTCTTTAGTGGCCTTCCACAGATAAACCCCCTGTCCCCTGGGTGTGGGGCACTTTCGTTCTAGCTGACACTGTATGAAATTGTCAGTAATATACAATATGGCAAGTTGGGAATCTACAGCTGGTCAGTTGACACTTCTCCGTGCTTGCAAAATGCTAGTTGTTTGGTTTTCCCTCTAAATCTCTAAAGTAGCAAAACTATTTTTTATCTTAATCTCTCTTTACAAACTCTAGCTAGCCAAGCTACCCGTACAGACTAAACCCTACTCAGCTACAAACTTGATTATTCAATTTGTAACTGCCAGATCAAGACCTGACAGCAGCTGTTACATGAGTAAATTTTATTTTTTGGATCTAAGAAACAGTACAGAGAAGAAACCAGCTTTTAGTTGCACCTCTCCTCTCCAATACATGATCGTTATTGATTTTGATCCCCCCCACCTTGGCAGTGGTCCTGTGCTGATCTATTGACATAGGCAACGGATTGGATGTCATTGAGTAGGAAGTTTTGATTGGCTGTCGATGGAATCTGGTGAGAGCATATTTCCAGAAACTTTTTTTTTTCTTCACGGCAGGGTTACATGATGAAGAAAGGGCACAAACGGAAAAACTGGACAGAGCGCTGGTTCCTGCTGCGCCCCAGTGCTATTTCGTACTACGTGAGCGAAGATTTAACGGAGAAGAAGGGGGATATTACCCTGGATGGGAACTGCTGTGTGGAGGTCAGAGGTTCACTTGTCTTTCCTAAGAGCAACAACAACCATCTTTTCATTTTTCTGCCTGGCCAGTTGTAGTGATCTTCAAAAAGCTGGAAAGAACTAGATATAAAAATTCTGTATTAATGAACATTCAGTGATTTCAGGTGAGATATTAAGACTGGAATCGATCTGGGGGATTTGTTGTTCTTGACCTCCCCTTACAAATCTGTACTTTGTGATTTTACTAATTCACAGAATCTTACACAAAAAACATCACTACATTCCTGCGGTATACTTCAACAGAGATATATTTTTGCTCAGCACAAGGAATTGCATCAGAAACAGTAATCAGCTTTTGTATTCTAAGAATCGCTTTGGTCTCTTTTCTTTCCCACAAGACCATAAATTATGGGAAGTTGGGGCATATTTGAAGTAGGAGTGGTCTTACTCATTGTGTAATACCCTTAGATTTCTTCATAATAAGCAATCCTTAATCAACAGAGTTTTTTAAATTCTTGCCCACCCTTTGTTCATCAGCTTCCCTTAACCATTGTTCATTCCTTATTGGCCTAAGCCAAAGGAAATCTGGTGTAAATAAACATACAATAATTTTCTTGTTGCAGTCATTACCGGACAAGGAGGGAAAGAAATGCCTCTTTATTATAAAATGCACTGACAAAAGTTTTGAGATCAGTGCATCTGATAAAAAGAAGAAGCAGGAATGGATTCAAGGTAGGAAACAGGACATTTTGTAATAGAAGCTTGAACATTTATCTTTAACATTGAGCCACATTTCCTGGGCTTGACTAAATATTCTGTAGTATTTCTGTTGCAGTGCGAAGCAGCATGTCATAAATCATTCTGTTATATCTGTATCACGCGAAGTCTGGAATAGGCATGTGACAGTTGTTATAAAGGGAGATCGTCGCTGTCAGGCTGCTGGTGTTAAGATAAATGTAGGAAGGTCTCTAAGCTCTTGAAGAATTAACAGGATGTATCAGGATATATAAATGAGTCACAGGAATAGCATGTGTGCAACTACTGAGCCAAGCTATTGACCTCGCAACCATGGCTCAAAAAATGTTACTGTTTTATTTTTATGTGGTGAATGAACTGTCCATCACGATCCAGGCAACAAGGCAGACTTGTCATGCCTGTGCAGCGAAAAGATGTGTCGAGCTGTCCCACCGTTCTGTCTGGGGCACTTTTAGGACAGGGGAGGGGGCAGGGTGGTCGAGGGGGGTGCTGTGAGTCACGGAGTGGCTCGCTGTGCCCTGACGTCCTCTCGGTTTCCCTCCCAGCCATTCAGACCTGCATCAGCCTGCTGAAGCTGGGCCTCCCGGCCCCGCACAAGGAAGCCCGGCAGAAACGGAAGGAACTGAGGCAGAAACTGCTGGCGGAGCAGGAAGAGCTGGAGCAGAGGATGAAGGATCTGCAGACCGCTAACGAGAACAAGCAGAGGGAGCTGGAGACCATGAGGAAGGTACATGCAGCCACTGTCTTGTGTCGGGCTCTCCACAGGACACAGCCATTCGACGTTTTGTGGCATCTGTGGCAGTATTTATATTGTTGTATAATCAGCCTTTCTTATTTGGAATGGCCAAGGAGGGCAGAGTGGTGAACAGAGTTTGGCAAATGTTTCACACATATGGGAGTGCATTTTCCAGACATAAAATAAATGCCCCCCCTCAGTCCACAGTATTCCATCTTATATCCTGTAAAATGAACACTGTGTACATCTATGGGATAAGACACAGTTCACCGTAAAGCCCTTTCTGGGGTCAAACGACCTTTTAGGTAAAACTTTAAGCATGTCCGGTGCTGACAGCAGTTTGCAATACACAAAGAAATCTGTGCCCCATGGCTCTGAACAAAAAAAAAGAGTATATCTGAAGTGCTATGTCATTTTCTACTGTATAGGTTTTCACAGGCTAATGAACAGGTCATGTAATAAGGTAGAAATTTTCATTTGCATCACACATGCTTGTTAATGGAATGCTAACGTCATTAGGACGCGGGTTGTGCTTTTGGTTCACAGGGTCCTTAACCTTTTGTTCAAAAGGAGACCCTATCCTCTTTTGGAACCTGACAGAAATTTGTCTACTATTCTTTACAAAAATGTCTGCCTATGTTCATTCTTTTAAATTATTTTTTTGCCGGCCATACTTATCCTGATTTACACAAGTTACATGAAGGAAGCGACGTGTCTTTATGGCGTAGATAGCTGAGACCCAGATAAAACGAGACTTTGAACCAGCCACGGATATGAAATTTCAAGCCCCTGCACATCATGGTGTAGTTCCACCAGGTGCTAACAGAGCTTCTGTAAAACTAGAAAGCTACCATCTAGTGTTAGCTGAGTTCCCATGGGTTACATTTTGACCGAATGTGGGTCAGAACCAGTTAATCAGTCCGCAGATGTTTTCCTCTGGTTTTCTATGCAATCCCTCATTTGCAAAGACCCTTCCTTCATGTGGTGAACAGACACCCCCTCTTAGACATAGAGGGGCTCGACAGGAACGATGGCATTGTGATGCATTTTCCTTACCTTACCAGGAAATATGGCCGCCCAGTTTCACACTGCCGTTTTCTTGGGAGTGTAACAATGTAGTCCATATACATATCTGTGTAGTATGTAAACCAGGTGGACATTCGTGGGGATTTTTGCTGGGTGTTGAGGCCTGCTTGCTAGGTTTTTTGGTGTCTGTAAATTGTGCTCTATGATGGACTGGTGTCTTTTCCACGGTACAGTCCTGCCTGTCCTGTGCTTCTGAAAAGGCTCCTGCTACAACCCTTACCAGGAATAAGCAGTGTGCTGTGCCAAACCAAGGCATTAAGGGCTGGTTTCGCAGATCAAGATTAGCTGCACACTCATTTGTTTTACAGCACATTAGGCAGTTCAAAATGAGTGCTGATCAAGGTCTGTTAAACTGCCAGTAAAGCTCTTGAATGTATGAATGGGATACAGCTCTATTGTGGCAGTGAAGTTTCTGCAAAATGAAGGATAGTTACCTATTTGTTGTACAGTATTTGTCTGAAAACGATAAAACAATAGCAATAGATTATAAATAATCTCTTACCAATGTGAATGATAACGGATAACAAACCCCAAAAGGCCATCCTCATTGTAAGAAGGTTTAAAAGTTGACTATTGCTACCCTACATAAGAAGGCAGTTTTCTATAGGTCCTTTTTACATCCAAAATTCTAATCTTTTCTGTGGAAATTTATTTTTTATTCACACTGATTTGAAAATATTTAATCCTAGTAATCTGATATTAATTTGTATGGCAGAAAAGTCTCTTTGATAATAAAAATGGTCTTGCAAACACTGTTCAGTTGGTTTCAGGATTGTCTTCATCCCTGTTAAAGTGAGACTTGCTAATCCAATAGCCAGTAGTCATTTACTCACCTGCTGAGTTCTACTGAATTGAATGGGTGGCATATTTATCAAATAAATTAGCGCTTGTTCCACATTTTCTGACAAAAACTTTCTCTTGGCTGATATCTGTTATCAGTGTTCTGATGCATTGAACCAATTGTATGTTGCATGAGTCACTGGTTTGAAAAGGATGAACTTTAAGGTGTTAAGAATCACAAACAGGAAGTAGTAAAATTCCTTTTATATTCAGTTTTTGTCTTGAGTACATTCAAATTCAAAATCTATTGCCAGTTTTAAATACCGGCTGGTACAGATTATCTTTAAAGGTCACATTTAAAAGTTCTCATTGAACTGTGTTTCCCACAGAACATGTCAGATATCAAGGCTCGGATCTATTCTGGTTCATGGAGATGCAAATGTTGCTTTCTGTGATAAGAGAGAACACTTACATACAGGACACCTTTTTTCAGTCTTTCAGTGCTCTCTGTTGTCAAGAATAAAGCCAAGTCTTCTACCATGTTTCCTGTTCCTGACTATAGAAGTCCCATCTTGCTAAATGACCTGATTTTCTTTGTTTTTTAACCAACTTGTTAGGTGACTTTTGGACACTGAGGAAGGACTCATGTTGCTGTCAGTCTGATGTATTGCAATATTTATAATTGGTGTCTAATGAAAAAATATGCACTCTTTCACACCAAGTACTGTAAACACAAAGGGTAAAAACATTCTCCTTGTCTTTAGCTTTATAATGTAATTTCATCATTTTGATAGCATAATAACCTTGTATTTTATAAAGCCTTCATAAATTGTGTATTTTTCATGATAAAAGAGACTTCTTGTGTCAGACTGACTTACTGTGTTGTACTTTCCTGGATATATTGAAAGCTCTGAGTTTTGAAACCACTTAGCAGAAGAACTACCTCTTGCAGCTCTTTATTGTCTGGAGGTTGGGGAACGGCACACACCTGTAATGATGTAATTAGTGGAAAGAGCAATATGATCAATGTTTCTGTTGATTCTGCTGTGGCAGCTTAGAAATTTTTATACAGTTTCAGCATTATATAGTAGGCAAGTATAGTAATAAGAGGTTCTTTTTATATATTTTTTGTGGGCTTATTTTAAACCGGGCCAGTGCTTTTCGGTGATAGTAATGCATTGTGATCTATGGGTGTTTATTAAAGTTGCAAGGGATAGACAGCTGTAGTGGTTTGGTTGGTTGTTGGAGAAAATGTACTTTTTCATGTAGGTTTCAGTTCCTCCATGAATGAGAGTCTCTTTCTTCATGTATTGGAAATCAAGAGGCTTGCATTTACCCCTGTGGTACAGAAGGCTGGAGAGGTTAAATACACAGCACTGTGAGCAACTGAACAGTGACACAATCATTCGTAGTCATTCTGGTTTTAATATGTGCATTTGAAAATATTTTCTGTTCCATACAATACATTGAACAACAGAAATTGAATCAGGCACCGACAGAAGTTTTAGAAAGCCACGAAAGATTTGGAGCTGGGTGGTGTTCAGGACTTGCTGTAGGTTGTTGGCAGCTGGGACGTTTGCACTGGGAAACAGGATTTGTTTGCTTTAACATGTCCTTGAAAAGTGCTGCATGGGATGATTTATAAATATTGTGTATCAGAGTGACAGCAGCTGCTTTTTAAAGTTTATTTTTATAATAATGCATAATAAAACAGTAACCCGCTACAATTCTCAACAGCACTGACAAGATACCTGCATCACAAAGTCCTCACACTTCAATTGAGGTGGGGGGAGTTTTAGCGTGAATGTGCGAAGGCACCCTTTGTATACTTTAGAAACTGTCAATTGAGAATGACACTATGGTCATACATTTTTGGGTAGTCCTTGGTAAGTTTTTCAAACCATGAGAAAAAGAAAATAATGGGCCATCTGTGACAAAGGAAGTTTATGCAGGTGGGTTTCCTCTGAGTTAACAGGGCCTCTGTTGTAGCCATCTTGTTGCAATGTTATATCAGGCATTTATTGCTGTACTTTCAGTTCCTGTTCTTCATCTCTTGTCTGGCAAACATTGCTCCACAAGAGCGCTTTTATGAAAGCATTGCATTACTATGTAGTGTGTGTAAAGACTAATGGGAAATAAACTTCAAAAACAGTTATTTGTAATTGGTCTATGAAGCCTCCAGGTATAGATGCAATTTCTATAAAGAATATTTTTATTTAGAACAGATATCACTTTGAGCCACATTCATCAAAGACTACCTACAGAACGGCCACACTTTTGTGAATCCGACTTTAAATCTTTTCATTTTTCTTTTCCAAAATAAGCAGGGAATGTATTGCATGAGGTAAAAACTGCTTTTGTACAGTACCTTCTGCTGCTCAGTAAAGACACAGATAAAAACATCATAAACTGTCTTTGCATTGAAAAAAACAAGGTGTGTGTCTGCAGGAAAACATCGTGTTTCCCCTTTTAAATAATATAACATTCATCATAAGCTATGTCAGAATGTAAAGTTTGACAAATACTTTTTCACTTTATTGGCCATATACAATTTGATTAGGAATTTGTCTTTTCCCATACCCCAGCTTGCTCTCCATGAGACACACAGATTGGGAGAAGAGCCGGGGGTCAGAGCGCAGGGTCAGCCATCTATACAGCACCCCTGGAGCAGCTGGGGTTAAGGGCCTTGCTCAGGGGCCCAACAGAGTAGGATTCCCCTGCCGGCCGCGGGATACGAACTGGCAACCTTCCAGCCACAGGTGCAGATCTTTAGCCACAGGGTCACTGCACCGCCCCTAAAACGCTTGGCGATGCATTGGCTGGGAATACAATAATCAAGCTAATCCTGAATGTATCATGAGGGGTAAGGTTTCTGACATTTTGTTTTGTAAAGGTTATACTTTTTGGGGGAATGCTACCGTTAAAGTGCAAGAAAATGAGAGCCCCTGAACTTGGCCTCTTGAGCAGATTTGTTGGAAGTGTAAAGCTCTCGGCCAGCTTTATCAACAGAAGAGTTTTTCTGTCTCGGCGCAAGGGCGAAGTCTCTGTGAACGCAGGCCTGCTTGGTCTGTGTGAGAAGACGTGAGAGAGCGGTTTTTCTCCAGGAGTGGCGGCGGCCTGGCAGCTCTTGGTTAACGTGCTCTTTCCCCCCCCCCCCCCCCGGACGCGCATAGAAACTGGCGGAAGCAGCAGCCGACGCTGCCGAAGAGGAGAGGAGACGGCTTCAGACGCAGAGGGAACTGCAGGACCGCTACCGGATGGACCTGGAAAGGGAAAAAATGGTAACTGCCTAGCCGGGCACTTTCCTTTCTTCCTCGTAGGGCAGCTCCGTCGCCACAGGAATCCCTGAGTCGCGCGGGATGTGAATGCAGTCAGAGCTCCAGACTCAACCCAATAATTTTTGCGTTGCATCTTCCAAAAGATGTTAGTTTAGACTGTGAGCTGTAACTTGTTCTTTTTTTTGCATTTGCTTCATATAACCAGTTTTGAATTGCTGCTCCTAGAAGTCACAATTAATAAATAAGGAAAACATCATTTCAGTAAACTCAGAAAAGATAAGTTCTTGACGAACTTCTACACGGGAAAAAACCTGCAGGGAACAGGTTATGGGAATGTGCAAAATTCAACACATATGTCTTCACAATTCTGTTTGTTTAATCTGTTTTCATTGTTGACCTGTGGAACCTTCACGGACTAATGCTGTTTACGCACCAACTTCATTAACACACTAGCAAAGAAATCTCAATTTCAACAGAAGGTTTTACTGAAGTGGAAGGTGAAAAGCAAATACAATTGTTTGTTCTCTTTTTTTTTAATTCAATGTATTTTTAGGAAGCAGAGGAGGGACTTTTGAGATACCTACTTCTGCTATTATAATTCTTGGAAAAGAAACAGTTTGATTTAATCTACCACATGATTTGGGCACTGGTGTGTCTACTGAACAGTGAACTACAAAACTGAATCTTTTGTTACAATTTGTACATCTATACTGAATCCTGAGTTATTTAAGATCCCTGGTATTAAGGTCCGTGACCACCATCACCAGTATTCTTTATTTTAATCTTAATTGAGATTAATTCCTTATTGCAATGTAGTAATAATGTAGCAAGACCATGCAAGTTTGCACACACTTGTCAAAGTCAGGAACCTTCTCTATGTACTGAAAATAAACAGAACTGCCCTGTGTTAGGAATGTGACTCGTTGCATCTCATTCAAAAAGGAACTTGGCTTGTATCAGAGCTGTTTTTCCAGTATAGTTTTATCTTGCACATGTCAAACATGATGTACAGTGGTATGCTGTACCATTTACCCCAGAACTGGTTTGAGCACTTCTTCCTTTTACATGAGTGAATTGAATGGTGTGATGTTGCCTGTAAATTGTATTTCTAAATGCCTTTAGTCCTCTGTATTTATATATATATTCCCCATTTTATAATATGCAAGTCTTCCTCAGGTAGCAGAAATGTGGATCACCATTTAGAATGGGGTTGTCCACGTTTGACAGTGTCATTCATCGTAGAGGAGAATCGCCAGCAGGCAGCCTGTGTGCCAGTGAGTAGCGTGTGTGTGTGGGTGCCGTTGCCAGGTCAGGCAGCAGATGGAGGAGGAGGTGGCTCAGAAGTCCTCAGAGGTGGAGCAGTACCTGCAGCGGGTGCACGAGCTGGAGGACATGTACCGGCGGCTGGAGGAGGCCCTGGAGGACGAGAGGCAGGCCCGGCAGGACGAAGAGGCCGTCCGGAAGCTGCAGGCCAGGTCAGCAGCACAGCGGGGGGACACGCAGCCGGGCACTGAACGCACACGCGCACACACACACCCGCCCACCCAGAGAGAGGGCTGCTGAAACGCCACGTACAGTCGAGGCGTCCGCCACGAGGAGGGAAACTCGAAACGCCTCTGACTGCACTTTAATCCCCAGCCTTTGTGTAATGAAGAACGCAGCAGGCATGGCGTTAATCGAGAGTCCTGAGTTGTAGCGCTGGGTTGTTTTTGCACCAGAGCGCTAACGTGCCTGTGCGTCAGTGAGCTGCAAATAAAAATCTGAGCTATCAAAGTAGAAAGGGGACAAGCATGATGTGTAAAGACTTGTCCGGTGGCACTGTGTCTTAATGTCCATATAATATTTCTTATATTTATTTTGCTTTCCGTGAGAATGGTATACTCACAGTATCGACACCCCTCATCTCTGTGTCAACCATTTTTTAATTACATATCATAGACACATGGAAAACACTGACACATACGAGTATTAAACTTTCATTTTGAGTGAGTGAGTGGTACAACTTCTATTAACTTAATTTAAAGAATTTCTTATTTCTGCATTACATTTAATTCGCAATTAATGCGAAGTATTGTCGGAGACAAAAAGCTGCAGGTCAGCCTTTGAGTTTGTATACTTGGTAGGGGTTAATGGCGTTTTCGATAGCAGGATATTCACTTGTACACAGTTACAATAAGAACGCAAGAAAAGGTGACAAAGGAGAGGCAGCCATGTGGTTCTTCATCGCTTTATGAGAAAAAGGATCACGATTCAAAGTATCTCATCCAGATGTTTTTTTCAGGATCCCAGGGATACATTGTGATACATTTGTAAAGCTGATATTTCAGTAACACTTTAGATTGGGGTTGCAAATGCCATTTATAAACTATATATAAACTTTATATAAACTACATTTATAGAAACATTTAATAATATAAATGTGACAATAACCAAGCTCTGCAGTAGGGTGCTGTAGGTTAATTGCATGTCTCTGAAGCAGGGCAGATTAATAGAGTGAAAACAGTTATTGCCTTCAGATCGGTGGCTTTAATATTGTGAAAGGCTAGTCTAGAGCAAGTGCTCCCCCTGACAGAGGCCGGTTTAACTTGTTAACCCTCTATTCACACCTTTCAGAGCCTCAGCTCCTCTTTTGTCATGTTGGTAAAACAGGAGCAGAACTAACGTGTAGCTGAAAGCTACATTTTTTTTTAAAGGTTTCACAGCAAAGGTCATCGAGGCTAGCATGATCACAACACTATGGAAGCAAAGGATTACATAAGGGTGCGCAGAACAACCAAGATCTGATGTGATGTGCAGGTGCAGACATTTCCGTGTGAAAGTGTAGACAGAGAAACCAATATGATATGTATACATTAGAGATACTGTACCAGTAGCTACTGGGTGGTCCTGTTTCTACTGTAGCAGAGAGATGCGGCACAGAGGAGACTTGCAGAAACAGGATGCACTGTGACACACACAGCCAAACACACACACACATTTGGATTCCTGTATCTGTGGGGACTTCCCATTGCCTCTCAACCTGTTTTGATTTACTACTCTATACTCCATTGCAATGCATTTTCCACACAGAGTGGAAAATGACCCCAAACAGATTTCTGGCTTTTGACATTTGAAAGAAAATACAGTTCATTTTGTCAAATAAAAAAAATGTAACATCCGTAACTAGGACAAGCAGGCTGGAAATAAATGGATCCAATAAGTTATTTACTTGGTGAGGAGGATGTCCCTATACTGTATCTTGTCCCCACAAAGACATGGAGTCCAGACATTTTCTATAATATAGATGCCAACTCACGCACGCAGTCACTTTCCTCCTCACCAATCTGTTATTGAGGCCCACCCTGGTTTACACATGTCCAGCGTTCCCTTGCTTGAAATTTTATTTCGACAGCTTTTCAAAGTGTTTGTCCACAGGGAAGTTCAATAGGTCAAGGGCAAAAACATTTAATAGCCAACGAGATCAGATATGTATTGTCATAGGCAATCTGATTCAGAATACAATCAAGGTTATAATATAATCACAGATGTGTATATACACACACAGCAAATGTAATTTTGCCCTTTTGAATATATATTTTATGTAAATTATATGTTGTAAAATGTTAAAATGATTTTTTGTTAATACTTGACCAGGGGGCTGTAATTTATTTTGAATATGCTAGGTTAGCAATATATTAAGATTTAGCAAATGTTTGTTTTTTTGGACATTAATTGCTTGCAGTCATAGCGGGAAAGTCCTCTGAATGCCTCAGTATTTCTTTGCACCTGTGAATGAATGATTTCCTGTTTGAAGAAGCATTTTGCTAATACCGCCTGTGAGAAGTCACTTCAGCTGGACAGTAATTTTATTACACCGGATTGCAGCCTTGGTCAAGAGCACATAATGGAGTGTGAACCTGCTGCACTTAAAAGGCACAAGAAACTGCATATTGTCATATGCTGTATCTCTGTCATATCACTGGTTATAAGAGATTACACATATGAAATAATTTTACACAGCCAGATCCTTGAGCTTTAAGCTGATACATTCTTGACCCAAATGAGGATGGAATACAAGTGTTTGTGAGGAGGTGCTGGCTGAACGTATGGATGTTCTCGCAGGATGTCTTCCCCAGCACGGCTCTCCAAAGCCTGGCTTCTGTGCTTGCCCCGCAGGCTGCTGGAAGAGGAGGCCATGAAGCGCGCCGAGCTGGAGCAGATCCACCTGCAGCAGCAGAAGGCCATCTCCCAGACGGAGGCGGAGAAGCAGGAGCTGGAGAACAAGCGCCTGGCCAAGGAGCAGGCTCTGGAAGCTGCCATGCAGCAACTGGAACAGCTGGAGAGCGAGCGCAGAGGAGCGCTGGAGCAGTATGAGGTGAGTCATGGGTGTGACGATGTTCCTTCAGGAGGAAATGGAAATCAACTGCTTGTTTCTATATTAATAAACCACCTGATTTAGTTTTATTATGGTTAACAACCTGCCCTGTTTCTGAAACCCTTTGGTGGGATTACGTAGACAATCAATCCCTTTTTTTAGTACTATACATGTGGTACATACTAGCATATGAAGGTTTCTGGGATTTTTAAAAAGAAACAGGCTTACTATGAACTGGTTAGCGCCATCGTACTGTTTCCTTAGACTTCAGTTAAGTGAAAGGATAACTTAACTTGGCTTCCCTTTTTTCCTGGCTATCCGCCGTCTGTGCAATTATTTTCAGTTTCTGTTGTAATACACTCATGAAAGAGATCTAAGAGGACATCTTGGGGAAAAAAGCTGAGTCACAGCCCCCCCGGGACTGCAAGACTGGATTGTGTCATAGTGGATAGCCACTCCTTGAAAAACTGAACACATTTTTGTGAAGGAGTCTGGAATGAACTGGCATTTTGACCCTCAAATTCCTGTGCTCTGTGACCCATTATTAAGACTGACAACCACTCACTGCCACGCTAAGGATTTTGTAACAGCAGCACTCTTGAGTTTGAGTTAGCTCTTTTGAAAGTAATTTCTAAAAAAAAAGTCATTTTGCACTGAAAATTTTAAATTATACTCTTTAAGCTTGTACATAAAGAAGTCAGGCTTATGTAATTCAGCTGAGTGATTGCTAGCCTTTTTTCTCTTTTCCTCTGGGAGGATTTTAGTCATGTTTGGTTCTGCTTTGCGAAATGTTGTTCTGCAGCACCACCTGCTGGGAGACTTATGTGGTGCAGCCATATACTGGCCTCTGATTATACCTTACAAACTAGTTTAACTTTATTATTATTCAATTGAATGTATAGGGGACAGTTTAAATAAAACCTAACAAAATATAATGGATGTGCTTTTTTTAAAGAAGCAAGAGTATTCCCACTGACATAGTGGTTTAGATTGTAGTGGACGGTGGATTCTGGTTGTAATTGGGAGTATCGGGGGACTGTGGTTTCACATCAGAGTGCCTGCCACCCTGCTCATCCCTTGAGTTCTCTGTGTGACAGGAGGTGATGAAGAAACTGGAGAAGGCAGCAAATAAGACCAGGAGCTGGAAGGACAAAGTAGCTCAACATGAAGGCCTGATCCGCTTAATTCAGCCAGGTAGTGTAATCTATAAGAACGCAAGTCACAAATGAGAGGAGGCCATTCACACCATCTTGCTGAAATGATGGTACCTAACGGGGGCTTATGATCTTTCCAGATTTTTCTTGTAAGAAGCCAATATATCATCTTCAACCTTCAACCTTATTGTATTTATTGTTTATGGGTAGCTTGTTCTATAAGTCCTTCAGACCTTTGGGTGAAAGAGCCTGTTCAATCTGAAACCTTTGGGCTTAACAGCTCAGATGGAAAGAAAAGAACAAGAAGCCAAGAAACCAAGGTGCCCTTGGTTTAGGATCATTTTAGATCTATTGGTCAGAGTTGGAATACATTCTACTGGCAGCAAAGAGTGGAAACATGTTTGTGTTTTATCTATGGATCTTCAAGTTGTTAAACTGGTGATCTAGCAAACATTATAAGGATCATTTCTAATTCTGTAAAATCAGGAAAAAGAAAGACCATTTACAACAGTTTTAATCTTAAAAGAGACTTGCAAGGTCTAATCTTCAACCCAAGAAAAGGTTACAAACTTGGGTCAAGGCTACAGACAAGGCAGTTATCCCTTCATTCCGAGAGGGTTATTAATATATTTTTTTTTACATGCGATTTCCAGGATCCAAGGGTCCGCAGCTGATCACTAACTGGGGAGCAGCTGCTTTCACTGAGGCAGAGCTGAGCCTGAGAGAGAAAAGCTGGCAGGAGAAGAAGAACAGAACCACTGAGGCCCAATAGAACAGACTGACATACCCCATGGAGAGCGTACATCTCGGGCTGATCAGCCCTGTGCTCAGACATCCTGGGCATCGGCACAGATGTGGAGAAGGTTCTGGAACATTCTTTACCACACCTGCAGCTGCTAGTGCAGAACAAGCTTACAGTCCCATCTGAAGGGAACGTGATGTTCAATAGCATTCCTGTTTCTTAACTAAAACTGCACCTGATCAGCTAGAGTAGCCTGTTACTTTTTCTGCTGCACCTGATATCACTTCAGTTGAACCTGTCTGCCTGGAATTCCAGTTTTTTTGTTGAGTGTACAGTTTTAATTTGATAAACACTGCATACATTATCCAAATGTTTTTTTTATTTTGTTTACTTGGAGTAAATCTGCATTAGTTCAAATCTTTTATTTCCTAAAAGTGTGGATGAAAGAATATTAATATGTTTTTGTGGACAATAGATGACAATTTTTCCTGCAAAAAATCTTTGGCTGTTTCTGTAGTATTAGATATAAAACCCCAGAAGTTATATTACCTTCGTTAAAAAAATCAATCACACAGAGTAATATCTTGTTCTTTTGTTGTGAAGATGTTTTCTAGGATATTTTATATAATGAAGCCTGTTTTTTAACAATAATTAACAATAATTTCTCTAATAATGGTTACTGCTTTTGAGGAAAATTAGTGTTTTACTTTAAAACTTTCATGCTATGTATTAACCAAAAGACACTGGGAGAACATTTGAAAAAAAAAGAGCTTTTTGTATTTATTTTTAACTGAACATTTCCATGTAAAGCCTGAAAAGAACTTTTTGAAATTGAAGACAAAAGTTAGTTGTTTAATATAAATGTGTGAGTTTTAAGAATGTACCGGTGTGCATTTCCGTGGCTATGAAAAAGAGCTAAAGACTGAAGTTTTGATAAAAAAAGACATTGCTACAAATTTATTTTACCATTTTTTATCAAATTAGAAATAACTACTTTTTTAGGCTTCATGTTATGTGCAGTAAATCATTAATTTTTATACCAGAACAATGGAATCCATTGACTTTCAGATTTAAACAGTTTTCACTTAAAATGGGAACATGGAATTTCATAGTGATTACTGTTCTGTGAATTACAGTAGTTATGTGACCTAATTAAGTCATTTTTATTAACAGTTTCTTCAGGTACAATTTCAGCCTGAAGTTATTCTTCCTTCCTATTTTGTTTACTGTTTATCAAACATCTTGAACAGTATTTAATATTCAGGAAGTTTTAGTGTAGGTTAAAAAAAACAACTGAAACTGTACTTTAATAAAGACGTTAATGAAATGACTATACATATTGTATTTTTTTATTGCAGTAAAATTAGGTGAAGGGATACAACCAGACAATTTACAGCAGTGTAGTGTGGCTGTAGGATCATTGAACAGCATTTGAGACCCCTGGTTATGGGTCCTACCAAGCCCTATAATTACTGGTCACCATAAGACAGGACTGGGTTCTGAATTCACCTGGAGCTCAACAATTTCCCCCTGGCCTTAATCAACCATGTCCTCCTAATAATCTCCATCAACTGATGTGTGGTGAGTGTTCTGGCGCACTATTGCTGCTGACGCATCTTCCCATTACCTGTAAAGAGCTTTGATTGGAGTGTCCAGAAAGCTATATAAGTGTAAAGATTATTTAAATCAGTAGCAAAATGAAAATGTTAACACTTTATTCCAAGGCACCTGGACAATACCCCAGTCTTAAGTAGAATGCAAATGTAGAAGTCTGTTTTTACTTCAGTTCAGATGGAGTTGTTCAGATTTTATTTCTATTCTGCAAACTGCTGCACCAGTTAGGTTGAAGCTGAAGTGGTTTCCTTACACCTGGACCTACTCTGGATTGCAACTCACAGCAAAGCCATGTTACATTATGCACCTACACTGACTCGGCTGGATCCCTACCAGGTGGGGAATTCCTCTGCAAAACTGTCTTCGAAGAGGAGCAGCTGGTGGCGAGGGGTGTGTCTCGCCAAGTGGGTATGAAAAGTGGCCCTGCCACTTGTGATTTGCAGGGCTGAAGCAGGTCTTAGCTGGATGATAGCTCTCAAGGATCAGGTTGGTGCTGCAATCTCTAGTATCATAGGTGTTTTAAATCTAGTCGCCCTCTCTGTCACCATCAATACATCATTTAACAAGTCATTTCCAGAGGGGAAAAAAAACAGATCTAAAAAATTTTCCAGTTAAAAAAACTGACATTGCCAAGGCATTTTTAATGGTATCCAGCTTTTTGGCGGTATATCCTCAAACTGAGAATTTGAAATGAAACACAGTTTGTACTTGAGTGACAGAACAAAGCGTTAGCTCTAATTATCATATTTGTCAAGCTCACCCTTAACAGTATGCACCTTTAATTTTTCTGTAGAAGAGCTCTGATCTGTGCACTTAACATTCCCCAGAATAATCAGCACATATTCAAAAGGCAATTGCACTTGTTATATGTAACTAGTTTACAATTGAAATGCTCACATACTAAGTTACAGGGACTCTAGAAACCTGGAAGCCATCAGTAGCTTCAAGTTTTGCCAAAATGGGCCAGCACTTGTGCTTGAAGGCTTTGGCACAAAAACATTCTTTCCATAACTTGCGCTGTCCAAGCCAGAAAAAACAGAATTATGTCAGGTTTTGTTAATTTTTTTGTCAGCTGTATACTTACCATTTGTAGTTTCTTCATCCTTCCTCACTCCAGAATCACTTTAGTTCATAGTACAGTTCCATTTGTTTGTTTTAATCTAGTGTAATTTATTTCTTTTTGTTTCGCTTGTCTTGTTTTTCAGCACATAGCAGATGAAGGGCTTGCAACAAACCAGAGCAACTTCACAAAGAATGAGGCTTCTGGTGACCATATGCATAGACAATATAGGACAACCTTTGCTGCTGGCATTTCTGCATAAATAGATCAAATTTGTACTTGCAGAGGACTCCTATCACTGGACTATCAACAGAATGAAAATCCCCTTTCAGGACCAGATCTGTAGTTTGTATTTCTTTGGCATTACTTTTTCAGTTCTTTGGGGTTAGATGTCAGGCAAATTGTTCACAGAGAAACTGACCGGGCCTGTAAGGAATTCACATCTTTAATATACACTGCTGAAATTCAAAGGTCAGGTATTTATTTCCACTGAGAATTAGTCGTGAGGTCAGCTACACAGTAAGGGGTGCAAAAAAGTCTCATTAAACACAACCCCTCCACAAATTTTATAACATTTTTATAAATTAACAAAATCTACTTCTTTACAATGATTGGGAGATTTTTGTGCCTTTCAATAGCTCAAAGTTCATAATATTTTAATTTGATAGTAATTTGATAATAATACTCTCCCAGTGAATAAGTGAAAAGGTTTAATGCAAGACCTCTGCTTTGTTTTAATGTAAGTTTAAAGACTTTGCACACAGAAGTCAAACACTGGTAACCTAATTAAGGGTAAAGTATAAATATTATTTTCATGCAACTAGGACATGAGCCCAATTAATGTTTTTAGGGGTGCTTAAGTTACATTTTTTCCCCCCATGACTTCCTGTTTATATTTTTGCAAAATAAAAACGGTTTAGAATTCCGTTGCAGTGGAATTAAAAACGGTAGGGGAATGTATGGACACTAGGTGGCAGGGCTGCATTTAAAAACTACAATCTGTTCCTCCCCTTTTGCACACTGAAGTAGTTCTCTATATTAAGATTCTCCAATATATTAATCTAAAGTAAAGTAATAGTATTAATGCACATTCTAGGTGTTTTATGGAAAAAAGGGGTTTACTATTATTGTTCTAACATCTACTTCTCATGGGTCAATTCACTGTTACATAAATTCTAAAATTATAGATTCATCTAAGCCCTCCAAAATACCTTCTTTCAGGCTGAAAGGAGGAAGGTCTTCTGCACAGATACCTACAGAGAAGATAACGACCCCAGAAGATCTTCTCTTCCTCTGCTGTCGAGCGCCACAGAGCTGTTGTGCCCTTGTTCAGAGTGACTTTGCATCTCGATGAGTCTGTAGAAATCCAGTTTCCTGACATGGCACCTGCACTCCCCTAACCAGGGTCTTCAAGTTCTGCTCTTAGTGCTGACAATTAAATGCCAAGATCTCACACTCCCACTCCGCCTCCCACTATAACTTTGCAGAGACAACCTTATAAAGTCAGGATAGTTGCAGGGACACATTTGTCAGAACCACAGGCTTGAGTTTTAACCTGGAAGATCCTGGTTGTAGGAAATCTGATCAGTCCTTGAAATCATTCTACTGATTTTTCAGATCCATCTTTTCTCTCATTCCCCACATGTTGCCTGTAAATAATTTTATAATGAAAATTAGTAACTTCTTAATTTGTGGTAGGTTCAAAGCTTCACACCTACTACAGTTTCTACTGACATAAAGTTTCAATGGTGTCAATGCAGCTTCTGAATGTCGGAGAAAAATGAAATAATCTTTAGTTAACACTTTCCCCCCGAACATGTTCTGTGAGACTGTATTGAAGCACCTTTCTTTTTGTTATACTATGAGCTAAAACAACAAATCTTTACAGCATGACCAAAAGTAGTGGTTTTTTTTGTTACAAGTCTTTTATGCCATTCAAATAAAAAAGGATGTGTAAAGACAACCCTTTGTCCTGCATTACTGTAGTATTGTCTTCCATAGAGTGATGAAATAATTTCTGTAAGATTACTTATCTAGTGTTATTGGGACTCAAATACCGGACGCAATTAACAGAATAATGTATTTGCTTAATTTAATTTCAGAGCTACATAGCTTGTGTAATTGCTGGAGTACACTTGATATTCCATCCTGCTGGCTGTACTGCACAAATCTGTGCAATGTTCAAAAATGCCAGAAGGTACTTTTCCAACCTCTGCTTGAGAGATTTAAGATTTTTTTTTCTTCAGTTTCTGGCTTGAAGTTTAAGTTACAAAAGCCTTTTATTTTCTTTAGAAATCCAAAGTTAGTTAAGGATGAATTAAAGAATGCACTGAGCAAGTTATTTTCGTTCTTTGAGTCATCCAGCTAGGAATTTGAAACCCCAGCGATTATTAAACACTGACTGACATTATTTGCTTCCACACCCTTGAATTCACTCTAGCTCATCAAGTGCAATTCTTACTTTCCCAACCAGAAATGTAAATCTTTCACTCTGCCCTGGAGGAATCCCAGGTCTTTGTGTTCTCTCCCCTCCCTGCATCTGGGAGCTTTGCAGCTTTCTTATTCTTGGAATTAACCACTGCTTTTAAAGGAATCCAGAGCAGCATCACTATGGACACATGTGGACCGTTGTGTGAGTTTTTCGCAAAATAACTCAGTTTAATCTTAGACTTCCCATTGATGAACCTTTTTGCTGTGAAGCCCCTATCATAACTTAAACAAGAGTACAAAAATGCCTCGGCTCACGTTTCCACAGTACCTCTGTATCCATGAAATAAAGGCCAGGTGTCTGCGTCGGGCCCTGCAACGCGTAGAGGCTAAACTGCTCGATCTGTTAGCGCCTGCTCATTTTCGGCCTCTTGGTCTGTTGCAGAATCCCTGTCCCACAGCAACCTGTCTTCATTTCAGCAGCCGGGTCAGATGCTGAGGAAAGCAACAGGGAGGGGAAATGTATAGCGCACGTTTGGTTTAACTATCCCGGCCGAGGGAATGGCTGACTAGCCCCCAGGAGGAGGCTGCCCGAATTTCCCCTCATGACTGCAAGGAAAGAGCTAGAGAGCTGCTGCAGAGGTATAGATGAGGTGGTGGGAGAGGAAGGAAAGACGTGTGAAGGGAAGCACTGGATGTGAGATGTGTGTAGACACTTAAGAGGGAGGAAGTGGGTGAGAGCAGGATCTAACCTTCTTCCCAAACGTCTGGCACAAACTCCATTTAGCTGGGCTTGATAATTACATTTTTCTAGCAATTTCACTGTTGCTGATTTTGATTGTGAAACTCATTTACCAGGGTCGATAACTGCCAGGATCCATGCAAATGAATTTCAAAGATAAGTATGAAATTAGGTAACATCTAAGCATCACAGGGTCTCTGTGTCCTCCAATACACAAATTTCCGATATCTCTCAGCACAATAAATTGCCTTGTTCTCTTCCTGCCATTACAGAAGTGCAACATTCATCTTTGATTATGCAAATTCGTTTAGTTTTGTAGGCAATTTTGTTCATGTAAAAGAAAAACGTGTTACATAGATGCCCATCTGTGCAAGTCACGACCTGAAAAAACATTATGAAAATGAGACTGCATAAGCTTGCTACCTTTATTGTTAAAATGTGATCTATGCTGTAATAAGTACAAAATTAATAGTCGCTGTAACCGGGCCTGCAATTTCATGGACATAGAAACAAGAAGGGCTGTCAAACTGGTGCCCTCAGCTGGAACCTTTGCCACTAAGAATTATGAAACAGTATATTTTTTAAAACACATTGTTTGTGCATTACTTAAGGCACGCTGGAGCAGGTGAAATCCAGCCTCAGCACAGAGTGAAGACAAGACGGGACAGTGAGTAATAATCTTTTAACAATGCCTCCGTGTTCAGTGCAACAGGCCGAGAGACTTTGCATATCTGCCCTTCCTGCTGTCCCTCTTATTTCAATAAACGCCCCCAAAAAAGAACAAAAGGGGTTTTTAGCAACCCCAAATTAGAATCTATGGGCATGAAAAAAAACACTGCAAAGTCATGCGGGCCATTACATCACGAGCAAGCAGAGCCAGTGTTAACCAAATTAGGATGGGGCAGAGACAGTGTAGAATTTACAGTTCAACCCAAGGCCAAAAGAGTGCCATTTGAGATAACATTAAATTACATGCGCTAACCTGTTTCAGCTGGCAGCTTTATTGTCATGGCTAATAAGAGCTGTTAGACAAACAGAAAGCTTAGCAATACCGTCAACTGTGTGCAATGACTGTTGTGAAATTCTTGCAAGTGCTCTAAACGTGATCAACATGTCAGCATCGGATTGGAATGTGGCACATCCAAAATAATGTGACAAATCAAAAATACATTCCTTTTATGGCGTTGTTTGTTTGCTCAGCTGGACGTAGCCCAACTGTTCGACTGCACCTCACGGCATCTACTTGCACAATAATGAAGTCATGGTTTGCCTGCTTCTTCCATACCTGCTCCAATTGTGTACAGTCGACAATTTTGTTCTGATTAGTTAACAGCAGCGAAATTCAACAGGTTAAGACAAAATGTGCATAATGAAAAGAACACAAAAAATGCATTTAAATACTTACTTTGTGTAAATAATGTACTGTTTATGCAAAATACTTCCTTTCATGCAACACACACTGTTTTTCTAATGTGATACTTACTGTAATACAGACGTTTCATCCCAAATGATCTCAAAATACATATGGGAGGGACCCACCTCATCAACAATAAGGCACAGCTCCCACCTGAGTGACTCATGGAAACTATTAAAGAAAAGCAGCCCTACCCATTATTAATTGGAGCAAGAGGCATTACCAATATCTTTCCAGGCATAAACTTGTCTACTCCTCACTACATTTTCATATATTTTCATATGAGATTGTGTTAAGTCACAAATACCATTTCTTTCAAAATAACACTTTTAAAAATATACTTTCACCGGTTAAACTCAATATTTAAAATCAAATCTCAATTTCTGTCTGTAAGGATCAGTCCCCTTATTGGTCCTAATGGACACAGGTTCCCTCCTGCAAAGAATTCCACGGCAAAGAAGCAGAAGATTTGAATGTAAGCTCATCCGCCTGCCCCTCAAAGGAGGCATTAATATCTCAAACGCATTTTCGCAAAGTTTGATTTAAACTCTTCTGAGTCCTAATCGTTAATGTATCAAGGTCACGTCTCCAGGAATTAATTGCACAAACTCTAACATTCCATAATAAGGCAAAAATACCTTCTCCTCTGCCTGTGGCCACATGTGGTCTAGGCTTCTTAATGTCCGTGACCAGTTTATTTGAATCTTCTCCAGGAGATTTTCATTTAAACAGATTTGGATCGGGAACATTCTTTCTGACTGTCTGATAATGAATAAATCTCTCACAGCTGTGGTTTTAGTTGGCCATGTTTCTGGCCAAAATATCTTCCCGAGGTGACTTCATAGCATTGTCTATAGCACTCCCGATTAAAATCCTGTGGTAAAGGTGGCAGACTATACTTGCGTGATGACAAGTGCAGAATAGCCTGGTATGAATTACATCAAATATGACACAAGTAACTATGGCAACCACTTCTTTTGGTCTGTACAGCATAGTATAGCAAGCAACTTTTGTTTTGTTTACTGTTACCTTGGAAACAGCATCTCGCAAAATAACTTCGTTTAGTATCTAGAGTGGCATGATGTTAAAAATGGCTATTAATATGTTATGTATATTGAAATCTTCCTGGCTGATGTAGTCCTTCTAAGGCAGTCCTGTGGAGGACATTCAGATTGGTGCATGTGGTTAACTCTGAAGTCACCCATCCTATATGATTCAGAATAGTGACAGCTTTTTTTATTTCTTCTAGACATGATGCAATAATAACGGCCAATAATATGATGTCCTTCCAATTTCTGATTGGAATTCCTGACATTCTCATTTGTAAAGTTCTGGTTCTTGATCCTGTCAAATATATTGCTGCAAGGAGTATTTTCGCTTTATGGAGCCATATTTATTAAATGAGTGAGTAAAGACAAAAATGAATGCTATGATTTTTCTAAAGCTCTCTGTCACAACATGTCAGTAACATTAATTCTGGGGAAAAATATGAATTGAGTGATTGAATTGAAAGATTTGAAAAGCAGAAAAGAGAAGACGATCTTCTTTTATGTGATTTTACTTTAGGAAACTGTAAAATCGTGGACTACAGTGAAGTGTTTTGTTTAAAAGGCATTTCATTCACTGAAACTGAAATAGACTGCAGTTTGCCAGTTGTGAGTATTGAAAACATAGGAACTACACTCATCTCTGCTGTAAGAGGTGGCTTTTTTGAGGGCACAAACAGGCTCACAGATGCTAGCTGAAATGCGAATCAGAGTATCATGGGGGACATTGCCTGGATTGTTTCTGGGCTGTATCAGTGGACGCAGTCAGTGGGAAAGCATTTTTAGTGGGATGGACAAAAGAAGGAACACATTCAGAGAAAAGGCTGATTTTCTCCAGAGATAAAACAAGGTACAAACAAGTCAAAACAAATCTACCAGAGGGACCTTAAAGAATATTTTTAGATCATGGTTAAAGAATCTCCTGTTTAGAATGAGTGCAATTTGGAACAGAGTGCTTGAATTGTCCAGTATTAACAATAAACTGATCATCACAGATGTTCCAGTGAACTAACAAAAGCAAACACATCATGATGTGCTATTCCCTAAGGTTCTCTAGATTCTAGATTTCCAGGAAATATAAATTAAAAATAGATGAGAGATCTAATATTGTGAAATCAAATGAACCACAATGAGCTGATCAAGTAATACTGTTTTTACGCAGAATTGCCCTGGTTCAGTAGTGCACACCCAGTATTCACCATGCAGCCAGTTTTCTAGGATCTTGATTAATAAAACTGACAACTATTTAGTGCAAAGAGCCATGGGATAAGCAAAGGTGGAAAGCAAAAGACTTCTCTTCATCCATTTTTTACTGCTTTATCCAATACAGGGTCACGGGGGGAGCTGGAGCCTATCCCAGCAAGCAACGGGCACAAGGCATGATACTCCCTGGATGAGAGGCCAATCCACTGCCGGGACACAGACACGGACACGGACACACCAGGGTCAATTTTCCCAGAAGCCAATTAACCCACCAGTATGTCTTTGGACTGTGGAAGGAAACCGGAGCACCTGGAGAAAACCTATGCAAACATGGGGAGAATATACAAACTCCACGCAGACAGCATCCTCTTCAGGTCTGGAACTGAACGCAGGGCTCCAGCACTGCTAGGCAGCAATGCTAAGAAGTTTCTTGTTTTAGATAATTAATAAAGTCTTCAAGGTGCTGGAACAGTCGGAGTTTCTGTAGGGACAGACAGACACTTTATCTCTCAAGAGGTCTTCCGAAAGGACTGGTGAAGAGCAGTGCTTTAAACATCAACTCTAACTTTTATTCCATGCATTTACAGCTGTTGTAGGTTTTGCATGTAGTTGCTTTGTGTCAGTACTAGGGCTTTTGTTTTCCTCATTTTTGTTGCAGGCTGAAAGCTCCAGTTCTCCTCAGGAGAACTCCACACACGGCTGGTGGCGTGCCTTCCAGTGCAACCCCAGTAAATCCATCAGGAATCCCACTTCCTCTGCACCTTCCCTCCTGGGGGTGGGTGCTAATCCACAGCTTGGAAAGCCAGCTAAATTTGGAAATGACTGCTAGCCACAAACTTTCCAGATGTCAGTATAGCATTGCACCTGCTCCCTATACCAGCAAGCTGAACATGAGGAAAACCACATGTTTCTGACACCGGAATTTCATCTAAAGCTTTTCCTTATTCTTTAAGACAGGTGGAACTTCAGTTTGCTGCTGTCTTCCATACCAGAATGTGGCTCCACATTGACGCATGGATTTGGGTTTTGACGGTACTTTTACCGTGAAGATATCACAGTGGTGGTTGTGCGAAAATATTTGAATTGTATCAATTCAGGTCCAGAGTCCATGTTCTTAATAAGTGTTCCCAGACCCTGGTCTCAGAGTATCTCTCCGTCTTCTGGTTTCTGTTCCAACTGAGTTTTTAATAAGTTTTAAAACATATTAGTTTTAAATATTTTTTAAATTACTGGACCATTAAAATATCCAATAGAAATGTGTAAAACTGATTTTGTGGTGTCATAATATAAACACACCATCATTTGACCACCTTATAACATCACAATATTCAACATGGTACAAAAAGACATGTTGGAACTTCTAGGTCCCACTGCCTTGAAATATTATGATACAATAATGAAAAATTATGTGAATTATTTATTTATCAAAGGAAGCATTCTTAAAACATACTAACATCTCTTTTTCGTACAAAACAAATATTTAGCCAGCAAATGGTTAGAATTATTCCTTTTCTACCGCTTTCAAAGCAACTACTTTTAATTGTCAATTTATGATATATAGAAGCATAAAATTTCTCACCTCTTCGCCTGATTTGCCGTGGTCAGACTGTCCATCCTTTAGCAACAAAGGAAGTGGGCTCCTTCTGTTGTCAACACAATGTGTCAACGGACTCAGACTCATTGGTTAAATGAAACTCCATCAATCATTTAAAAAAAGAGGCAAAGTTCTAAATTCAGCATGTGGCACTGGATTTCATGACCCTTTCTAAACAGTGAAATTAAAAAACAGTGACACCTGAAGAAGGCTCCACGGCCGAAACGTTGTGTTCTCTTTCTTCTTTTTTTTCAGCATGGAATAAACCTATTACTTGTTCCTTTGCAGTGAAATTAAAGGTTCACTTGACTTAATTAAGAAAACTCTATGGGGAATAAAATAGTTCTCTTACATGTCCAAAGCTAAGCAAAGCAGGCCCTGGTCAGTATCCAAGCTGCTGCTGTATGTGGCTCCTGTATGGTAACAGGAGTAGGGTGTAGGTGTTCAACACCAGATGAGATGATAACCAAGATCCTGAGTGCTTGTTTATGAAAAGATACCTTTAGAGCAAGGGCATTAATTCCAACGAGCTGGCCAATTTCCACACATATAAACCTGCATCAGGCTTATACAGTCTGGCCGTCTAGAAAATTCATCCTTAATCTTAGTAGTAGCGCACTCTTTCTTACTCCTCCCCAGATGTGTTGTGGAGTGGGACTGTAGTGGTTGAGAATGGCTTCTACTGAGATAAGGGCTACACGTCAGTGGTGACGTCCTAAATATGAAACCTTTTGGGATCCTTTGGGATGAAAAAATGTAATTAATTCTCATTATTATTAGTTTACATTTCTGGATTCAGTAATGTTCCAGGAGCGCTCTGAGTTAGTTTCAGGAAAGAAAATTGCAGTGACATGCACCGTGAAGGATCATCAGCTGTAAACAGGAAGAGAGACGCAAAGATTCCAAAAAGATCACCTTTCAGGTAGGGATCCATGCAAAAGGAGATTTGCAAAACAATCTTTTGCAAAAAAAACAAAACAAAACAAAGAAAAAACAAGTAAAAAGAAAAAAGTGCTTTTGCAATTTTTTTAATTGTAATTTTGGAATTCCTTAATCAAGGTAGCTGCAGCAGCTATTTAACTCTGCGGGACTTCAAATCTCTCAAGTTTGTGACGTTTCAGAAATACTTCTGTGACGCTATTGTGGGGAAAGATCACAGGCATGGAAAAGCAAAGACCCAGGAAAGGTGCAATACTGAGGTTTGTTTCCCAGAGACTTAAACTATGGATAAAAGAGTGAAAACAAGACAGACCAATTGCGCATACACAAAAATGCTGATTTCAAATTAATTTACATCCACAACAAACAAAAACAAAATAAAAAAAGTGACTGACAGATAGTGACAGATTATTGTGCAGCTTTTAACTGTGTTCTTCCCAAGCATCAGAAAAAGTGACCATATAGGTTGTGCGAGCGTGTTCAAGTATTATCTATTTATTTCCAAAAAGTTAGTGTTGTCACAAGAAAAACAAGTACAGGAAAACAATAACATTTACCTTCTCTGTTACAGATCCCAGGTGCCAGCTGTCTTTCCCTTTTTTCCCCCAAACAATAAGATGTTACATACAGAAAAAATGACATTATGTTTGGATTAAATGAGCTATTTAGAAAAAGAATAAAAAAAACGAGTTTTAATGAATCATTTGGGAAATCTGAAGTCTTTCCCCCTTCATACTAGGCTTGACGACTCCAGACTTAAAACGGCATAGTGGCTATTTAAAATGTCAAGGACATAAAAAAGATAAAACATAGCTGAAGTGTGAATCAGATTCATTTTGGTTACGGTTAGATAAAAATGACCTGTTCAAATGTATAAAAAAGTCAAATGTATAAAATGCTACCAAAAGACATATTTACATATGTGAGGCTATAATTAGGATTTTGACCATGCTTAAGATGCATACAAGACAAGCTACATATATAACATCAATTTTTAATTTACATCACAAGGGACATTTTTAAAAAAGTTAACCTTGACAACAAACATTCACAAAAACATCTGCCTTTTTGTAACGCTAGTTACGACTATAAAACAAAATTGTTGAAAACATTCTTTTCTTTAGTGTGCAAAGGTTTTTCATTAATTATTTAAATTAAAAAAATGCTACAGAAGGATGTCAAATATGTACATATTTATAATGTAATGCCATTGAATTGCTGGTGTTTTATGTTATTAAATCTGTAAAGTACTATGGAATGCATAGTACAGGCTTAAGTGCAATCAATTACCTTGTTTAGTGCATGTCTGCTGTCATTTGCTCTTTTAGATGGTCTTTTTTAAGGCTCTGGAAGCAGCAATTGTTTTATCTTTTTCTACAGTATTGAACTTGAATCATCTAAACACAGTCTAATTATTTTTTTCACTTGCTACATTGTATTTAGCATTTTTGATGGCCAGTGCAATCCCACTTTCTCCATTTAAAACAAGTCAATACACTATTTTTGTACACAGTGCAATCCATTTATAATTTTAGTCCTTTTTAATCTCTTAATTCTTTAATCTCTGGTACTGGATCCTAATTCCTGGAAATGCCTGAAGAGTTTGGGAAGAGATTTCAAACTCTCCTTGTAAGCCCCGTTCTCCTTTTCCTGAAGATATTATTGCCTGAGATCACACTGATGAGCAAGGTTATGCGTCTGAAATGCAGTTCTGGATTTTGTCCATCCACTGCTGTGCACTTTGTGCGTCTTGTGCACAGAAATTGTACATACGCCTTGTCGTTTTCAGCTGAAATGACATTAGTGACAATCAATCAGAAACAATCAAAACAAAACACAGGATCCTTTCTTGTCCAGCACAACCATTACTCTTAAATACCTAATAAATGAAAATGGACTTGCTAAAAAAAACACTTTGTAAAGAGAAAATGAAAAAAAAATAGTTTTAAACTCTACAAATCTAGAAAGTCATCTGCTATTTGTGAACTATGTCTCCAGCACTAACTTTGAAAGGCCTTTCAGCAGACTTGAAATTAGTTGTAAAGGCTTTCAGCTTCTAAGTACTCTCTTAAAATGGCACATTTAAGAGGTATCTAACATTTTAACTTCATCTAGCTTTTTATTTACGTTGAATTTGTTTGTTCTGTTTTTTTAGCTCCTTATTCTTTTTAATTGGTTTTAGCTGGAGTTGGGCACCAGAGCACCTAAGAAATTGTTTTTTCCTCTGAACAAGTGAAGGCAGTTCATATTTTGAAAATACTGGGTCTTAATCGTTGGACATGCAGTTTAAGACTGGAAGCAGACAGCCCGGTACAGAGAAAAAGCCTATATTAAAACCCAGTCCACTTTTTCAAAAACGGAGGACCGGACAACAAGGCTTCCACCGAAGCCAGTGCTGCAGTCACACCTACATGGTGGAAAAAGGCAGCGTGATCTACTTACATCAAAAAAGGCTTTCTCACTAATGTGCTTTGGTGCGCCGATTGTAGGGGCTGCGAGAACAACAGATTCCACCTCTGCCAGGTCAATGTGTCCCCTACAGTTTGTGTCCTCTCCTGTGTCGTAATACCTCAACTGAAAAAACAAAGAACACTTTTGTCCTTTGGTAGAAGAATGAAACAGTAATTGGGAACTCACACATCAACTTTGAACGCCTTCCAATCTATAACAGGCCTATGGAGAGCTGCCAGCGCCTAACTGGCTGGAGCTGCTTATATCTGAGGTGAAGATAAGGTCAGCCTTTGTTGCACATCTTGCAGGTTTCATTCCCGATCATGGCAATGTGACCAAGAGCAAAGCGTAAATGAACAAAGCAAACTAGCCAATTTCTACTAGTTTCTCAAAAGATTTCACCTAGCTTATCCGATCACATCATATACAGTACTAGGTAAAAGTCTACACACGGCTGTTTTCTAAGGCTGATACACCACTTGTAAGACAGAATGCCTTTCCTTGTGTATTAAAAAAATTTAATGAACTAACAGAAAAAAAAAAGGATTCCTGACAAGTGTACGTACTTGGTGTTTCGTAGTATCCAGAACGAACCACCTAGGTTTCCAGGCTTTGAGCAAAGCACCTCTTTTGAACAGGATTCCTTCAAACGACCTGCAAAGGAAACCAAAACAGAAATGTAACCCCCGAGACGACATGCATCCTCTTCCACTTTGCGAGGCCTCTGTGCTCTCCTTGCAGTCTGGTGCGAAACCTAGCAGCAGGAGCCGCAGAGGGGAGACCCGGACGCCTGCCGCGCACGTCCTCACCTGTTTTCATCGTTCTTGGGCGTGAACTGGTTGTAGAGGGTGGCGGCTCTCCTGTTGACCCCATTGGAGGCCGTGGGGCTGCTGTCGTCACCCAGGCCGCTGTCGGGCAGGTGCAGCATGGACCTCCTCTGGAAGGGCTGCAGGTTGCTGGGAATCAGGCCTGAGACTGCGGCCGACTGTTTGTGGAGCTGGAAAACACACACACACAGCTCTGTCCATACAGAATGGGGTAAAGGTGCCGGGCACAGTGCAGGATATTATACTGAAACTACAGTCTCTGAAACACACAGAGTCTGTTGGGGATTTCACCTTTGCTTTTTTAAATCTTTCACACGATAACAGATGTTAGGCACAAGCATATACTGTATTACATATATTACCATCAATCTCAGAATTTGATAATTCACATACATAAATAACAATGTCTTCAAATTCTTTGAAGACCAAGATGTTTTGTGCAAATTATTTTGCTCAAATGACAAAATCTTAAACACTGAAGGAAAGAATAGATGCTTCATTTTTTTGGACAGCAATATAATTCAGCCACAAAGCAGCTTGCTTGAAGCTACAGTACAAAGATGCTCCTCAATCTGTGCACAATAATTAATCACAGGGTATAACAATTGCACACTGGGGTGAAATACAAAATGTTTTTCTGTAGTCTTGCACTTACACTGCTCTCCAGTTTTAAATCCTCTTTGATGCTGACTTTGACTTTATCCAAAGTCAGCTGCCATCTCTCTGGGGTCTGATTCAATTCATTCTCTAACCTTTCAATATCCTGCAAGACAAAAGGCAAAAGCACATCTGAATCACTTTCCTTGCGAAAATAAAAAAACACAACTCCAGAAGATGACTCAGCAGAACTCCTTTTTTGTTGTGAATGATTCACGATCAGTCAAGGTTGTTTTTCCAAATACAGAAGGCTTTATACTGCTTGATACTAAGCCTGCTGAAGGGTGCAGGGTGAAGTATAAAATGACGTGAAAAAATAATAAATTTGCAACCAAAAGCGTCAGTAAGGTATTGATTCACGTAGATTAACTGAAAACGAAGGTCAAATTTTGTTACGAAGGTCAGTCACTCTTGAAGTGATTACCATGACACCCCATTCTGACTCTGAACCCACATGTAATCTGAACAGCTATCCTGCACCATTTTCAGAAAAAAACAAAAATGAATTCAGGCAGAGAAAAGAACAGTTGTTTGATTTTCTCCCTCTTTAAGTACCAACATAGTACAGAACACAACGTGAACCTTAAAGATGCAGCACAACAGGATGGGGAACAGGGTGTATATGGCTGGTAACATGGGGACTGTGCCCTCTGCCAGCTCTCCATTGTGGAGAACCTACCCTAAAGCTTGGGGCTTACTGGAAGGCTTAGCACGGATGTTCACTTACTGCCAGCAGCTTTGTCATGGCGTCAGGCTGTGCCCTGTGGACACTGCTGTAGCAGGGCCACACGATCTTCCTCCTGCTGCCAGAGAGGGAGGCGTCAGGCTCCTCGCTGGGCGCCGCGCTGCTCACCACCATCTTCCAGTCGTAGCAAGGGCCAGTGGACAGGGTCTCCGCAGTGTAGTAATCCCACTTAGTCAGGTTCGAGATGTTGATACAGGGCTTTAGGACTTGCTGAATACAAAAACAGAAATGAGCTCATTAGCAAGAACAGGCCACAGTTCCCCACCCTGAACGTACCACACATTCTCCGAACAGCACTGTGAGACGGGTCACATTGCCAGGCAATACCTTGTTTACTTTTGATTAAAGTTTACGAAATACCGGGGCTTTGTCTAGACCACATTTTTTCCCACTGCTATAGGAATTCCCGGAGGTATTCCAAATCCCTCCACTTAACACTAACAATATGTGCTGGGCATCACTGAGGAAATCTGAAAGGAATCCAGTGTCTTGAGCCTGATGAACTTACTGCTCTTCTCAGAAATGGCACATAATCCACAACCGGAGCTAAGAAAAAAAAAAGTTTCATATTTGTCCAGTTTTCGCGGCTGATTTATAACTCTGTGAGTTTGGGAGAAAGGCTATTAGAGGTTCCAAGAGCTAGCTCCGAGATGAATCACAGTTCAATTGGACACTACCCTCACGAGGATCTTGACATGCCCTGCTGTTTTTTTTTTACTCTTTTGTTTTGAAGTTTGCATTCGGAACACACTGACAGAGGTAAACCCCAGTTTCACACGGCAGCAGCCAGTAACTCAAGTTTTAAAAAACAACAAGCGAGGAATTTTTTAAAAAAAGATAAAGGTTAAGTATGCTGAAAGTCTAGTTGAGCTCGCAGGAGCCACGTGGCTCTCACAATACTAGGAGAAGCCTACTTAGACCCCAGTATCTGAAGCTGCAGTTCCTTGCTCCTCTGCCCTTTAAACTCTTATTTATTATTTGAATGCGTCTTCTGATAAGAAAGAAGCTAGCATTCAATCATCTTGAAATACCTTATGATGGTATTTTTTGCCAGGACATTATGAATATTGCTTTGAAACCATTGCAGACCTTCACTAGACTGCATGATCAGGTCAGAGCATGTGAAAGATGCTACTGATTTGTCAGTGAGGACTGCCAAAGAAGACTCCCAGATTTCATACCTCTACTTCTGACTGTCCATAAAGGTAGTTAAAGAACACAGGGCTCCTCTTGTGCATTCTGTTAATGAACTCCCAGATGCATATTCCTTTCTTGGCCTGCTTGTCTCCCTTATCCTCAAACAATGTCCCTTTGATGAGAAAAAAACAAAGAAAATGCTGCTGTATAAGAAAACAAGATGCCAAACAGGATCAAGAAGAAATTCGATTTTTAAAGATCAATTTTGAGCAAGAACACAGGTCATCTTTTTTCAATACCAGGCCTTTTGCTGTAAAGTAGTCTTGCAGTCATTTTGGTTTAATAAATAGTAAGAGTTATTATAGAACCTTGTCATAATGCAGATGAGAATGTATTACATTTAGAAGCATATCTAAAAAAACACAAAATGCTACACACATGCATAATACACCTAACAGAGCCATCATTAACAAGAACTGGTTTAGTTCTGCAATTCAGTTGCAACCCCCCACTCCATAACCTTTGGAAGAAGGTGTGATTAGAAAGTAAGAGGGTGGTTATTAACCTGGCTATACAGGCCAGGATTCTTTTAACACAGACCTGATAGCAGCAGACTTTAAGACTAAAGGTACAAGCCCAGATTTAAGGCACTCATTAAAGAAATTAATAACAAATTGGCAAAGAGCAGAGAAACACAATCCACGTAGGGTGTAGGAATAGGGTTCAAAAGCACAGGCAGTAGGTCACATTCTAGCTACCAACACTGACACATAACTAGAATTCCTGGCAGTAAAATGAGAGAAACTCAAACCTGTGAGTGCAGGAAAGTGTGAAACTTACATGACCAAAGACAACGAAGATTACTTTTTCCACAATTGATTATGTTATATTTTACAAATATAAAACAGAAAAAAAGTGATCACATAAGCCCACAATGTCTTCCTGCTGGCTTTGTGCAATGCTGCTGAATTTCTGTACCAGGTAGAAGATTGAGAAAAAGGACTAAGATTAATTTTAGGAGGAGCAAGGGGCCAAGATCACTTATCCTCAACAATGATCTATTCAATTAGAAGATGTGAAAACTGACCATGTTCTAGACGTTCATAATCTGAATCCAAAAGGAAGTTTTTAAAGCGATTTGAGACGTAGTGATAAGCCAGGAACTTCAGGTAGTGCTGGTTGAATTCAAAGTCCATGGGATACTGGTTGTGTATCTAGAAAAAACAAAGTCCAATGGTAGGTGTTATTATTTTCCCCTCAGCATGGTAGACATTCCCAGACAGAAAGTTTTTTTCCCCAAATACATATTAATAATTAATTAAAAAAACACTCAGTTTGGCAATCATATTGAGCTCTTTTTCTTCCAAATCAAGTAACATCTTCCACTTTACAATTGTATAGACAGGCAGGCTCCTGAGTGGCCAACCAGTTTAAGACGTGCCCCCTGGGTCCCAGATGTTGCAGGTTTGGGTCTTGTCACTAATGTTTGAGGATGTCAGTAATGCGAGACTGTGACTGAGATTCCCTAACCAGCAGGAGAACGGTACTGTACAATTGCCAAAACGATAAGCTGGCCTGGTTTCCTTCGTTTTTTTAGCTGAATTTCTGGGCCGCTGCAGGCATGAGTGACATTGGTCTGGGATGCACCACTCCTCCAGCTGGTACTATCCACCTAGCAAGACACTGCGGAGCTTTCAGCATTCCAAAAGATGAAAAGATGAATAGTTCAATGGGTGAGCAGTTTGGAGAGGCCTTTGGCTGTCTTCTTTTTAAGAGGCTGACCCTTTTATCCAAAGCAACTTACGTTTGCTCCCATTTGTACAGCTGAGAATCTTACACGAGCAAAGCAGATGAAGCACCCTGTTCAAGGGTACAGAATCAGTGCCTCACCTGGGATTTGACCCCACAACCTTCCAGTTATGAGTTCAGAACCCTGACCACTGATCCACACTTCTGCCATGGGTTAAGTATGTTTAGCATGGGAGTTACTGCTATGAGCTGAGATGTAAGAGAAACAGCTGGCGATTCCAAATTGGGAATTACAAAATGAAAAATGAAAACAACTGGTAATATGAATTGTAAATACAGATTAGATTCTCAATGGAGATGAGGAGAAATCCAAATATACATTAATTAAATTATTTTAAATAGATATATTTGGAACTACTCTGCATAATACATTGTGTAACCTTCGAAGCACACATTTCAATACGAAAAGTTACTGAACAAAAACTGCAGTGCTCTGTGACATCATCATCCCCACCACAAAGTGATAACGAGCAAAATGCACAAATATCTTCCAGTTGCTGGGACTGTACAGAGGACTTTTTTATAAGAGCCACCTGTGTATATTGGCAAAAACAACAACTATTTGTGAGATGAGATGTGCTATTTAAGGAATTTCACATTTTGTTTGTTTTGTTTATCACACTAAAGGGCTATAACACTGTTGGGTCATCTTGGCAACCATAAATTCAACTTCAAACACACAAATGTTGAAAGCAAGTGTTGATGTAAGTGTACTGAATCTGTGTTAAAAGACTCGGGAGACAAAGCTAACCCACAGCAGTTCAAAATTAGCATTTGACAGCGAACAAGATTCCTGTGCTTTTCTTATTCCATGTCTTTAGTAACAAGAAAAAGCATTTAATTCCCCAAAAGGCAATTTATCATCTGACGTGCTCTTGTGTTAATGTGGTAAGAATTTAATGAGTCGTTTAAATGTGTAATTTTAGTAAAGTCTTGACATATCAGGTAAGTAGTCCTCCTACAGTACATCGGTAAAATACTCTCAAATTTCATACAGGAAAACTACAAACAAAATGTATTTAAATTTGGCCCTTTTTTACTTTCACGGTCACATTCATTGAAATGAATAATTCAAAGTGTTTCACATATAATATTTATTTAAACCCTTCAGATTATCTGGCATTTTTGAGCTCTGATGCATACCAAATCAGAAAGGGACGGTTTAGGATTTATTACTCATTTCCCTTTTCCAGTCATGCAATGTGTTTTAGAACTGAAACTCGTCACAGCTGACATTTCATACCTAGATAAGCTTCCATCCTACTGGCTAGGACCAAAACTGTAACACAACGAACAGGTGTCAGACCTGAACTCCAAATTTTTAACTTTAAAAGGGAAGTCTTATGTAAGGAAGGTTTCTGTATGTGTACTGTACTTCTAAATCTTAAATGTTGAAAAGGGGAAGGCCCTAAATTCAGCACAAGTCAACAGAGTCTACACACAAACTGTTACTTCATATTCAATCCGCTTGGGAATTCCCCCTGGTTGTGCACGATATTGATTCTTACATTAGGACCAACTAAACTGTATGGATGTGATGGCTATGACTCACGAATGGATTTGATCATTCTGCGAGTACTTCCAAAATCGTGTTGTTTGCTAAGTGTTCCTTGCCCTGCTCCAATCCCCACCCCCACCCCCCCCAGAAAATCCATAACGCTGCAAATATGCAATGACTTCATTCCTAGAAGCACAGTGTGTCGATGTGCAATGTGTGAACTGAAGATGGGAGGCTCTGTCACGCTTGCCTGATGCACACAGTCCAGGAACTGGAGAAAGATCGGGGTGAAGCCACTGCCCTGGCTGTTAGGAGTCAGGTTACTGCGTTGGCTGAACTTGTGGCCAAAGGACAGCCATTCCTTCTCGATCAGGACCTGGAAACCTTCCAGGGTTCTGTAGAAGGGGTCACTGAGCAGCTGAACTAGAGAAACAACCTGGTTAACAAATAAAAAGACGTTATTGTTAATAACGAACTATTCCTGCCAGGTTTTGAAGCAATATATATCTTGCTGTAAAAACAGCAGTTAAGTAACTATTGGTACCTTGCATCTAGTCCATGTCTTTCCATTCTGTTATAAAACAAACTTCAGAATAAATTAACGGCTTGGGCACATATGGAACAAATGAGCCTCATAATTAAGTTGTGCTTCTTATATTTTAAACAGAAGATGGCACAAGTGCGAGAAAATAACATTGTTCTTTTGTAATTTTCCTCTCTTTTCAGTGGATTAACACCAACTCTTACTGGGGCCAGAGACAGCTTCCAAATGTTACACGTATACGATTTTAAAGTGTCCTGCACACTACAAGAAGCCTGAAAACCTGACGCTTGTCTGCAAAATGAGTTTAACAAATTAAAAGTATCCGACCGCTACCATTACTCGGACCTTTGTGATTTGAGTGAAAAAACAAGTTTGTGTCTGTTATGTTGACCACATCCATTGCTTGATCCCTATTTATTTCACAGACGTTCCCCCTGTTGGAATTGTACATGCTGTTTTCACCCTGGTGCCAGCTGGAGATGGACACAGTGTTTTAACAACATACTGTAATGAGCTGATGTTTTTCTTCCATGTTTCTGCCAAAGTATTTGGGACGGAAAACCGAAGCCCCTTCCTTAAATACAGGGTTATGGATTCAGGGACAAGCTACCTAGCACTTTGCTTCCCTGGGATCTTTCAACAAAGTATTAAAACATATAATTAAACCTTGTTAATTTATTTGCAATTTCTGTTTTGTTCATAATTGTTGTTATCCTAAGCGTTTTGCAATGAGGCAACGATATCAATTATCCATTTGTCCTTGACTTAGCATCCTGAAAGACAGCTTAGGTTGGTTCAAGCCTGGAGCCATAATGGAAAAGACAGACTTATTTCCAACAGGAGTACTATATAAATCAGGGGTTTCCAAATCTATTCCACAGGGTCAATCAGACTAATTAATCCCTTTTCCTCAATTCTAAGCTACTGACAACTTAAAAAGACACAGAACACCAACTGGAGTCTGGACCCCGAGGTCTGGAGTTAGAGACCCTTGATCTGTAGATCAAGACCAAGATAGTTTTGACCTACTTTTTCGTCGCCGGGTACAGAAAAAAAACTATTACTAAGACAGATTTCTAAAATACTCAAGATGACTTCTGCACGTACTTGTGTCTCACATGAAATAGGTATTTATTGCACTGGAAAGCAAGTGCTGCTGCTTAAAGTTGCCAAAATTAGGTTTATCCAGTCAATCAGTGCACCACCATAAGTATATATAGTACAATTACTTTTCTGGCAGGAGGGAATAATTTTTGGTTTTACACAGCGAAAGGGAGGCTTCATAGGCCAAATAAACATGGCAAACTGACACACAGTTGCGATTCTATTTCCATTGACACTTTCCAATTTTGACAGCTCTTTTTATGGAAAATTTGATCCAATCTAATGAGAAAGACACGTGCAGAAATACGGGAGCAGATGTCAAGTAAAACAAAAGGACAAAGCAGCATGTGCGAAATAAAAAAAAAATAAGCTCAAAAAGTTTCTGACTCAAGAAAGATGAAGCTCTTGGTTTTGTGGAGCTGGCATGCTGGCATTGCCCGGGCTGTAGCGTGCAGGGTTCAGAACGTCTTTGGTATGGTACCTGGGTTGTGATGTCCCAGCCATCCTCCACACTGAGCATCACGGAGGAACCACTGTCCAGTAACTCCACCAGGATCCCAGCGAGCTGCAGCATCTTGTGAAGCTGAGGAGAGGAGAAGAGACTAGAGCATTGAAAGCACAAAGGAACCCCTGAAAACAGGCCTCAAAAGCTAGTTTGTTGTGCCCTTGTATGCTGTAACAGATTGAACAAGTCTATTGCTAACCACAGACCCTTGATTGCCTTGGCACACGTTTCTTGTACATGACCGTTTGACATGACTAAAATTATGGAGTGGAAAAAATTACAAATACTCCACTAAACTAGTTATGTGACCTTTTGTAAACAGCTGCCTCTTTTTTTTTCAAAATAAAGAAAAAAAAAGTTCTCCCCCCTTGGCAAGATGAAAGCAAAAACCAAAAAAATCGCCCTGCCTTACCGAAAAAAAACCCAGGAGCCCCTTCTCTTTCACATTCATCTTACCTGCAGCATCCACTCTGACTCCTCGAGCGCCCTGAGAAAGGTATCTTCGCTGTCAGCGGGCGCAGAGCTGGGCACGCAAGCCCGCAGAAGCTTCTTGAACGCTCCTTTCACCTGCCTGGTATCTGCAAACTCCATGGGCACGAGCTCGCAGTTCAGTGACAAGTCCAGCTTGAACCCCTGTGGAGAGGAAAACCAGATTCAACATGAAAACTGTGACCAGACACCCTCGCTCCATCTGACTTTCAAAATGTGCTTCTGCTTTGCAGTATATATTTGAACTGAATCAGGAGGGGCCATCCTGATGTTCGAACCATCATCTGCCGGAACCATTGTGACCTGCCAAGCAGATTCTTCGACTTCATCAGCCCTGATAACTCATGAATGGAGAGGGCATTAACAAAACAATTGGCTCTGAAAAGAGCTGTGTGGCCTAACTGCTACTGCACAGTCTCATAGCCATCTGCCTTTCCAAATATGCTAGGATTTCACAATTTTAAAAGAATGAATTTAAAAATGCCTGCCACACACAACCAATGCAAGGCCATGAATGTAATTTTCATTTATATACCATACACACACCTACAAATATTGAGGTTGAACAGACTTTTTCCTCTCCCAAGACTCATTTTTTAGACATTTTTTTAAATCTAGCATAAGATTGAAACAATGTTTTCAGTGTTTCATAGCTGGACTTGTTCTGCTCTCCAGAGCCCAGAGCCCAGGTTTTCTATGCCCAGTTAAACTTAATCGAATTCACTCCCAAGTGAAAGGCTTTTTATAACTACAGAGGAGACCCAAAACATGCTTAATTTCAGACCCTGAGGACTGATGTTGGGAACCCCTTGCTCTAAAGTGCCATTACAATTATAGTACTGGACAGACTTTAACATTAACTATGACAATTACAACTGGCACCGATACTTTCTAGGAGAGGATGTCTGCCTACTTTTACCTAAAAAAAAATCAAGGTAATTTTTAAAGAGACAAGAAAGAATCACGACTTCTTGGCAAATCAGCCCTGAAATGCCAGCACAACAGCATATCTTTTCTTTCACATTGAACACGTGCCAGCAGAGATGTCAAGCAAAAGCCAGCAACCACAGCACTTTCACAAGTTTATAAACTTATTCCTGCCAAAAACCAATAAAACCTTCGTCTTTTTATAATATCAATTTCACATCGAGCCACATAACCTGAATACTACTCATGTGGATTCGTTAGCTACTGACAATCTGCATTATTACAAACAAAACAGGGAACTGTTTATAATTTCTAAGGTCAGGAGATAATATGAATAATAACAACACAGTAAATAAGAAAATGGCTAGATATTTAAACTGAAACTTCTGTGGTGGTTTTGACCCAGTTACGGGGTCAGCAGTCAGTAGGAACAGAATCGAGTCAATTCCTTGGAGAGATCCAAATCAAACTGAAATGAACTGTGGTTGTGTCTGCGCTGCACTCCACCGTCATGGCTGCCTGCCCACGCCGAGGACCTCGCCTATTTAAGGACAAGAGCTGTGCCTCTCCCCTTGTCAATATCCGAGATGGTCTCGGATTTCCCTTCCCTCCCCCTCTTGTCTTTTTCCCCCAGTAACCTTGGCCTGGGGACGCAGACCCCCCCCTTACCCTCAGATGCGACTTCTCCCCGAAGATGTAGAGGGCGGCCTGCTGTTTCAGGAGCTGGTTCTGCAGGCTCTCGCTGCCGGCGGGGGGGGCCAGGTCTCGGCCAGCCAGCCTGGCGCCGGCGCTGGCTGTGGGGGGCGGGTGATGGAAGCGACTGCTGGAGCGCAGGCTGGCCCAGACACCTGGAGGACGAGCAGGAGACGGGAGGCGGGCTGAGTCCGCTTTGCGTTACGGAACCAGCCATGTCTAGCTCTGTCCCCGTCGCTTGAAGGAAAGAATGCATTCTGCTGCCCAGTTACCTTTGCTGTGTTTTTGCTGTCTAGTGATGAGATCCATCCATCCCTTTTCTAAACCCTTCTTCCACTGTAGGACTGCAGGGGAGCCAGAGCCTATCCCAGCAAGCAATGGGCACATGGGTAGACACACACACACACGCATGCACACGCACGCACACCAGGCCCAATTTCCCCAGAAGCCAGTTTACCTAGTCACATGTCTTTGGACTGTGGGAAGAAACTGGAGCACCCAGAGGAAACCCACATAACATGGGGAAAGCATACAAACTTCACGCAGACAGAACCCTGGGTACGGATTTGAACCCGGGTCCCCAGTACTGCAGGGCAGCAATGCTGACCACTGAGCCAGCATGCTGCCTGTGATGCCCATGATGCGATCAATTTTCTGAGAACCCATCTACTTAAAAATGCATTCAAAAGTGAAGAGCGAAACACCAGATCACATTTAAGAACGTCACATTTAGCCTACTTAAAGAAACGGACATGTGGGTAAGACTGGGCTATCTTAATCAAGCTAGGGAATAACACTTAAACAACCAGAGCATTTAAGACCATTCATTTGAGATATAAAAATATGATTGTGTTCAATGGCATCACCAGTTGTGGTGCCCACATAAGGTGAATAAAAGTAAGGCAGGTGCTGCTTCCGTAACTGAAAAGTCAATTTTCCTAAAGTAAATGTCAAGAAAAAAGTAAAATGTAAGCCCTCTTGGGAAAAATAAATGTGATAATGTCACTAATGATATCCATAATCACATCACTGAGATGCCAGCCTTTTCAGAAGTCATCTTCTTGTCTGCATTAACTTTATAATCATGAAATCTAACCTTGCTGCAGCAACGTACTGTAAGTAATAAAACATAGAACAATTGTTAACATGATACCAGCTGGTAAGTCTACACTTAACAGCACTCTAACTTCTAGAACTGTGACTAAGAGATGCCAACTGCTTTATGCTGCACTGTTGCAGCATCTGACCTTAAGAATTCCTGTGATTGTTGTGTTTGTATTTAATTCGCTATGTGGCCGAATAGTTTACCCATATATTTACTGCCCAATCTGCACAGAAGGGACTTCACTTGGCTAAAAAAACATGACTTGACAACCTCAATGGAAATGAAACCCATCTGCTTTACATTATGAGAAGATGGTCTAGTGTCCATCATCTACATTCTTATTTATTTGAGTAAGATGACTTGGAAATGCACCAAAGCCACAGAAACCAAATCATATACACTTCGAGGCTGGGTAGTAAAATTTAAATAAACATATGCCTCTGGTTAGCACTTAACAACCTAAACTGACAAAAACCGGAAGGATGGAGCCAGGAAGAATATACTCTAGCTGACACCCCGGTGGTGAGGATGGTTAACATTGTGGTGACAATGAGGATGAGGTGCTGGAGAACAGTACCTTGAGTCTGGATTCTTCCCTTAGAGGCAGGTTTTTGGTTATAGTTTTGGAATAGTTTATCCCTGTACCCAAGAACTGTCAGGGCAAGAGTTGGAAGGAAAGAAGTCATATAAATATCAAATCATCACTTTGAAATCACAGGCACAGTGGAAACACTTAACCCTTTGACTGCCTGCTCAGCTGGCTTCAGAAACACGTCTGCCATGTGGCATCTTCCCTTTCAAAGGGGAAGTATTCCATTTCAAAGTTCGTATTTGCATGGAATACTCACCGCAACAGCCTGTACTGTAGCTACTCTGGGATTCTAAGCGAGTGACAGTGAAAGGGTTAAGGAGACCTGACAGAAATGCCGAACAGTGGACAAGGACAGACAGACAATCCCACACTATTATTGAATCTATTCAAAGCAAATTTCAAAGTTGAAAGACAAAGGCACAGTGCAAATGTTATTGATACCATTCTGAATATTTAAGAGAAACTCCTATATAGGAGCGTTTGTAAGCATTACAATCTCCTTGTATAGCAAAAAGCAGGAGCTCCAGCTACTGGACCATTTGTTCCATTTAATTAATAGAAATCTGTCCCCACCAGCTCTTTAATTATAATCATTAAATAATGATTAACACAAAAATTAATATGTTTGCTATTAAAATACAACAGGAATCTTATTCATTAGAGGCCCTTAATGGAGAGAAATACGAGAGTTGGACAGATTTGAAAAATCATTTTCAAGAATTTCTTTGACGCAATTCTCTTCAGACTGTTACCTGAGGGGTTGCAAAAATGAGCCCTGTACCTTACTCTCAAGTTCTCAAAGTTTATACAATAGGATATTCATAATGACCTCCCAGCTCCCCCAAGGAAAAACTTGAAATACACAACCAGTACCTGATTAATTACACTGCTTTAAAGATGACTGGAGAGAAATTTAACAATTGTTAGCAGTTACCACAGCTTGAAATGAAATCTGCTTTCTTTTTGTTATTCATCTTTAATGGAACTGATGCTAAAATATTCTTTCGTAACAGCTGCCACTAGCTGATGAATGCTTTCGTGAGATGGGAAGAAATTTTTCTGCCAAATATGCAAGACCTTAAGGTCATCTTGGTTTGATGCCATAACACCATGTCTGAAGATTTTTTAGTAAAATAAATAATGATGCACTGAATGCATGGTACATAAATTTCTACTTTTACGTCAAATTAAAAGAAAGACTAGAGTTCGTTTACAGGGGAGCTATTATACAGAATTTTGCCTACATCATTAATGTCTCAGCGATAAGGTTTTCCAGAGTTTCTGTTCTTTATTATGGTCTCCTATTATCTTTCAGAGCAATTCAACCCCTTTTGGGTGATAATTTGCAGATTTACTTAAAAATGAACATTAAAATGATCTGAATTAAGACAAACATTTAGTTCAGACATTATGTTGTACTATAAGATCCATAAGTCTCCACTTGCGAAATTTATAAAACGTCATGAGCAGCTTTATTTAGGTTGTTTCATGATTTGCATGACTCCACAAATTAAATATCGTGGTTTGTAAAAAATATACATATACTTTGCATTTGCGGTTTCTGGATCAGGTCTGAAATACTATAGTTTAGTCTTAGTTGTTTCTACTTGATTGAATAACAGTTGCAAGTTCCAGCACATGAAGTTACAACTGCTAAATTGGGTAGCACTGCCATCCCAAGATTATTCCATCATTAGTCAAATTAGACTAATTGATAAAGAAAGATGAGGCCAGAAGGCCAAGAGGGCAGCACTGGTGCTGCCACACAGGTGGTACAAAGAGAAGAAGCTAACTCTTACTTAAAACTCATTCTGTGAGTTCTACCTGGGCATCAGGTACCTAGATACCATGCTCATTGATTCTGAGCTAAGAACACCTCTTAAACCTGATAGTCTACAACATACTGAATGATGCTGGCTATTGGCAATAGCTTAACTCTGCCCTTCTGATCACTGTCACACACTCTCCAGCTGCTTTATTTAAAAAAAGGAACTTTCCCTTAAGAGCACAGCAGCTTGGGATATACTGTATATATAGTGCACATATCCACAGTCAGCGCTTTAATAGTTTCATAAATATTAATTTTGTTATGTGGCATTTTTCTCATCTAAATGATTTCTTTAATTATAAAAAGTAAGGTAACAGTCCATGAAACATGGGAAATTGAACAGTTTACAGATGTCCTGTGACAGAAATCCTAGCAATTTAATTTGCACATTACCCATAATGTACGGGTGTTATATGATTGGCTGAGGTGCTCTAACATCACGGATATTTACATTAATTTTCCCCCTGGCAAAATCCTGCCTATCCATCAAATACTTGATACTAGATCAAGTTTGGACCTTAAGTGCGAGCAGAGAGTTGCTGTAAGGATGGACATGCTTAACATAGATGAAAATGTGTGTTTTTAAGCATTCCTCCACCTTTGAGACTTAACTATTCTTCAGTTCTTCCTCTCTGAAAGACATTTCAGGTCGAGTCAGTGAACTGCTACAGTGATGAGATTTACTGTTGTGGAAAAAACAAGGGCTAAAACCTCTAATTTTTTTTACTGAATCTATTACCTACAGTAATAACCAAACAAATGGAGCACAAATGTGAAGAAAATCCTTTCATTACAGTTGACCTTTGCTTCCATACCTGTGACCATACCTGTCCGCGACAAAAGATTTCAGGTACTGTAAACTGGCTAGATGCTGACAGGTCTGAAAAGCAGCAGCGCTCTTTTGATTTAGAGCCTGCTTCTTTGAGAAAAGAGCTGAGCCACTCACCTCCTCTTGTGAAACTATTGGAGAAGTGAACATCCAAATGTACAGGTGCCACCTTTGGGATTCTTGACGTTCGCCTGTCATTGCCTACAGTGCGTTAAGAGAAAAGGCGCATCGATTGAGAACAACAGCACCTTTCACAAATGCACTCTTAAGAAAAGGACAGGAAACAAAAATATCTAGAGAGGAAGCTACTCCTGATACCTGAAACTACTAATTCAGCCAACAAGGTCTCTCATTTCTTTATTTTTTTAAATCAATAGAGTATCCTAACAGACAATGGGTATACATTTACAAGATTAGGCTGGATTAGGAAAAGGTTGTGTAAAGAGGGATTTTAAAAGTGTTAAGAGAAACAAAGTGTGCATGATTTTATGCCAGCGATACATTACACAAAACTCTGTCAGCAGAGAACACAAAACAGTGATTAAAGTGTTCGATGAAGCTTTTACACAAACATTTTAAGTCACAAGTGTTCAATGTATGACATATCTATGTGATGTGAAACCACTAAGGTATTATCGTTGGAGGGGATCATTTACAAAACACAGCGCAATTTCTTATCGAAACATGCACTTACACTCCCTCTTCCAAAACTAATTTCATGGGATTGATGTCATTTTTGTAGGCTTCTAGAGTGCTGTCTGTTGTTTTATACAAAACCTCTTTGTGTTTTTAGACAAGGCATGGTAATGCCTGTGTGCTGTTTAATGCATTTTATACAATAAAGCCAGAGAAACCAGTTAAGGCCTGCAATTATACAGTAAGTGCCATTGTCCATAAAAATATACAGCAAAAGATGAGCTCTGCACATCTATTCCTCCATATAAAGCAAAGTGTTGATATGAACACTTGAGACTTGAGCCAAAAGCCAAAAGCCAAAAGCAGTTCATAGGAAATTTGAGATAAAATAAGTAATTTTAAAACTAAAAACTAAACGAGAAAAATAACAGAATAAATAATCTACTGAAAGGAAAGAAAAGAACAAGAGCAAATAAAAAAACATAAAAAATAAAGGGATTCAGATCCCTCTCATGTACCTGGGGAGAGGGCTATGAGAGAGCGGTTTGTGAGAGTGTTATTGCCGTTCGTTTTGAAGTAGATGGGGATTGCGCTCAATATAGCTTGAAGATACTTCTCTTGTTCAAGGCTGCTGGAGGATTCGGATGATAAAGCTGGAGCTAAAAAGCATTAATACCAGTAATGTTAATCAGCATCCAGTTTTGCTCACGTAACCACAAGCACTCCTTTCACTGTGAAAGTTCAGATAAAGGGATTAATTGAAAGAGCTGCGGATTGCATTAAAGTTCTCTTCATCATGAGATTGATTATCTTCATCATGAAGCTGAAGTTCTAATGTTTTTTTAAGTCTTTTGGTATATTTATGGCCATGCACATAACGTTCAGTATCAAGGTTTACCAGCCACAGATGTAAAAGTAAAGTAATATAAATGTACCTTCAATGCTGGGTAGTATTTTTGTCCTCTTAGGAAAAGGATCATATGTGACCCAATCTCCCACAGCCAGGTGTTACAAGGTTAGCTTTCAACATTTCCTTTCTAATACTGGGAAATTTGTTCTTGCACATCTCCTGACTTAACAAGGCCACATATGCAACAGCAATAAAGATAAAAAATCTTGGCTTCAGCTCCTTTAAAACTCCTTTACTTGAGCTTTCCAAAAAGATGAATAAATTAGCAGTAGGAATGAATCTCAGAGAGCTTGATTTTGCCAAGAACTGGTCGTGTATTGAAATAAAGTACTAAACAGAACATCAAAACGGGTGACGGAAGTTAACTGCGCAGATTAGCAGTGATGAGACGCCAGCAAAACAATTCATGAAAATAACAACATAAACCACTTGACAACAATTAGTAAAAAGTCTAGTGTTAACTGCAGACGTCTGGTATTGTGCTGTTAAGAACACTGGGCCTCGGACTCATACCTGCAGTGCTGGGGTTCTGGGATTTGAAGAGCCCTACCACCCCCTTGCCATGGAAGCCCCCAGACCTCAAGAGCACAGCCTTGGTCTTGGAGTGTCTCCAGCAGACGACAGGCAGGCGGTTGTGCCGGTAACAGCGAGCTACCTTCTGCAGGCTACTGTCCTGCACAGACTGTGGCACCACCAGCAGCCCAGGATAGCTGTATCAAGCAAAAATTGATAAACAACGGGCTAAACAGTACTGGAAGAGATGAGATACTACCATTTTCTGCATTTACTTTGAAAAAATCTAGTAAACCTAAATGTAAAAGGACATTTAGGAAATCTGTAAACTATGCACAATATTTTTAGTCTCAAGTGCTTAGATTCAACATCTCTTGTTCATACTTTTGCAATTTTTGCTCACTGAATTGAATAAACTGTTCTTTTTAACACTGTTTTAAAGCGAATGGTGGCTTCAGAATCCACATTAAAAGCAATATTTGAGACCTGCGACATAAGGAGTACATCCTGTTGATGGCAGTGACTCGGAACTGTTCAGGCTTCGTGCGTGAAGAGCTGGTGTTGATGGTACCCAAACCCAGGCGCTGGTAGTCACGGAAACAAGCTCGCTCTACAAGCTGCTCCATGGTGGATTTCTCTGAGGCCTTTAGTGTGCTGCTGGTGGGAAGCTCCCCATCATCCGACACTGAAACACAGCAGGACAAGTGTGAGAAGTATCCCAGTGACTGTCACACGGTTCCCAAGTGCCCCACCAGTAAGAAGTCTGGCTTGCTTGGAAAACTTTGGAAAGTATAAGTGAGTGTCTTGGTACTTAAATTTAAAACGTCTCACGACAATCCTTTCTCTTTGTCTGCATTTGGAGGAGCTCTGTTTTAATGGGGTTTTTTTTGCACACCTGAGATATTGTCATCTTCATTCCATGCCATGTGATTGCCTTTCTCATCCACAAGGGTGCCAGTCTTCTTCTTTGCAGAGTACTGCCTCCCAATGGTCATCTTCCCTGCCTTTTTCGCGCCTTTCACCAGAGTCTTCGAAAGCGTGCTTTACAGGGACACAAAAAACAAAACATTCAGGGGGGCTATGGTCTTCTGTTGAAGCATTCTTCAGCTTTACTCCCCTGCTGAAATCGCTCCACTGAAAGACGGCTGAGGTTCTGCCATCTTGGTTCTGGCTCACCGGAATGAGGTGTTCTTTTCCTTCTGCTTGGGAAGAACGAGCTGGGGTGCCGTCTGCCCTGCTGCAAAAGCGAAAGTGCTGAAGATGGACTGGGGGTAGCGGATTCTCTGGAGGTGCTTCTTGAAGATCTCCACCATTTCGGAGGTCACCTCTTCATCGAACGCAACCTTAATAAGCTTCAGTGAAAAATTCAGAAGTTGAAATACATTCAGCGGATATTATATGCAGTTTTATACCTGGGAAGATCAGGGCATCATTACTGAAGAAATAAACTGAGCAGTTCAACTTTGCTACTGCATCTTCATACACGGTGGAAAAAAATTGCCAATACTGAGCTGCATTAAATATCAAAGAAGCTCCTTTGATTGAATATACAATGCAGAATATCAATGGTGGACGACTTCCTGCAGCCGTTAATTATAAATAAAGTGAAACTACGTTTCATATACTGTAGTTCTTTCCCACAATGATAAAAACCAGAATAAGGTGGCATACTGTACCTTCTTAAATGATGTTCAATCAGTCTAGAAATTTCACCTCTGCTGAGCAGATCTTTATATTTTTCTAGAACCTAGTCTTAGTTCACTTATTTTACTGCATTACAGTTAAAAAAACTCAAATGAATTCTCTGGGGGAAATCAAAACTTAAATAAAGCATGATAATACGCAATAGACACCACATGTTGACAAATCATTTTGGAGAACTTTGGAATGGAAGATAATACAGCCAGTCTTCCAAAATATGTTTTTGATTGTCCACTTCAGTAAAAAGATCGGAATGGATCATAAAAAATTTACAACATTTTGTGTATTGTGAAAGACCCAAACAGAAGAAGTTAATAAAAAAGACAAAAAAAACTCTCACCCAATCAAAATGGGGCAAGAAGCGATGAAAATGAATTTGGAAATGTCATATTTTTATTTTACATTTAAGATTTACCTTCACATTAATTTAGACCAGAAATATCAGAAGAATTACATTTATTCCATATTCTGAAGTTTTAAAAGTCATAAATCGACGTGATAATATACTGTGGTTCAACAGTGTAGTGTGAAGTCATGCTTTAACACTAAAATGTTTTTTCTTCAGCTCAGAAAGAATTAAAAAGATGGTAAAGTCGAAGTAAAGACCAGGTGTTGAAAATTTATGAATATTACAAAACAACCTAATTGAAAACTAGAAAACACTCGCCTCAGCCCAACACTGGTATTTAGAAGGTAGCTCAATCAATATACTGTACGTGCTGTTGCCCCTGTCAACATAATACAAACACAACCACGCCAGTGCATGTAAGGTACTGTACCTGGAAAGAGGCTGATCTCATCTGCAGCCCCTCCTGCATGCTCTGCTGCAGCTGGTTCTGGATTGTGATCCTCTTTTCCTTTGTCAGAGTGGAGACTGGGAAACTCCGGATCACAGCCTGTTCGCCCACTGGGAACCCAAGCAAAGAACCCACATTAACGCCTTCAAACAAAACGACACAAGAGGCACTGCAGTCTAAAGCAATGCGAAGGTGCGTGTGAGGGAGATCCATTGTCACACATTTCTATTATTCTCCCCTACGGAAATGGGGGAAAAAACAAGAGGAAAAAAACAACAACAAATATGATGAGCTAAGAAATGAACAAAAGATGGAGATCAAATGAGCCCAATCAAATATGTCGTTCGTCTCCTCAAATATCTACCTCGGGGCTTGTCAAGAATTTCTGAGGCTCACAGTAAGTCAAACATAATTATTAGATTTACGGCAGTACCTCTTACACCTGTGTACACTTTGAATGCAATAGTAAATTCATCACACAAAACTACCCTCCTATCAGACATTCTCTATGCATAGGCAGTAGCTGTACATCAGAAGAGTGTATTTACACAGAGAGTTTATGTACTTATGTAGAGAGTGGTAATATGCAAAGAAAGAAGCAGGGAGCAGTTTTCAAGACAGAAAACACCAGTCTAATAAACAGCAATGTTTATTTAAACACAGTCCCTTCTCACCCGAGTGCAGAATCTCACCTAATGGATCATGCGGCGTGCCTTTAAAGATGATCCTGTAACTGGTGAGGAAAAGGGCGCCCTCTGCTGGAAGGATATGCGGGCCACCCAGTAATCCCCCTGTCGCCTCTTCGCGGCCATCAGGGTCCAGAACCACACGCAAACCCTCTGAAACAAACTCCTCTCCAGGGAGCAACGCTGGACGCAAGATCTTGGGCTACGTTTCAAGAATACAAAAGAGCACTAGTTCAGCAAGACACCACACTCAAAGGAAAAGAGTTGGTGCCACTGAATGCTTTAAAATACCAATAGTTTTTACCACTACACTTCTTATTAAAAAGGACAACACACTTCGGATGTGTAGATTAAAAATAAAGAAAACTTAAATTTCCATGACTTGCGGCTTTCAAAAATTGAATACCTTAACCGGAGAAGATTTTTAAGCAAGTACAGTGTTTTTTAGAACTCGGAAAACCTTCAGATAGATCAATATGGTTAAATTCTCTTTTATGACCCAAAAATACCAGTTTCTTACCAACCAGCAACATGTGCAAAATTTGGAAATTGTAAAGGTGACAACAGTAAAGAACCGCAGTCATTGTGCATTCTGAAGACTTGCGATTCTTCAACAGCCAGACGTAGCATGTCATAACCAGATCGGACGTGCAGGAGGAAAAAGGGAATTTTTCATGGGTAAGTCAGGGAATCAACATGAATATTGTCATGGCTAGGAAGAATGATGCTGGAAAAAATGGGCTCTTTAAAGCGCAACCAATACATTTATTTACATCCCTGGGTAGATAGTAATTGGCAATGATAGAAGATAAGCAAACCAAGTAATCAACATCAATAAAGACAAAATGAACAAGAAACATCAATGTTTGACCCAAACATGCAGTATTTACATTTTTTAAACCCATTATTTGGCAATACATAATCCAATGTGGAGGTATCAGTTCATTACTTCAACCCAGTCAGCCATTAGAACCCAAAGTTTGGAAATGTCTCATCAACAAAGAAGGAAGGATGTACCATTAAAAGAAACTATGTAAATTAAAGGTTATTATTATTAAAACCAAAGAATCAACAAAATTCGTAAGTCCAACTGTAATTATCCTTGCTGTTTTGAGTCCAAGGTTAGGCTAGAGATGCTTTCAGGTTTTTCAGATGTTTCCAGACATTGTTTCTGACAATCCCTTTTCAGCCTCTTTGATTGTAAAAATCAACAAACGATACCACAGATTTAACGGACATACAGTATTAAGCTATCATATGACCAGTTGTGCAAACCTACTAGCAACTCTGTAACTTTAAATTTCAGCAGTTAGAGGTTCTAACAGTGATAGGGGATAGAAGGTAAGTTTTACTTGGGGATTATGGCTCAGGGAGAGTAACAAAGTCCCCTGTGAAGTGGGTGAAAAGAGCTTTCCACAGGTGATTTTTAGAAGGGAAGAACCATTTTCTTAAAGAATGAAAAGGATATAACTCTAGGACTTAACTGTTTCAAATTATTGTCCAGAGTTTTGGGATGCTCCCCCATTCTATCCTTTACATAGCCGGTCCTAATCTTTTCAGACTTTTTTGCTGGGCCCTGACCATTTAGGTGCAAACATGGACGTTCATTTTTTAACGAACCAAAACTCCCTTCTGGAACTGTGCTGCATTTTTTCCAATGACTGACTTGACCGACTTTTTCTTGCAGGGCCATGCAGTTGTTCTAGGACAGAGTGCTGAGGTGGAGATTGAAAAGGTGGTGTTACCATTGAGATTTTGCATGGTGAGTCTGTTGAATTGACTGCAAACCTGAATGTTGGAATATACCTCTTCTAAAGATTGTTCTGTTTTCAGAAAAGATGCAAGATAGCATGAAGATCCAGAAAGATGGTCTCAACTGTGTGATTACCTATAGTTTGAGAATGATGAATGGTAGTTAACGTTTTGTGCAGCCCCCCAACGTTTGTATACAGTGTGTACTGAAACAACTAAATAACAAACTGTGGCCCCCTGTTCGACACTATTAAGGAGTGGCCCAGCATGCAAAGCATGCACTTGAACGGGGTCGTTCGAAACATTCAACTTCTTTAACATCTCGTAAAAAGTTTCCCTGTGCTGGCGAACACTCTGGAATGGTCGGACCTAGTGTTCTATAACTAGATCTGATGCACATCAGGAAACAAGTAATTTCTCGTGGGTAAGTCAGAGGTTTAACATGAATAATTATGCGGCTGTATGTAGTGACGTTAAGACCACTGTAAAATGTAACCAGCAAATGTATTTACACTCCAGGGTGGATAGTAATGAAGGGCAATTTTAGAACAAAAGCGAACAAAATAATTAACAGTAATAATGTAGAAATAAATTAGAAACATCTGCTTTTAAACCAAACATGCAGGACAATTGTTTAACATAAAGTCAGTCTTCAATGGCAAGTATCTCAACACGAAAGTTATCCGATTTAACCTTTTCAACAAAAGTTCCCTTTGAACTGTCTCTTCAATGAAGAAAGAAAGACAACATCACCCAACAATCAAAGAGTAAGCAAAATCCAGTTGACTTGCTCTCATTGTTCTCGAGTTTTAACTTTGAAGTTAAGTATCTTTTCAAATGATCCCCGCTTTTTTTCTTGAACTCTTTTTTTAGCTCTTTTTGAATCAGCACATAATACCACCTGATGGACATACTGTAAATATGCACAGTTGTCAAATCTTTAAGCACCTCACTGGCTGTAAGTTGACAAAATTTACAGCTATAATCACAGATAAGGGAAAGGTAAACTCTGCTCAGAGACAGGTATCTTCCAGTTGAATCATAAATCCAGAAGACAGTTCCTATGAATACAGTTTAACTTCCCAGGTGATTCTTTAAGAGGGGGAAGCTATTATTTTTGTAATGATGATGGAACAAAAACTTCACAACATCTAAGGTTTTTAAATGAGCTTCATATACATATACTCACCCACGTACAATTAAATACTGCAGACAGCACATTTATGGTGCTGTGAAATTAGTGACAGCTGTCACAATGCAATGCCAAGCATTCAATTTATTTTATTGACTTGCGTTGACTGTGATACTCATTTCCTTTTCTTTGTATCTCTTCTTAGATTCATGGTTTTATCATGAGCATAGCATTCCTGGGAAGTGATGCGTGCAACAATACACTAAACAACAGACATATTATTTGTCTTAAAAAAACAGCACGTGGACCACTGCCATGTTTCACAATTTAATGTCAAAGAGCATGTTCAATATCTGCTGAGAAGTATGCTAAAATGTCACTGACATGCATCTTATGCCTTCTATTCATACTTCGTGGGAACTCAATGTCAGTACGGGTGGTGGGAAGAGGGTATAACAGAAATGGGCCAAGCTCACTCTCAGAGGCCTTTCAAAACTCATGAAATATTTCCTGCACATGATTAATGGAAGCTGAAGTAACATTTTATCAGTCGCAGATTTTCAGTTCAAAGTAGAGGTATGATAGTTTAGCATGTCAAAAGCCATTTGCAGAAAGCTTGGACCAGCCCTTTTTTATCTAAACATAAATTCCCCTTCTCCAGAAAAAAAAAACGGTGATGAATGCCATCTCTGTAGAGTTCACGGGCTAAATTCCAAGATGATAAATTACTTTCAAGTCCCCTAACACCTAAAAAGACTGCCAGCTGGTTCTCCTCTAAAGCTTTAAAGACAAGTCTCAGTAGGAACACTACTGTAGGTTCATAGTAGGTTCAGAAAGGTGGTGAAAAATCATCAGATGCATCATCAGTGTGGCATATCATTCCTAGGCACTGCAGTGAAAGAACTACAGTTGTCTGTAGTGACAGTGTTGCTTTGTTTGACCCTTCCTTCTCTTAACTGTATTCAAGCCAAATCAGTAGCAGGATTCTCATGACAGGGCAGATCCAACTTTGAAAACCATAAATATTCAACATGATGGCTCACAAGGGTCATTCTTACAATTGTTTACAAGATTCATAACATTCAATATGCTATTGGCAACAGATAGGGGTAATATGGTCCGCGCTATTAATGTCAGACAGATGGCAAGCGACACGCAGACTGATATGCTCTGCCACAGACAGAACTCAATTACTCTGGATCCATGCTATAGTTACAGCTCATGCAGTGCCTTGTTGAAAGATGGGATGATAAAACAAAAGACCACAAAGTCAATGTGTTCATTGTTCAATATGGAGTACAATAGTTAAAAAGAAAGCTGCTTTTTTCAATAGCTGTTGTTCTTCTGATTATTGGGGGCATTCCTCTTTCACACACTAAAGATGCTAGGAAGTTTACCGAATGCAAAAGTTAAAAGTAGCACCAGAAAACATCCATAGAGAGACCTACTGTATGTACATGATGTATGGACAGTTTAACTGCTATACATTTTCCACACATACCCTAGCTTTGGCTTCTACTTGCCTTCTGTATTGGAGGTAGTCGTCTGCTTTCCCGGTGAACAGCTTCTAAAGTCTCCATCTGCATGGCCACAATGCCTGTATCCAAAAAGGAGTAAGAACATGATCACTGTTTGCCCCTCCTGGGTCATTCACATTTATTGCACAGCACTAGATATCGCACCCAACCTCTGGCACACTTTGTTAAAGCCACCTGATCTAAATTGATCACACTGCTTTTAAAAGCAGAATCGATACCTGTCATTTCAATATAACAATACAGTAATGTTATGGATTCTGTTTTTTTTGCTAAAGACTTGAAGATAAGAGTTTGTAGGCACAATAGCTAGGACCATACTGATTGTTAGGATATTAACTGTACAGTAGTTATTGCACACATTTCTAGGTTTTGAAGTCCTTTGATGGTTACAATACTTAACTGGATAATTTGTGACCGCTCAGCGTACAGAAGCTTGTGAAATGGCACAAAGTCAGGGAGTTCCACTTGTACTCACCCGGTATCATGCTGTGCAAGTTCTTGATGTGGTCCTGAGTGACTCCGCTTTCTGTGCAGACCTTGTCTATAAAGCGGGTGATGAACCTCACTACTGAGTTCGCTATGTCGCTGTTCTCCGAGTCTTCAAACCCACTCTCAGTGTCATAGCTTTCGGCCACACTGCCAGCAATGCTGTGAAACACAACAGACAGACTGATCAGTGCTTCTGGGGTCAGCATAATGTGAGCAGCCAAATAAACAGGTCTTTATCTACTTTATTAAATAGGAAATTGAACAAAGTGGGTGGAGTGGTGGCACTGTGGCTGGAAGGTTGCCGGTTCAAATCCCATGGCCGGCAGAGCCTATTTAATAAAGGAATCCTACTCCCCTGAGCAAGGCCCCAACTTAACCCCAACTGCTCCAGGGGCACCGTATAAATGTCTGACCCTGCACTCTGACCCCAAGCTTCTCTCTCCCCGTCTGTGTGCCTGTGTCTCATGGAGAGCAAGCTGAGGTATGTGAAAAGATTTTCTAATTCCAATGCAAGAAATTGTACAGTATATGGCCAATAAAGTGATCTATCTTAAATGCACTGTGCAATGTTATCTTACAGTGGATAAACATCTTCTGAAACTGCAATCTAAGCTTCACTTTTTAGGACATGCTTTGACTACCAATTTGGCTAATTAGTAATAATTAAATTGACAAGTAATAGCCTGAACAAATGTTTTACAATCCACCTTTGGATTTTTACTAGTTAAGGTTTTTAAGAATTTTTACTTACAGTACAATATTTCTGTCATTCGTAAGTATCCTTCAGTACATTTTTTGGAAAACAAAATAAAAAGTTATATCTGTTCATCGTACAAAAACTAAAAACAAGCTTATGGTGTGAATTCTGTTCCAACAAAAATTAAAACATGCAAGTTAAGATATTTCATTATTTAGAATAATGTAATTTGGTGAATTCTCTCAGTCTAGATGGACAGAATTTGCATTGTGATTGTTTTGTAGATAAAAATCTGCTGCTCACAGCACCTTCAAAATGCATGGTGTATATAAACTAAAAGTGAATGGACCAAACTGAGCACAGAACACAGATAGTTATAAACCAAATTCAGAGTCAGAATTCTTCTAAGTCAAAATATCTACCTCAAAGATCAAGTAGAACTGTTACTGATGACCATATTACTTCAAATAATATAGTCACTATAATTCATACCTGCAAAGTGAATAACATAACTGAAAGAATCTTTTGCTACACTCATCATCATCAACAATTTTTTTTACTATTGCTGACCACTGTGCTTCTAAATACACATTTTGGCAAAGGTGTAAATTATTCTTTAAATAATACACTTTAAACGATTTGTTAATTAGATTTTAACTGGCATTGGAAAAAACTGACCTGCATAGTCACTTTGCGTTAAATGTTGAAATGCACAGATTTGGAAGGCAGATCCTCAGAGTGTTATTTCAGTTTGATGTACTTCAAAACAATGTTTTACAGAGGATGTTGTAAGTTAGACATCATAAATTGATGTTATTTTCAGCGTATTTAAAATGCACTGTCATGATCTGATACAGTAGACTGTGACCGTCCTACAAGAAGATCACCTTCTACAAATAAGAACATGTTTTGATACAGCAAATATGGTTTCCTGTTTATTTTCCAGACTGATCATGATACGTTTTGTATTTCGTCTAAAAAATAGAAAGGTCACAAGCAAGTTTATTTTTAGACAGGACATTTATAAGCTCCTATGTGTGCTCCATAGTAACCATGATCCTAATTTTCTATCATTATGTAGCAGAAGCTAATTTGTTGACCACAAGGACAGTCCAAAGGAGTTATATGGCCTAATGTGCTTTATTCAGGTGATTATTCATGTCTCAAAGATATGCAAAGACACGGATATTAATTACACCTGAAATCTGAGTAACTCCTTGCAGTCATATTTCTTAAAATATTATATTTAGGAATAATTTGGAGAGAGAACCTTCCCTAGGTTATGTATGCCAAATCTCTAACAGGAAAAAAGACTGCGCTGGTAAACTCCATCTTGGCAAACAGATTCTGTTTTCTGGGAAGAGCAACACAAAGGGATTTTTCCTAATGCAGCGCATTGTGGGTATAGTCTTAGGAGTCAGTTCCACTTCTTGTCTTTCATTTTCAATTTTTTTCCTACTACCTGGACATTTCTGAAACCGAACATGCTATTGTAATCAGAAGGAAAAAGACCCGAGGTTCTCCAGTTCCCACAACCACAGAAACGGAAGCAAGGAAGGAACACGTAGCAACTCTGGCAAAAGAATACTTGGAACAGTTTGGGGTTTTTACTGGAGCATGTGGAAAAAGACACGTTTATCTCACAATCCTAAAGAAATATTCATTCTACAACTCATGAATGAGGTGCTGTGCCAGTCAGACACATGACTTTTTTCATGCATTTTCACTAAGTGCAAAGTAAACAAAAATAAGTGAAATGTTTGAAACATTTTTGGGCTGTAGGGGTTTTGAAAAATACAAAATACCTGCTAGATTCAATAACAGGTGCAGGACTTCCAGTTTTATTTTAAGAGTCTGAAATTTGGCACAGGCGCAACCCACTTTGTTCGGGAGCTAGAATAAAGAATAACACAGCCTGAAACCAGCTTTGGACTTGCAAATCTCCTCGCAAATATTCTATTTGGATTTTCTGGATCATAAAAAAGATTATTTTTTTTAAGTCACCGTGGGCCCAAGAAGGGAATATTTTGGTGTTCGTGTTGGACCCAGGTGTGTACCACACGTGGCCATATTAAGGGCACAGCTTGGTGGCCTTGAATTCTTAAAACAATCAACCGAGAAGGAAAACCGACACCGGCGAGCAGCTTTCCGAGTGTGGTGTCTTAATTTTCTCCAGCAGATTTCGACTGTCCAGAAAGCGCCTGCTGCGCACAGGAGCTTCAGGTGCCCCTCGCTCCTTCCTTGCCTGTTGGTCACGATGCTGTTGCTCCCACTCTCCCAGTCCCCAGCGGCCGAGCTCTTCAGCAGCTTGTTCTTGCTGGCATCCAGGGGCACCAGCAGGTAGACCATGAGGCTGGCGTAGTGGATGGCCTGGCTGAAAACGGTGCTCTCCTCGTTCTGGACCAGTTCCTGCTGCTTCTCCTTGCTGAGGGCCGGCCAGGCGCGCATCTGCTCCGCCGCCAGGTCCATGGCAGTCCGCTCCAGGTCCTGAGCTGCAGGCCCTCTCTCCTTTGGGTCATGGGGGACAAGTGTTAGCACATTTAAATCCCATGGAGCTAGCCACTGCCATTGAAGGCACTTGTGTGTGAGAATGGTGATTATCACAATACCTAATGGATTGCCTGCTTTAAATTGATCCCTTACTACAGGGATTAACAAGGCATATGAGCCTTGCATTTAAAAATGTGGCTGAACACCAGCCACACCAATATTACTGTACTGTCCATCCTCGTTTTAAACCACAAACTTGTCTGATCTTGGTCTCATTAATAAAGAAGAAGTTGCTACTATAAAATACTTATTCAATCCTGTCAGATCTGTTGACAAAGACCCATATTTTTATTCAGATATTCTCTGTCATAACTACATCTCGCATAAAGCGGTTTCTAAGGTCATAGTCATCCTAAACACCTAGAAACTTTCTAGTTGTGTCTGACTTAGTGACAAAATATGCTGAACGTTTTGTCAACATGTTAAAAAAATGCATTTGAGTTAGATATTTCTTTGAAATGTTTTGTTATGTCACTCTAGATTAAAAAATAAACTATCTAACATAATTAACCAGATATAAAAGTTCTACATTAATCAGAATTTGATTCTTAGGATTGTTAATGAGAAAAGGAAATATTTGTAATGTATGCGTGCAGTTTTTACCTTCAATTTCATACTAATGCCTGGTTTGCCCTCTAATGTAGTGAGGTACAGGGCTCGGATCTGGTTCTGTACTTCACTGTAAAATGTAGCTTCCCAGAATTGTTGGTTCATCCAAATGGGATGATCTTGTACACAAGTGTAGGCGAACTGGTTTACACCTGGAGCCAGTTTCTGTGAAAGGAACAAATCATTTAAAATACATAAGTGGATGGCATTTACTTTACTGCATTACGGTGAGTAAAACAGCAGAAATTTCAGGCACTTGATTTTATTGTGTCTCAGGACACACTGTTTATACTCAATGGACTGCAATGACTTTGTTCCATTTCCCAAAAAACAAAGTAAACTATTAAGAGTCTGCAGCAAAAATAGGAAAAAAGTCTAAACAAGAAAGCTGCCAAATATTTTTTTTATTCTGGCAATAAAAAAATACACAGACTTCGGACATTTATCATGCCAATAAATCAAAACATTGTTGTTGCCTTTTTACATTCCCAGTGCCCACTGAAACAGAATTGCTGGATGGATTCTCTTTTTGTTTGACTCTTTTAGTTTAAAAACAAAACATCCGAACCATAGACTTAAGAATTTAAAAAACACTCTTCTACAGTCAGTTCTTGGCACTTGAGCCAAGCAGGAATGTGCAGTTCTGACCTTATGCTTGTATGAAGAAGGCATTTTGACAGTGTAACTTGGAAATTGAAACCTACTGCTGACATTCATGGCAATTTTACACCACTCACTAATTGCAGCTATGACTGAGGTGGCATGATTTGTTGTGCGAAAGGACTGTGGTTTTTTCTTCCTTCGAGAACCAAACACATCAGTGTGAGAGTAAAATCACATCAGAGTGAAGGGATAAGACAGAAATGAAATGGCTAGTGCTGGAAGGACATCTTTCTTGCACTGTCATAAACAAAAAAAAGGCTGCAATGTAGCCCATTGCCAAGAGTTTAGGGTGAAGCAAAAGAAATTGAAGTCGCCACTTTGTGTCTTTGTCCAACCATATGAAATATGAACCTTCCTTAGTGACGAAGTATCCTACTGTTTCTTACTCAGGGAGCTCTGTCTGCTCATGTTCAATTTCCATATCCCCATTTGTAATTCTCCAGCTTGAATGTAGTGTCCATTTATTCTGAAACAAAATAACTTCTTTTTTAAATGGGTGCCTTTTTAACTGAACAGCGCCAATTGTTTTGTTCTGCATGGTCCCAGCTGAGTACTTTACCCTGTCAGGCTTATTTCATAACAAACATGGTGCCTGGTTTGAGGGCAGAAAGTTTTGGAAGTACACAAAATATGCTGATAAGAGAAAAGGCTAAAAACCACTAAACAACAGCCCAAACTGTTAATTTATAACAATACTGAGAAAAGGTTTTGAAGTTTTTTGCAACCCAAAAACCAGCTAATTAGCTTAATTTTTCATCAGTATTGAAATGAGCAGTTGTGGCACATGTCGACTCGGGTGCTAGACAAATCTATAGCCAAATACCCATTAGAGGGCAGTAGTAGACTGTTGTTATATACAAAACAGCTTGGAACTGCAAATCACATTAGTATGGATTTCAAATACAAATGTATTTCTTGTATCTTACATGTATTTTAGGATTATATGCTTGCCTTAATTATGATTTATTTAATTACAAAATGTGAGGAAAACAAGCTAAACTCCAATTTCAATCTGGTTACAACAGACCCTGCAGAGCAATAAATATTGTATAGTATCAAGAGAAATGCAGAGGCTGACTTAGAAAAACACTGGCATTATCTGTGGATAAAGAAATAATATAACTTCATATGATATCTTGAACTGGCTGAACCATACCTATCTGCTGACTTGTTGAGCATTGAATGGATTAATACTGCACTGTCTAGACTAGACTAATTAAAACTAAGATATTTTTAATGGTTGAGACGCTCTTTTTAGATTTAGTCATCCAATTAATAACTCTAAAAATGCAATTAAACCATCTGTAAGACTGTGGAAAAAACTAAGTTTTTCAAAAAGCTTTGGTCACATTCTACTGCTGACAACAGACCAGTTATGATTATATAAAGAGGCATTACAATGCAACAAGAGCTATTTTCTAGATTACCCATAGGTAGTACTTTAATGTCCCTCAGTACAGAATGGAATCTGTATACCATGAAGTATAACATCATTCCCTGTCCAATTTTCATGCATAGTGGAAGACCTGGTAACTTATGAGGTGGAAATGATTAGGGTAATATAGAGGAGAGACTGGTACTCATGACTTTCAGGGAACAACTCTAAAATAATAAAACAGGTCTGGTCATCCAGGTCTTAAGTACAAATGTTAAGTGCATGTCAGAGGGCAATTCCCACCAGAGGAAAAGCCAAACTCCTACTTATTTTGCCAAATGCTGGAGAGGAATGTGGTCTTACAGTGGAAAATACACAAGACTGGACAGAGCATGCCAAGATCTAGCAAGGGTCAGGAGGTCAACAGGCACTGCTCCAGGTTTTTTTCCCAGAATGCAAGCCGCAACACGGGGAAATAAGACTTTTCCGAGCAAAATGACCGGTGCAAAAAAATCACCGACCAAAACACCAGCCTTTAAAAAGACAGTGTGTTAAGCAAATCATAAAATCAAGTTTATGTGAAGAGGGGAAGGCCTGGTCGGACAAACAAGTTTGTGAGAGTTAATGGGCATCCTGCATGCTTGAGGTCCATTCGATTCTAAAAATGCAGGGCACATACAGAAATGATCAGTGACTCAGCGAAGAACACCCACTATGATGTGCACAAAAGGTACAGCTAGTGCTCTAAGTGAAACAAGGGTTCTAACAGTGTTAGTAGCTTTACAACATTTTTAATTTGTATTTTGATGACTCATAATATACTTGATAAAACTGTACCTGGAGACTAAAGGACTCATACATTTTTGATGTACAGAAAGTCTATGGTAAGTAATTCTGGAACATTAAAGCCTGTTAATGCTAAATTAAATGAGAATTAGTTCTCTTTATCAGCAACAGTTTTTGTCATAGACAGAGAAAGAAGTATATCAAAAACATGTAGGTCTATACCTCACAAAAATGGAGAATATGAACATGAAAATATGGCGAAATTAAACTGTTTTAGCTAAAAAAGCTCTACAATCTCTTTTTTTTTCAAAACCGAGCTCTAGCATTGAGATAAGATAGACGGAATACCAGTTATAACAGCAAGTCTTTTAGTGCATTAAGTAAACAGAGAAAAAAACAGCTCAGCTCTGAATGTCTTTAAGGAATTAAAGGTCACATAGCAAGCCGTTTTTCATCCAGTCTGAAATGTAAAACAGCTTGACAACAAAAATCTTCCAATTCAAATTCCCAAGTTACAAAACCTGTGGCAGCAAGAATGCAATCTACAAAAAACAGTTGTACTTCCTTGATGCCAGAGCCATGCTGAAGTCCAGGCTACAGCCTCCACTGCATTTTTATTCTTCCGAAACCATTGCTCCAGAGAAAGGAATTTTCCTTATATTGACAATTGATATTCTAGAGATTAAACACACCATGCTATTGTAGAAGAGAAAAAAGTAAAATGACAAATCTGGGTCTTTTTATCATTTTCTTTCTGTGTTAAATAAGATTCAGTTCAGATAAGATTAAGACACTAATGGAATGACAAAAAATTTAAATCAGGCGAATATCGAACTTCGAGCTTCTTTTACTGCAGTGCATTTCAAAACCCTCAAGATCCCTCCACTGAAATCTGACAGAAAATTCTGTTGCTGGTTCTTGCATAGTTCTTGAAACTCAGCAAGATGGACTATGCAATGCTTTGAAAGTTCTTCATGACGTTGGAAATTACGAGAATTGAAGTGTCAATATCCAGAGAAAAAAATGGCAACTTTTAAATGCCTTCCATGTTTCGAAAAGACCCCAAACAGTTTGATCTGCAGCATGTAAATGGAGGCTAGGTTCCAACACGTGCATGATAATGTCAACTAGATGTCGGTTTTGCAACATATTTTTCATTGTGCCGTTTGCAGTATTTTTGAATTTTTCCTGAGAAAAATATCTTGATTAAATCAGGACTGTTCGCGAAGCGTGCCAAACTCTTCCTGTGGCTTTACAATGTTTGACTTCACGCTTAAGTGTGAAAAATGTTATCAGCGGCACAGATTGTAGGTTTTCCTGTGAAAACAATAGGCTAGCCCCACCAAACATAATGCAGTAAATAAACCAAGTGAAGCATTATTTTCTACACCATTGGGTAGTACGTTAAAGAGAATTACAGAACAGTCAAGCATAGTTTTTATCTTTTTTTTTTACTTTATTTTTTCTTGGCTTACTAGACTTATATTGTGCGCATCGTCAAAAATCCCTTTGCGTGTCAATAATGACACGCGTGCTGTAGCTTGCAATCCCTCGTTCTTCACCAATACGCTCAAGTACTCAACCTCTCTCCAGTCTTCAGCATAACCCGACTGGAGTGTATGAAATCCACAGAGGTATTCACAAAACCAGCCCGATGGGTGTCTTCAGAAGCAACCGTGAAAAGTGAACCACAGGACACAAGTGGAAGTGCATTGAAAACGAAGCACAAGAGGCACTTTTATTACACAAAGGATTGTGGCGGCCTGGAATACATCACCCAACCGCATTCTCGAGGCTACAGTAACACCCTGGCTCCTTCGAGAAATGGATGGAGAAGTTCCTTGATTCCACTGCCCGCCATCACACTAAATACAACAGGCGGACTGAAGGGCTCTTGGGGTGGACGCGTGAATCTGCTTCTTCTTGTTTCCAGCTCCACAGAGCCGAGGGCCGAGCAAGGCCCCGAGGCGGGGGGACCGATGGAGCTGACGTGTGCCTGGCAAGTTACCACTTCTCAGCCGGGCGACGCCACCCTGCCTGACTCGAACCCCCCGAACTGCACCAGTCTGCCAAGGGAATCCCACCCACAGCTAACTAATGAAATCCTTCCAAAAGTTGCTACTACTGGGTGAAATGCTCAGGAGCCCTGTCCCTTGTATTTTAAAAGCTGAAGCTTGGCCGAGCTTCACACTGTAACAGTGCATTAACCCAGCTACATAGAGCTCTCTATGTTCTTGCTGACCAGGTGAAACTACACAAATATGAAGACCAGCTATTGGCTTGCTGCCCTACCAGATACCAAACCAGGAATTATTCAAACCATTCTGAACTGGTGTTCATGAACAGGGTATGCAAATTGTTCACGAAAGTGCCCTTGATAAATCAAAAATAGCAAGAGATTAATGAAGGTATGGCTTTGGGTTTTACACTACACTACAGTTAAGCGTTAATGTTCCCATTAACGAAAATATTCATTTTGATTTAAAAAACAAAAGATAACAAGGGTTTTACCTCCATCCCAGTGAAAACTGCAAATGTGCTGTCTGAGAATCAATGTAAAATACGTGTCAACTCATGGTCTAGGTTTCAGTAATTGCTGCTGCCTGATTGTTCTGTAATGGATATAAAAGCAAAACGTTTATCCCACTTTTCCCATGCAGCAGAAACTGCGGTCCAGAGACCTTGACCACAGAATGACCCCCTTTTCCAAGGGTAAACACAAGCCCCTGGAGGAGCTCCAAGCCAACCCAATAGTCTCTCAGAGGGTGCTAACCAAAGAGCAAAGTGAGATGCGTGTAGGCTGTCATCCTAGTCCACATGACATGAAAACATAACTCAAATTGCTGTCAATCAGCTTTGCCTCTCTCACAGCAAAACTATGTTTAGCAGGAGGCTGAGTGAGACAGTGCCGATGTTTCTCCATTTCTTTAATTGGGCATGACTGTGGGGGCATCCCTGAAGCTCACTAATGAACGAGTGGTGTCTGTGACTGACAGTGACGCAATTCATCCCCCCCCCCCCCCCATTTTATTTTTTCAAAAGCTTCGTATGTGCTGCCGTATTTTGAAACTGAGACACAGCTGCTAAAGCATTCGTCTCCTTATAAACCCAGAATCTTTTAGGATAAAACAATGAATTACAAGATCCTGGCAGCCATTTTCATGCAAGTTTCCATGTTCAGCAAAACCAAGCTGCTTTTCAAAAACCCAACAAAGACCCTTGGAAACTGTAGCGGGTGCTGGCATGAGAGAAGGGGTCCACAGCACAGTCAGGACATCTCCAGATGTGGAGTGGTATCCCACAGGTGCAAAGTCAATTTGAAAGGTCAAAACATTACAACCTTGATTTACAGTAAGAGACTTATGTAAGCATGCAGTTTGCTTTAGACAGGGGGTAGCATGTCAGTAAGAAGATGTGTTGTGTGTTAATGAGTTAGGCACTGTCAAAGATGGCATTTGCCCTCTTTTTCGTATTGAGGTGGGTAACTGTACCTTCCAGAGACTTAACCAGCAAAGAAGAAAAGCACATTTTCCTCCTTAGTCTTTGCCATTCATTTGCATGTACTGTAAATGATTTTAAGCAGGGAACAGGACATCTTGATCTTTACAAGCTAACAAGATCCACATAAATAGACATACAGTAATTTAAGGTTTCAAACAAATTTACTATGTAGTGTAATGTTGGGCATCAGCAATGACTTGTGTTAAACATCCTTGATCTTTATATCACACTTTATTGGTACATTAAAGCTAAAATTCACTTGAAAATAAACTTAAAATTGTGTACAACACTTGTTAACTACATAGCAGATTTTTATTCTTTGTAAGCTGGGGCCTTTTTTTAAATACGTCAGTTCTGCTCTAAAGCACAAATAAAAGTACTTTTATTACACTGATAGAAAAACAGACTTTCATTTGAGAAACTTTGAAATGAAGTCTGTCGAAAACCAACAGGACATTATAAATGGGAATTTTAACTGGCTGCAAGCCTAAAACACAGGTAGTTCACTTTATATATAACATTTATTTTGATTTTATATACTGCTGTTATACAGTATATAGATAGGTTCAACTCATGAAATCCTGACCTAATTGGTTCCAGACATGATGTCACTGTACAGTAGTTTTAATAATCAGCAGCGCTATTCTGGTTGCTGTGTGTCAATCATGGCAGATATTCAGGAGACCTCGGTTTTAATTTCAAGTCAACCGCCTGATAAACAACCAACGCCAAGAGAGAAAACACCACTGCCTGGTCCCACTGTACACTGTACACTTCTCCAGCCCCGGTTTGACACTGTGACGACTCAGACCACAGCAAGTGGTTATCTTCCACATGACGAGCTCCTGCAAGCTGCACTGAAATGAAAACCATGTGCAGCTTTCTCCCAGCCTCTCAGAACTAAATCTGCTTTTTTTCTGTTCTTTAAACGGCTTTGGGACGCAAGGTGCTGATGGTTAAGAGCTTGTGCCCAGGAAATTCCTGGTTCATGCTCCTACCTGAACTGGCTCGCTGTATCTCTTGAAGCAAAATAATAACTTAATCTTACCATGGTTCGTCATTCAGCCGAGATGTTAAAAATGAAAATTACTCCCAGGCAGTAAGTAAAGAAGTGTGGTTCACTCCTTAGTCTCTGCAAATCACTTTGGATGAAAGCATCTGCTATCTGACTTCTTACTAAATCCTTTTCAAAGCAACTTGGCATAAAAACATTTACTTTCATGTACAGTACATACAGTGCTGAGAGACTCCTGTCTGCCCATTATCAATCTCTCTCTGCTACCCAAAGAAGGGCAACTCAAGGCAGAACGCCAATGACCTACCACTCTCTCTTGCTGCAGTGCTATAAAAAAAGACAGACATGCTGCATAGCTAGAAGAAAAACATTGGAGCCACACTGCAAAACATCGAAAACACAAGTCTCTGGGGATCCTGAGACCCGGGTAATGGTTTATATTATCTTTTCAAATGAATCAGATCTCCATCCTTTAAGGTGAATCCAATAACATGTATTCAATGATGCATTTAGCTTATCATGCTTTGAATTAATAGAAATTAATAACATGATGGTCAAGAGTCAGTTCTCTCCTTCAGAGCCACTGAAGTAAATAACTTAGAAGAACTCTTAATTCTTCAGTACCATGTGATGCACCAAACATCATTACAGTAGCCTGGTAATTGAGAGTGGCGACAGCAAAGTGGTCTGTAGCGAAGACAGTGGTACACCACAAAAGACAAAGCTTATTATCTGACTGGTAATGATATCTACAGTATGTAAACTGCACATCTGCTATGGTCCAAACACTACTATCATTTTGTTTAGAAAAAACAAACAAGACTGATATGTTTTACTTTTAATTCAGCTGCGTGCCAATCAGTTTTAATGGGCAGAGATGCATTAATTAGGAAAAGGGCAGTGTTCATCTGCAATTACATTTTCAAAAACAATTGATGTTGGCTTTCTTTTTGCTTTTTGGACCCTGTTGTGTTGCTGCCTGGATCACATCATGTCAGAAGATAGAATATTTCACTTGTAAGTAAGTAATGTGAGTAAAATCTGTTATGCCCTCTCTCAACTGGCTCAGCCAAGCCAAACCAATGGTCTGCCTGTCTGCGCCCAAGGCTGACTAGCTGAAGTAGCAGAGCTATAGTGCCTGAAATCAAACCTCTATGAGAAAACACCAATTTACATCTTGCAAGAATTACACTTGTTTGCAAACAACTGGCACACTTGCTTTACTTGATTGTCACTGCTTCGGTTTTACTCTTATACCCATTATTGTTATTCCCACCTTATTCAAGAAAATAACATTTTGTCCAGGACGGATGATTCCAACTCTCCGTGAACACTGAAAACGTGGCAGACCATAGCTGAAATTTTCACTCTAATTGTACAACTCTACCAGACGCTATAATATATTATTATTATTATATTGGCTGAAGCTATAGGGCTAGAACTGGATGGTTGTGTCTTGCTCAGCTGATAAAAAAGGTGGAAGGACATCCACCCAAAGCTGTACCCTAGGGAGCTCATGTTGGATGAATGCACCAGCTGTAAAGGGATAATAACGCTAAACTCCCCAGCTTACTATATCAGACATCTCATCTCTTGTGACACAATATGCACAGCAGAAAAAATGTGGACAACAGCTCTTCATATTAAAGGTTGTGAAACTCCCTCTTTATTTCTGGATGTCCAAGATATTTTGCAACATGGTTAGTTTTGTACATGCAATTACATCAATTAATGCTTATAAATAGATGATTATGGTACTCTCTGAAAAGAGTACTGCTTTCTTCAAGCATTATCTCTGCACCAGTGCAAGGACTGTGTTAAACGCACGTAGTTTGCAGTGTCTGGAAGAGATGATATTTAAACTCGGTGCCGAACACTTTCTTCTTCAACATTTGCCAACAGAACCCTTTTGTAAACTCTTATCAACGGATAAAGCTCTATTAAATGGTGTCTATTCTGACCAAAATCACTTCCATTGATGAATGGTACTCTAGAAAATTCTAGATAGCCTTGCACTGTCAACACTTATTTGCCTTTTAAGTAGCAAAAACAGATTCCAAACTGAGCCAGAGCTTTTTACATAAATTAAATGGAAGAAGACAACAACATAAAATATAGTGGTAAACAACATTTCAGCATAACTATTATGATTTATAGGGGAAAGAAAACTGCAATGTTTCAGAACAAAACAAGAGAAACTGCCAAAACACGTCCCTTCCCTCTGAATGTCTCTTATCAAACAACGTTTTGTAGCTCATTCTGGTTTTGATCACACAAGCACTTGGTGTCTCTGAAGATTCTGAAGCCCCCTGATAATTGGTAAAATCACATTCCCCTATCCTGTCCTGTAGGGTGTTGTGTTTTTCAGGAAGATATCTACCGAAAAATAAAAATTCTTTCCATCGCCAAAGTTTTAAAAATATTATTGCATCAATTTTGAAAGAGCTTTAAAGAACAAACTTAAAGTAAAGCAACACTCATGTTATTTTTAAGACGTGCTACTGTACATCTTTGATACACCCTTCTGATTTAGAAGCAATTACTCCAGATTAGTGGGAGAAACACTGAAAATTTCTAAAGAATCAGTAATAGGTGAACAGTTTCATTGTTAAACTAGCTTTAAATAATCTCAGTCTGTTTTAAATGTTTTAGGGCAACTTTTTGTTCTTTCTTAAAAAAAACACACAGTAAGAATATTTTGTTGGTTTTTAAAAATACTAGCTGTTTTTCTCCAACATTTTCTAATAAATCAGTTTCACAAGTGCTTTTTCATTTGAAAATACCAAGTATTTCCTAAACCTAATAGTCCTGAGGATCCGAGTTGCTCTACAGCACACAAACAACAACTCCTAGTCAGATTAAAAAGTTATGTAAAACATCACTTCATTAAAGATGGCACGAATATGATAAACTTAACTCGATTTCCCAACCAAGCAGTCTGTGAACATTTTATAAGTGGGGTGGAGAATTAAAAATTGAATTAGAAACATGTGACTGGAACAAAAATATTTGTCAAAGAAGTTTGAATTATTTACTTAATTTGTCTGTCAAGGTGTGTTTTCTGAGTACATGAACACAAACACATGGTGCAAGTGAGACAGAAAAAAAACGAGACACGAATAAGCTGCACGAATTTAAAGACGACACCTTACTATTTTAAAGCAAAACACTTTGTTTTCACCAGTGGAAAGAGACTGTTTTCAAATTTGTCCCATACTGTGGCAGGGGGACTCAAGCTCAACTAAAGGAACTAAACCTACAAACAATGATATGTTTTCCTTATGGACTGTCAATGAGCACTAACATAAAAGAGACAGCTACTGGCCACTTCAAAGTGGAACATTTCTTCCCACTCACACGAATGCAGGTCTTACGGTGGCCTTTGTATTCCATTGGCTGAGCAGAACCACCAACCACAAATCAAGAGCTGCCTTCATCTCTTGCCAGGCCTGGCTAAGACCCAAAAACAAGCAGTGTGGTAAAGTACAAGCCTATTGAGCAATAAATGTGGAAAACATATAACGCAGATGCAAACAAATATGTACGATCAAATATTTGGCAATCAAAGAGCAAAGGGATTTTTTAAGGACTCCCTGAATGCACTACAGCGTTAAGCACTGCGTGGCATTTGCCAGCAGCCAGATTTTTCCTCTTATTGTGTGCGTGATTTATTGATAATTAAATACCCCCCCCCACCGCCACACAAAACTGACAGCAGGATTCTAAACAAGTTCCCTTGGCTTTGTTTCCCTCCATGTTTGTGTTTGTGTTTGTGCACATGCCTGCGAGGAGCAGAAAGTAAAAACGCTGGGAGCTGCAGAGAGGGGCTCTCGGCAAAGACTCATTTCGGGATACAGCCGCGAAACCAGCTACAAAACAAAACAGTGAAGCTGCTGAATTTTCCATGTGCCCTAGCCATCCGAAAAGCAAGAAAAATACAAAAGCACAGCTAAATAGTGTATTTCGGACAACCGCCAAAAATAGAGTTGTATGTTTTCTCCCCTCTTAATGGGGTGTTCAAGGCCAGGGGGTGGTAAGGGAAATTACTTGCCCAAAGCAGGGATTTCATCACCAGTCCAAACCCCACTAAGCAGCCACCTTCACAGGAAAGCAAGACTTCAGGCAGCTGAATAATTAAACCCATCCTTTTTCAATTGTTCTGCGCAGTTATAAATATCTTTCCCTATAAAACAACACACCTCTCAGCGAGAGGCATGCTGTGTTGCTCTCAATAGATTAACATTAATATGAACCACAGCGGCCCTAATGTTTCCAACCGCTTAACTGACTCCATAAAATGAAGGGGGCTGACACTAGGAGTTCAGGCATGTAATCATGGCTTACCCGATAAAAGGCTGTTGTCAGGGGCAGAAGTGCAGCAGCCACCGTGTACTCCTCAGAGCTGGAACAGTCCTGCAAGCAAAAACGCAACAGTGCACTTTACAAGAGGGGAAAAGCGTAAAACGTAACCATGTACTTTTCCTAATACCTGGTTTTATCGGTTTCAAATGCACATCGGCATGAAAAGTAGCTGCATTTTCAGCCAGGCTTACTTCTAATACCCAACGTGAACACAATGTCTAGAGATGAACAAGATCCTTTATTACCGAACCCAACAGCTGCAGAGCAAAATTAAGAGGCAGATCCGAGAGAGTCATCTGTGGCTGTTTTTTAGTGATAAACGAGAACTAAACAGAAGAATTTTTTAACAACAGGAATTTAAGCTCTTCGTAGTTTTACAATCCTTTTTAAAACAGGCAGCACACAAAACAAGTATAGGACAAAATAATAAATTTGTAAACATGCTGTTAGCACTTAAAGAAATGGAACTCATTCCTTCATTGAAAGGATTTGCACCTAAAGAATGCAATCTAAATAAATACTGTATAATCAATTCAGTACTAAACAAAGTGCGTTGAGATGCAGAGCTGAACACTGCACTAACCAAAGTAATGTGCATGAACACAGACTTCCTGTTATATGCCACTTGCCATGTTTAACATTCATGCTGCAGGAACTACAGTATGTTCGCATTTCCACTTACTATCAAGTCAATGACTGTTGTTTGTAGAGAACACATACTTTTAATACGAGTCTCGAACCCTTCCTTAGCTACAACAATCACAATGTTTTAATTTAAAACTTACACACACAGTTGATCCATGCCTTTCTAGAGAAAACAGCAGCAGTCTGTGTCTGCCCACGTCAGTAAGAAATTGTTCAGAAAATTCTCAAACTCATGCTACTTTTGAACACATCTGGATTTGCCATTTATTTTTATTACGTCCCATACCCAATTTATATTAGCTCTCCAACAACTCCTGCACCAGAGTGACTGCAGGAGAAACATCGGCCTGCTTTTTGGTCAAGCCCATCTGCAAAGCCATTTCACATTTTACAGACTGCAAGATCCAGAGAACGTGACAGAAGAAGGCTGTGCCGTTTAGAAGAGTGGTGCATCTCTCCATGATATCACTGCAAGTCTGCAGCCAACTAGCAGGAGTCACTGTTGGCTTGAAAGCTGCAAGAGCCCTTGCAGACAGAATTTCAGCTCCATCACATAATCATGGATATAGTTACCTAGGTACTGAATATGGCCCTCGCCTGACCCTCAGTCTTTACTGATGGAGCCCTAAGCTTACAGCATAGGTTGAAGGAACTTCATAATCTATTTCACCCCTGTTCTCATCCAACCCTGCAAACCCAATACAGACCTCAACTACCCATATCCAACAAAGCACAGTTATTAAGACATCAACTTTCAAAACTCTCCTATAGACTCTGTATACATTGTACTGTAAACTTTTCACCTGTGCAGACCACTGTCACATTGTGTGCCTTGCATTCTAGTACCTGTTTTGCAAAGCTGTTCCTGTACAATGAACTCAAGTTAAAACATTGAAACCAAATATAAAGGATGGGTGTTTGCTACCTAAGAGTTCATTTACAACCCTGTTGAAGACCAAAAAGCTATTGTCTGACTGTTCTGTCCCTACCTAAGAGGATCAAGAGGTTAGACCCAGGAAGAGCCCAACCTACAAGAAACTTGGCAAATGGCCTTCTCTTTATTACAAGTTTTTTATTGGAAATAATCCAAATAATTTGGTTTACTAAAATAAAAATAAGAGTGGCCACAGGAAATTGGCATCTGCCATTATAACAAAATGGTCCCTTCACTGATACTGTGCTGTATCACATTTCTCTCCTGAAGAATGGACAGCGCACATGAACTGCATTACTCGTGAAGGGGCAGAAAGAAAGTTCTTTTCAGTTGCTCTTTTTGTGTCGTTTCTAGCAAAACAGGAGATACAATGGGGATCTAAGAATTGTATGTGCAGAGGTGAGGGAGGGACTTCCAGTATTTTAATGTCTGCTTCTCCCCCAGCAGTTTTCCTCACAGAACCCAGAGGAATGTAAGGAAATGAGCAAATGTAAAACATAAGCGTTTCAGCAAAAATGAGGCTAGACCCCCTGGTTTGCAAGGCGTTCTTGCCATTTCCTAGGGTTATACATTTCTTTCTGTTGTTCAGACAGAGGTTGATTGTACAAACTATTAAATTTGGAACAGCACCAATGCTTAGTTTACTCCTATTCTTTAGAATGCCTTAAGTTAAAGAGGCTTGTCAACTATTCCAATCAAACTTCACTCAGGAAAGAAGAGAATGGGGAGAGAGTCTGTGGGGTTATCGGGATGTTTCTATTTCAATGGAACTGCAAAACACATCAGCATTTGGTTATTTTTAAGAATGAAAAATCTTGCATTTAATTTTCTTGTTTTAAACTCAAGCTCAGCATGCTTGACCATCTATCTTATAATAATTAAAAGCCAATGTGTCAGTCATCTTAAGCTGTTCCACAAAAAAAGCTTTAGTCTTATATCTTTAAGTGAACAGAACTGAACTAATTTTAGACAAATCTCATGATGCAAAGGACAATTTCTCTAACCTGGAGAGCACAGTGAAAGTATAAAGATGTGTATTTTGTGGTGCTCACTTTCACTTAAGCACAATGATTCTAAAAAAATAAAGTCCATTAAATGAACATTTCCTTCCACTGACAACATTAAGCTTAATTAAGAACATACATTAAGTTTCGCAATATGAAAAACTCAATGACAAGAGCTCTCTTCCTGACCAGTCCACTCTGACTTTTTATCAATTGACCTTGGCCGTCTGAGAAACAGGAGCATCCAAGATTTCAGCCAGTACTACAAGAATACACGATCGAATCACAGAATCTGGCTGAATTTCCGACCTCTCACCCACTCGGACCATTCAGAAAGATCACTTAAAAAACACTGGACTGCTTGGTTTAGAAAATACAAAAATGAAAAACCTTTACCCAATAAAATGAAAAAACAAGCAAATAAATCTTTATATTTTGATATACAAAGTGAATGGGAGGATTCTAAATGATTTAACACTTAAATGCTGTTATTGCCAAGGGGACTGGAGTTCTGCGAGGTTGCCCAGTGCATGTCTTGTGGTCTGTGACTCACTGCCCTTGCTGCTGAGCAGTCACTCATGAGCTATGCGTACGTGTGAGGGAGCGGGTGTTTGACGGGACGCCGTAGAGAGACTGACTACTGTGCACTCCACAGAAATTCAACGCGCAGCATGTCAAAACAGGAAACCGCCTTTTCTGTGAAAAGGGCCAGACAGCAACTGCTTTATTTTTGGTTGATACAGCCTATTAAGCAGAAAATGTATCTGATAATGATAAAAAAAAATTCAGGCATTTATCATAATCTACAACAATGCAATTCTATGACAATCTGTATACAGTATATATACTGTATGCTTATTCCACAATTATTAAGATTAACGTTTGTCTAATTCTGTCTCTATTAGTTCATGTGCAGTTTGACTTCATGCATTTGTATGCTCCATTGTGTGACATTACTTAAACAAACAGTGTAAAGTTACATGATTGTATCTATAATGTAATATAATGTTTATGAACAAGTGCAACATTGAATTGAACGGTTGTCTACGAAATCAGTCCTCATGCATACCTCAGTGTGTTAGATCACAGGCAAAACCAGAGGAATTCACTTGAAAAACCCATGGACCTGAATTAATGACATTTTTTCTTTTAATTTAGTCAGTGACCTGCTGGTATGGTGCGGCAACACTCCACTGCATTTTGTTTCAACTTTTCTCACACACTTTTATGTAACTCTTCACAACATAAACAAAAGAAAAATCTCAGCAAAGTTCTTTTATACTTAAAAAATGGTTTTCTTTCACTCTGAGAGACTAGTTCCCATGTCAAAAAGGAAATTAAAAGGAAAACAAATACAGAAAATAAATTAAACCATTTGTAAAGCTTTCAGGTCTGGCAGGGACAGAACCTGTTGCCACCACAGTGTTTTTTCCCTTAAAGAAAAAGCTGGGTCAAAGCTCCTGCAATAATTTACACGAGTCTTCTTACTGTGCCCTTGTTCTAGAGATGTTCACCCCAAAAACAAACAATACAATGCATGTCCTGTTCAGAGGCACATGGAACGGAACACTACAATTTTATTTTGCGATTAACGTGGAAAATAAGGTTGTGGGACGTTCCAGGCTGAGAGAAACACAGGACAGGGTTTTGTTATTAATTAAAAAAGATAACGACACAGAAAAGACGGGTCACCCATTCCACCTCATGTTTCACAGACACATCTGAGTTACTTTAACTGACATGCCATGCATGTTTTCGAATGCTATCACGAGGCCCATGGCAATAAAGTTGAACATTTTCAGGCTGTAATCCTCTTTAGAGGAAATGGTTGGGATGCCAAGATGCATTTTGACTTTATACCACAGCAGGGCTGCCTGCGCTCAATAACTCTGTCCAATTCTTAAACTACAACAGCTGTAGTAAAAAAAAAGTCATAAACACTAATTTGTAAAGTATTCCACAAATATTTTAATTAATCTATTTGTGGGACATGCCATAAATTTGTGGTTTAACTAAAATGGAAGGATAACACTAGTCATAACGGTGAGTGTTTACGAGACAAAGCTACCAAAGTCCCCTGTCATTTTTATCACATTTTTATACAGATCCTTAAAGTATACAACAACAGAATGGCTGATTCAAACTACCACTTAAATGTATAAAACTAAGGAATGTATAAAAAAGATGTATAACACACTCCCTAGAAATCGTGCAGATTTTTTTGTTCTAGTTCATCACATCGATTTGCCAAGAAAGGACATCCTGTCACTTTCCGAAATCTGCGTTTTAGCACTGACTTCAAATCCCATATAATTACTCTGTATGGTTACTCCTGCAAAAACCTGGAGGCATCAATGAAACATGACTGGAAAACATGTGGACTGATATAAAGTGCTCCGTACCGGAAGAGCATTCTTCTAAACTGTTTAACTGAACAGTCGTCAAATATTTTAAGGTAATTAGCAAGTCTTTTTTCTTGCTTGTAGACAAACCATATAAACAAAGACATGCATACAGCCATACAGGAATTCTAAAAAAAGACACTGTGGGATGAAAATTGAATACAGGCAGTATTCGATTCAGAACTCTAAAATATTTCCAACAAAATACATAATGCAATAAACTAAAACAAACTTAATGCCAGTATTCAGTATATAGCCATTTTTATAGCTATACAACACTTTTAAAAATAAAAAGGCACCTACAGTATAACCAAGGAAGGCAAGTTAATCCTAACTGCTTCTTACAGTATCAAACAGTGTGAGGAAGCTGTGCTTAAAAGCCTGACATCTCAGTGAGGCAGAGCAGATAACAGCAACATTCTCCAATCCTCCATTAATGCCACTTGGGTTGGTGAGATTTAAAGAGCATGATAAATAATAGTAAGAAAAATCCAACTGAGAAGAAATATTTGAGAAAATATTAGAAATGGAGTGGTACCAGTATTCCATCTTTCATTCAGATTCAGAAAGGTACAAAAATGGAATTGTCCTTTCAGTAAATGTCCCGAAAGGACTGCAGCACCAAGGCTTGGGCATCAAGACTGCTGGTCTGAATGCAGGCCTTTCACACAATGTACAGTACCACAATGGCACTAGGCCCCAGGGTCTACTCTGAGCCTCCAGCTCATCACAGTGATTCCCACACAGCAGTGATTCCCAACCCTGGTTCTAGGGGACCCTGCACTTGCTCCCCCAACTCTTAATGGCAGGCTAATTCATTTCAATTTTCTATTAAAATTCAAAGTTGCTTTCTGCTCTAAAATGTTGGACGTTTGTAACTGCTAGCAACCTCTTACTGGTTTCTGAGATTTGGAACCACCCTCATTCAAGTATGTTGTCTAAAATTGTCTAAAACTGGACCTCTACAGATACAGACGTACTATGTGAGTGTTTCACGCATTGTCATTCCTGCAACCTATACTGTATATGTCCATAAATTCCTCACTGATTAATTGTTTCTAAGTCTCAAATAAGATTAAATGAGCTGATAAGAGAATGGCTATATTTCTTATTTCTATATGCTTAAGTTGATAGAAACAAAAGCAAGCAGATGAACAAATTGCATCAGTTAGCACTGGATATTTAGTGTTCAGGTGGAATGAAACCAGCAGGCACAGTAGTTCTCAAGCACCAGGATTGGGGAATCACTGCTTGACAACACTTCCCACTGGTGGGTGAGGCTTGTGGGAAGGAACAGTATCCGAACAACACATACTGTATGCTGTGTTTGTGGTTCTTGAGGTACAAAAGCAGGCTGCAGAAGGATAAAAAAAGTGATAGCCTATGAATTAAAATGCTTATTAAAGAGAGAAAGGCAGATTATTCAAAAGGCCAGCGGTCAATTCATGTCTCTAAAGAAAGATTAATAATGAAAATGTGGCTTTAAATCATCCTAGATTCACAAGCACGTGACTCTGCTTAATAGGTTTCCCTCTCTCGCCAAGCATTGTTCACAAGAAAAAAAGGCAGTGAGCCAAAGCGTACGTATAACTACAGTATCATGCTAATTCTGATTTGAGCATTTACCAAAAATGCAACAAAAAGGTCTCTGCTGTCAAAGCCACAGATTTATTGGATGTTTAGTAGATTTAAAACTGAATTGTTGATGGGTAATCAGGCATTTACAATTCTGCCTGGCAGAAGTGTTAATACTTGTTAATTCCTGCCACTATAGTTTTTTAACTACAATAATAGTTTTTTATGTTTGTAAAATCACACTGTACCACATTGTAGAGGATACATTTCTTTGCATTTCAAAATGAAGACAAACATGCCATAAAATAACTAGTGGGTCTCCTGATTACTCTTAATTACCTTTAACTGAGCTTAATTTCTTCAATCTAATTACAGAGGCTTGTGCAATATTATCTTAAAGTTCAATATGTTTATCATACACCTTTAACATAACCTGCAGTATATGGCCCAATATCAGAAAGGAGCAGACTCCCACAGAAGAACTATTGTAGTTTTGAACCATGTACCAGAGACAGAGGTTTTCCCCTGTGTGATACAGCATTCCCTAAAATGTTTTATTCAAAATTTGTTTAATTGGAGTACATGCCATTTTGTTGTTGTTTTTTCTTAGAGATAACACAAAAATGAAATACAATTGTACACTTGCTTAACCTGTAATTAAACTGTGGTACATGTTTCACAAATCAAACTATCCTGTTCCAACAAAACACTCCTACTGGAATTTTCTGCACTTTTCTCATCCAGCCAGAGACAAAGATCTGATAGATGAAGTCACAATGAATCAGTAAGGGAAGGCCTGTAATAATAAGGGAGGAAGACTGATATCTTTTATTAATTGCCTCAGCCTACAGAGCACATACTGGTAAACCAAGATGTCTTGGCCAATATGTTCATCTGAAAAGAGCACCCCTGTTACTTTTTAGAGGAGATTTAGGCTAAGACATCTTACCCTTTCAAGGGGGGATTTTGACTTAAAGGTTTGCACCACTGGCTCCTCAACAAAGCATACACCAACGTGGGTCTCCAGCTGGTTTTTCCAGCTGGTTTATTTTCGCCGTCCCTTCTAATTGAGCTACTTCTCTTTCATGGAAGCGTGCAGAAGGATCTGTCAGTTGTTTTTTTGTTTGCTCTGCGTGTACCGTATGTTCTTTGATAACGAGAGAATATCAGTCGTATGAACAATGACAGTGCGTGTTTTCAATTTGAATGAGATGTTCCTGCAAATACAGTATTTTTGTGATTGTTTAGTTATGCTTACCATCACCTATTTAGTGTCAGTTTTAGATCTGATATAAAGGCAAATGTACACACTACATCTATCACAGGATGACAAACAGGGTGCTCAATTCTGGCTGCATGAGAAAACAGCGTTAATAAGTATATCACACGGTAGCCATCTGATAGACTCAATGCCATTAATTCACAGAAACATTTTTAATTTGTCGTTTATACTTTTTTTTCCTGTGGCTTCTTTCAGCCTGTACACCCAATACCTGAAATACAGGTCACCAGATACATCGCGGGTTGAAATACACTAAAAGGGATACGAAGGAGTTATACTTTTTCAATTCAATATTTGAATACTTATAAACAATACCATCTGCCACCTTGGATGGAAACAGTGCCAAAACTTGCTGACCCCCTGCAGAAAGTGAATATGGAAACTTTTGTTCTTTTCCAAAAAAAACCCCACAGCTGTGTGATGCAGATCTTTCTAGGTTTAATATGCATGCTTCTTTGTTATTGTTGCTGTTGTTGATATCCATTTAATTAAACCCCCTGTATGTGAAAAAATTACATTTTTTCCACATTTGCAAGGCATGTGCAATTCAGTTTGTGATCATGCCATCTGATCTACAGCAACGGTGCAGCTTGTCTCCAGTGAACTAAATGGACAAAGAAACCAGTAAAAGATGTGAAGGACAGAGCCCAGAGCTTCTGACCACGGTACAGTAGCTGACCGAGTTCATTTAAAACTGTGGGTGACACCTGTCACTGTGTCTCTACACTGTGCAGTGGCATATCAAAAAGCCATACCTTTACTAGCAGAAGAACAATAGTTGAAAAAACTGTATTTAACAGTTAATATTATTTTTTGGCATTTTATTGTTGCACTTAAACAATAAAAGATGTTTCTTCACCACACTATGAAGTCATAATTAAGTCAATGTGAATGTGTTCAAACGGCTAGTAAAAATAGCCTTGCTTCAGTGAACCTGCCTTACAGAAGGGGTAATACTGATGGATACCATCAGTGGATAATCTACCGATCTAATGATCTTCACACACCCATTTCCAATTTCAGCTCCAGTCCAGTTTCAGAGTAAAGCTTTTATAAAAAGAGCATCTAATCCCTGGAGCGTTTGCAACATGTAACCTTTTCTTTGACAAACCAGGGTGCAGAAAAGAGAAACTGCAGAATATGAAAGCAATTATGAATGGAGCCAAGCAATCCACTATTTTTATTCATTTAACAGCCCATTGGAGAGAAAAATGTTGACCTCGGCTCCAAATCCATGACCAAGAATATCTGGAAAATCTGATGAGATTTTACAATGCCGGTTGCCTTAGTAAAATACAAAAAAACAACAGTATTACATATACATTTTAATACACTCTCCAAACTTCAACAAACAAATCTGCACTTTCACAAGTATGTAAAAGAGTTCAGATTCCTTTCTAATTTGCTGTCCTAATTTGTTACAAAACAAGAGCCAAAGGACTAAATTAGACAGAAAATGCAAAGCGTATGTACCAGCAGTACTTCCAAAGAAATATCTACACACACACTATGCACACTTTTTTATTGCAATATTTTAGTAGTATAAGCTGCCACTCAAGCACAGCCTGGCTGTTTTTCTACAGTTAGGATCCAGCTGAAAAGGATCTTGAGAAATCAGCTCCTCTGTCTGCCTTCATCAGTTTTCAGAAACCTCCCTGCCAGGACCAAATTTGAAAAAGACAACAGTGACACTCAGAATATCACAATGATATATCTGTATGAGTTATATATTTGTGAGACCACGACACTCAAAAGGAAAGCCATGGAAAACTGATGTTTAAGCCAAACTGAGACTCAAACAGTCATCAATTCTAGTGAGGAGACAACAAAAAGACAATTAATATCACTGTGCTGGGACCTTGTACGAATTGCTTATATTTGAACACAATTCATTTCAAAGCCACTTCTTTGGATGGAAATGCCTTTTCCTTGCATACATTTAAAAAAATGGGTCTGAACTGTCAGCACAAAAAAACATTCTTGCAAAGCAAAAAGAAAAAGCTTTTAATTATGTCCACTTAAAAGGGATACATTATCTCTATACTGGCGACAGTTCATTTCCACAGAAACAGATTTATTTGGTAGAGCTCAACAATAAATTACTTCCACACAAAACCAATCATACTCTGCTCTTTCTGCATGTTCAAGGCAGAGTTCCACATTTACTTCAACAGAAGGAACTGTCCAGGCATGATGACTTTCCCCACTATACGTCCTGTTGTCACAACCAATTTTGTTTGCTTTGCTACAAAAGTCTCATCTCCTAATTAAATGTTCCACTACATTCCTTCCCTTTTCAATCAGAGGACCGGGCTGCGCAAGGCGGATTGTCAGGCCTGACCACATTCTTGAGCTTTTAGCACACACCATCACCCACTTTTTTGCCTCTGTTCTCTGCACCTTGGAGACTGACCTTCACAGAGATGCACCCATGCAAGTTCAGTTACATCCCGTAGTCTCCTGTGCACATCTCCTTGTGAAAGTAGCTGGTGAGCTACTTTTTTTCCTCTCGCTGGAAGCAGAAGGAGCAGAAATAAAAGCGAGAGCTCACACAAACGCACTGACCTTCATGGGGAAATGCTAACTTGCCAGGCCAGGCCTCTTTCATCATTCGCTATCCAGCTCAGTGCGGCAGTTTAGAATGCTCCAAAATCTCAAGGAAATTAACTTAATATGTTTATATTAATTTATTTAAAGCTTCATCGTTATAAATACATTTGGAATGACTGGTTCTAAGCAACAAAATGTGGAATGGGTTGAAAGACCCATCTGGAGAAGCATGTTCCCCCTTAAAAGAAATAACCATTCCAGATTTCAAATCTACCTGCCTAGTAAATTTAAATTAGATTTTAACAGGACAAGTGGTATACTGTTAAATACTGACTTTAATCTCAAGGAATATGCTTATTAATGGTAGCTGGAACTTCTGTCTCAGCGAATCGAAGCACAAAATTTCTTTTGGCCTTAGTTTCCTTAAACCAATCAGTAGAACAGTGTGCACAAAAACATCACTGCAATTTTACATGTATATTTTTAAAAATGCAAAAAAAAATCTAAATTACCCCTTAAAAGTCGCCATAAATAAAAAAAAAAACATTAATCTAATTTTGTTTATCAGGAAGTTTGAAAGTTTTATCTCTCTTCTCTGGAATGGTTTTCCCTGCAATTATTAATTGCAATGTAATGTCGTAATGTTCAAAAACAAAATACTAGATATTGCTGGCCCTCCATGATATTATCAAAACCCTAAATTATGATCCAGACATAAACAGGTACAATGAACAACAGAAAATGTCATGGGTATACAAAAATGGGACCATCACATTTTAAATCAAATAAAAATGTGACTAATTGCAGATGACTCTTTTGACAACTCATATGACTCGGGCACAAGAATTATTTCAGGACTACCAAATCAAGTCCCAGCAGTGACTATTCTACACAGCATGGTATTAGGTACAGTCTAAATTTACTTGCCAGACCTGGGTGTTCACTATTTGGCCACATACTACAGTATGGCTACATATACTTTCTATTAGGAAACGATGTACAGGATTTGCTGTCAACAGCTACAAAGGTCAGTGCACACATTAAACTTAAACCCGTTACAGCTTGCAAAAAGCAGTCTGGACTCAGAAATAGAACTTGTGTGGAACAAGAATGTAGGGCTTCTCCCTTCCACCAATTCTACAGTTCACCTGTTATCCCCTAGAGAAGAAAGGAAACACTGAGACTGTGTTTTTGCACAGCAGTATGTTGGCTAGAGGGAAGACACCACAACATTTCTATCCTTTGTCACTGCTCAGACACTGGACTGGAAATGCTCTTGATGGACCAACTACAGAAGCTTGTTGTGGACTTTTTTCAAAACAAATAGTGAAACGAATTGACAGAGAAGAAGACAGCCTTTTGCCTTTCTATACACCAACTTTTTTGAAAAAGGTCAATAAGATGTTGTCTGTACCAAAAATCAACAAATACAATAGCTATACTGTATTTAAACTTATTTATACTTATTGTATAAAAACCTATTGTGTATTTTTAACCACAGTACATCACATACTGTATACACAAATATATTGCGCAGCTTAAAGACTTTTCATTAAAGTAACTTGCGAACTAGTGAAGACTCAATGACCATTTAAGAGGAAAGCCGCTGGATAATCCATTCATTTCTTATCAGTAAGCTGCCTGTTGCTGGTTAGGGTCATTGTACTTCTGGGTTAATGCAGGAAGCACAGGGCACAGGGTGGAGGCTCAGAAACATCAAGACCATGCAGACACACCTACTAACCTAGGCAGCATGTGTTTGAAAGGTGAAAAATCCACAAACCATGAGTCACCAGGGCTAACTCCAGCACCACCGTGCAACCTAGGTGGGAGAATAAAGGCCAAAAGTAGCCCTTATTTTACAGGAAACAACAGTTATAAGAGTGTATCGTAAGTAAGATAAAAAAAGCTCATGGCTTATAATTGACTGAAGAGCCATGTTTATGAATTGTGTGTCACAGGATCCGTGGTTCTACAAGCAAAGCTTACCTTTGTGGACTGTCTTGCACTGACCTGTAATGCGCAATTCATCATCCGCACGATATAGTCAAACTGCTGGTGATCCAGGAGGGCTCGGTTTTGCTGAACATGCAGACTGAGCTCCTCAGTCAGGCAGTGGCGGGCAGCCTTCCCCTTCAGAGCGCGGAGGGCAGCTGGCAGGGTCTGACAAACCGCAATGAACCATCAGCAACGCAGATCAGAGATACTTCTTACCGAGAGGCAATGATCTACTCCAGCCGAATTTCGCTGAGCCTCTTAATAAATTCCCAGATAAATTAACAAAAAATTCCTTCCATTTATGACACACTTTTTAGCTCACAGGATTTAAGCATATCAGAAGAGAGCCAGCTTCTACGGCAAACAGCAGAGAAAAGTAAAGGTTTTCTTTGCATATTGTTTTCCAGTTCACATTTTGAGCTGATGGGGTTGTTTGCTCTGTGGAGCTGTCTCTTTACTTACATAGTTGCACAGGGACACAAGCTGTGGTTATATACAGTAACAACAGTAACAACAGTTACAGTATTGGATCCAATGGGAATATCCGCAAGCTGACTACCATCCCATTTACTGTATAGTAGACCAAAACTCAAGAGAAAGTCACCATACGAGCCTCCAAATTCAAAGAATAACACACACATGGTGAAATGATCTACACAAAACTGTGTAGGAAATGAGATGACAAACGTAGCAGCTGTGTTATTATGGGTCTTTTCCTCTGATAGTGTTGGTCCTAATGTTTCCTGTTACACACAGGTAAAGATTTATTGGATAGGTCATGTACAGAAAAACAGTCATTCTTTCATTTTTGATGTCTTATAAATATAAATAATGTTGTAGACGTTACTTATGTTTTGGATGTAGTGCTTTTCTCAAGAGGTCATTTTAATAACCAAATGTTAAGTGACCAGATGTAAAGTAAAATTTTAATACATACGTTAAGGTAAATTAATTTTAAAAACAGACAAATGGAATGGAACAAGTAAAGGTTTAGTCTAAAGGGATGAAGGCTAAAATGCTGTGTCTTTTCTTCTCTTTTCAGCATGGAACAAACCTTTACTTGTTCCTTTGCAGTCTACACATGCTGACGCAGCTACCTACTTGAACTAATTATTTTAAAAATGCTTTTTAAAATGCTTCTGCATACTAAAATAAGTTTGTGATAAATGATTGTTTGAGAAATTTGTACAACATGTGCAATATGTTAAGGTAAAAATATTAACCTTTATAATTATTATTATGATAAATTATTTAAAAATGTCACTTAAATATGTTTAAATATATTGTACATATTTCTTAGGCTTTTGAGAAATTATATGCTCAGTTGGTAAAGAGGCTGCTATAAGGTCTTTAAACTTAGAATTGTTTTTATGTATGTTCACATGTAATTTAAATTTAATAGCTTCTGAATAAAAAAAAGAAAATTCTCTGCATTGAATTGCACAGGTTAAATTAGTGTTCTGACAGTCCCTAACCCTTAGGGTGTATTTTTCCTATGGTGAAAAATACCCCAATATAAGTAGCCCTTTTCTTGTACTTGACCCCAGTGTCTCCCAGGCACCCGCTGTATTTATCACAATCCTATGCAAATGTATGGACCACCATAGTCTTTTCAGAGGTTTACTTAGCTTTATTGCTTCTTAATAATGTCTACAAATTGTAGATAAACTGAAAGAAGAGGGACTTGTTGTTTCTGTATTTGTGAATGGAAAAAGGTGTGGAAAACTTTGAGAAGAGATTTCAAACACGTTACCTTCTCCGTCTCGAGTATCTTATTGTCAAATACGAACGCAATACAACTCCTTACTACTTCCAGTCTCCTCGCACTGTTGAAAACTGATCCCGTTTTGGCCATTATTGAGACTGTCGGAGGAGATAAGAATGACAGAAATGTGACTCCGTTAGCTGCACATTAAACACATGAACATAATTTTCCTCTCTGACACGAACGCTGTACAAACGACTTTATAAAAACATCCTGCAATCAAGGAAAGATAAACTGCAGCTACAGAATGAAATGAGAGCAGAAGAAAACAGACTATTACTCACTGAAAGGAAAGACAACAAAGTACTCCAAAGACTTGAGGAACTAATGATTCGTGTTGTAAATTATCAGTAACTGCTTAGTTTCAATTCCAAGCTGAGATGAAAAACGTCTTGGAATTTTTTGTACTTTCTAATATCTAGAGTATTATAATGTTTTCTTGATTAAGAACTTAAAGGCCGCAAACAAATACATAATTGCCATATGGGATAGGAACACAATTTTTTGTTTTGGTAACTAATTACATTTCAGGAATAAGATTTCCTTCACAAAAACAGGAGGAAAACAGCCAAAGTGGAAAGAGCTCAGTGCTGCCTTGCCTACATTATAACCATGACAGAAATGTGTATGAAATGACACACAAAGTAATAAGAGCTTTTTAAAGCTTTATCTAAAACAAGTCAACTTCTTTCAATTTACGGACCACAATGCAAACTTATCAACTAATATTGATAGTGCAGAGTGTGTGGGATATGCAGTACTGCAAAGCACAGGAGGGAAACAACAGCATTACTAACATTTTACAGCAAACGGGAGGACAGTTTTTGAAATCCGTGCTGGTTACTTGTTGCATCAATGTGGAACATTCTGGCTGATTTAGAGCTTGTGAACTCACCCACGGCGGGCCCGGCGGGCACAATGCATTTCTTTTCTACCCGGCCAGGAAGGGGGTTTATGTGGAGCTTGGCCAGTCCCTCCTGGACCAGCGTCTGGACTCTTTCCTCATTCAGCTTGGGAAAGGGCATCACATGCACGCGCAGGTGGGAGCCTTCCGTAGGTCTAGGCACTTTCTGGAAAGCCATGTGAGGATTGGGGTTTTCCTGTGGATGGAATGAAAAGATGCGGCTCATCTCGACTCAGCTGATGGTGTTCCACAGCACCTTAGATGTTAAATACAGGCCATCGCTTCTTTAAGGGGAGAAAGGGAACCTAAGCAGGAAAGGTCGTAACATGGGAAAAATAATTCACAGTGACTTAAAACAGGTTAAGAAGGACTCTGGGGAAAAAAAATGTATTTCTGTTCAATTATGCCATAAATCAGTCTAAATACTTGTGTAACTGTTTTTCTGTTTTCTTTTTTTAAGACGGCACAAGAGTAAAAAAAGAAAAACTTAGAACATAATACCTGTGTGATGATTTCCGCACTAAAATGCCTGTGTGAGATTCAGGTAAGTAATGTAAACGAAACTGGCTACCTGACTTGATAGACGTTCCTATTTCAAGGTTATCGTTTTGAAAATGCTCATTTCGAGGAAGAGAACTATGTTGAAAGCATGCTGCGGGACTGAGGAAAAAAACAAGATGTAGGCTCAGATTGATAAGGCCCAAAATGGGCGCTATCTATTGCTGCAACTATACTGCATACCGATGTGATGAAATATTAGTTTACTTATCATTCAACTCAAATGCCAATGAAAAGCGACTGAAGAGGCAAGTTCCTTCTCCATTAACTGCACAGAAAAATAAAAACCACAAAACGCCGAGCCACTCACATTTTTATTAAGCTGCTCTGCAAGCTCCCGAGTGTGTTTCAGTAACTTTGCTGGGCTCTCCTCCTCCTCTTTGAATCTCTCAACATCAAAGGCAACTAACTGGAGAGGAAAAGAAATATTCACAGGGACTCTGGAAAGGCACTGACACAGCAGCATCGTCCCAGCGATAATGCTGGAAAAACACAACCTTGAAATTTGACAAATACTCTAAACACGTCTGTAATCAATGGACACCTAAACACCTAAGTGCTTTCACTATAGGGCCAAATCACCAGAAAGAAGCAAATTATTCCATGGTGGAGTTAATATATTCCAGTGCATATTCAGAACCCAAATCCAGAAAGTTTAGCACCAGCCTTGGCTATCCCTTCTTTTTCACCTTGCAAGCACACATTCCTTCAGACAATGGTTTTAAAGTGATGTACTCAGAATGGTAAATAATATGTAACACATTTGCATCAATGACCTATTAAATTCTTACATCAGGCACGTCAACACACATCCCAGAGAGAACCTACGGGTGCTGAGTCTTTCTTAGCTGTCATTACCTGATACTGTTTCACAGATCAAGTTTTCTAGGGAAGGACAACAAGATTATTGGAAATGACAACAGCAAATGTGACTCATACCTCGTCAAACAGATCGCAGGCTCTGTACGGAGGGCCCCTCTCTGAAACAAAGCCAGCAAATGCCATTCCATCAAGGACTTTGGTCAGGAAATCGTTCTCGATCAGACCTCGTTGTCCAAGAAAGGCCGTCTAGTGAGAAATAACAAATAAAACACAAACGTCAGACAGAACACTCATCACTGGGGAAAGATGCAGGTCAGCTTACTTAACCGACAAAGCACAAAAACACAAATTTGGGGAAAGCTGTATTTTTTCAAGGAGGGTTTTTAAAATTTTGTTTCTAGAAAAAGCAATCTACCCGTGAACGAAAAAAGAATGACCAGCAGAAAAAACACAAAATGTTAAAAATTAAGATATACATCTCTCAATACATTAGTTAAATGTATTGAGAAACAATTAATTTCAGCAGAATTACACCAAAAAAGAGTTTATGAAGTTTGGAAAATTCCAAGGGATGAGAATAATATAAAGAATATTCCAGGGCTTTTCCCATTGCTACATACATGTGTCTCTCCCACAGGTCAGTGTACCAATTTCAGTAATGAGTGCAGTGGGACCAGATCAGGAGGACATAGAAATTTGTTAGAAAGACTATTATTACATAGGAGCAAGCCACAAAAAACAGAGGAAATGGGATGCAAATTTAAAAAGCCCCCATGCCTGGACAGGTCTTGAATAATATGTACAGTACAAAGAAAAAAAATGTTGCTTAGAATTACCCAGCCCCTTCCGCTCTCTCACCAAGTAAAAAAATGTGATTTCTCAAAAGAACAATAATAATTGTTTGAAAAATAATTTATCATATGGTTCTTTCCTACCTTCCTAAGCAAAACACATTGCGTAAGGAGCAAGACATTTCACTGCTGGAGACAGAGACGACGGCGTGGTGGGCTTACCTTATGAAAGTGTATAACGGGCTCTGAGTGGATACGAATCAACTGCAAGCATGACCGATACCCCTGAAAAAGCTGCGCAAACAACCGGAGGAATACCGCGCGCACCTCCTTGTCCTGAAAAAGAGATTGTAAGAGAGTTTCAGACAGCCGCTGACTGCGTTCTAATGGGGGGCCAACATACAACACAAGCCCCCAGACTTGACACCTTCACCACCAGTGCCTGGTTTGTGCTCAGTAGTTCTAGTAAAGTGCACTATCAGCTATAATAACTATTAGTCATGAATAATGAATAAAAACCTTACCAGCAATTTAATATTGGATGAAGCAGAGCGCGGAGGTGGAAAAGCATGATCTGCTACTTCTAAGTCTGGGTTCAAAACCTAAGAGACATAAGATTTCTGAGTAAGACAGGGTTGCCATTCTAAAACACTGGATTATGATCATTTGGTGGCAAAAACTAAAGGTAAGATGATGAATGGTGTGTCAACCATTTAAGCAATGCGATCGATTCCCAGATGAGACCAACATGAGAAGGCATATATCACACTAGTCACAAAGACGTAGAGCACTTGGGTATGACATCAAGGCTGTCCACATTTATATAAAGAGGTTCTGCAGCAATGAATAACAGGACAGAGACAAAGGAAAATGACCTGCTCACTGAAAACTGGGTTATTCAAGATTAAGATACTTAAGATTCTGATATTGGTGGACCAGTACGTGACGCTCTTTCCTCTGGATCACAATTTCCAAACCAATGTCCCCGGCTAGTAACTGGGGACACTGTGCTGCAGGAGGTGCTGTTTTTAGAATGCTCTTACTATATACAGTATTTAAGCCTGTTTCTGTAAAATCTGCAAAGAAGGCAGGGCCTCCTTACACACCTGCTGGTTAAAACTTATGTAAACCCCAGTCAAATGAACAGGCTGTTAGTGACAGCCACTGGGCTAAGGAGCAGACCTCCATCTGGCTCACTGGATAGAGCACTTTCTCCGGGTCTCGACTCGCTACAGAATCTCTCACATCACAGCCTCAGCCGAGGGTGATGCTGCTAAAAGGGTGGGAGTAGACTGGGCCTAAAAATATTTCAAAGCCTAGTGGAATGCATGCTGTATGATTCTCAAAGGCTGATGTCAAAAAGCAAGCATGGATTAGGGAAAGCTGGTCACAGATACAATTTGACCAAAAAAAATGAAATGGGGACAGGAGAAAAGAATTATTAAAACAAGCATCCCTCTGCCCTCTGTTCCCAGTATCTTCAGTCAAGTATGAAATGTAATCTGGTTTCCAGGGACACCATAGGGAAGACAAAGCACCAGATTCAAAAGCTATAAGGCTTTAAAATGTACTACCTGTAATCAAAAAAAGTATGAGCATTCCATTAGATACCATGTAACTACAGTATATATTTGGTCACTATTCCAATACCCCTTACTGGCTTTTCAAAACCCAAAGGTGCTCCCTAAAGATTTGATGCAGCTGTTACTGAAACAAGAGGCTCCAGGACCTTGATAATTTCAACTGCATGTCTGGCATCTTCTACATTTCTTTCAACACGTCTGGCTTTGAAACAGAATTCCATGTTGGTTTATCTGAAATACTTGAAGCAGACTGCTGTAGCCGGGGAATGCCTGTGGCCTCCTGCACTGTGTGTCTTACCATGGAGAGAGCCTTCTGTGTCTGGCAGAGCAGAGGCTCTGGGAGCTGGGAGAGATGAATGCACTCGGGGATCTTTATTGTCCCTCCATCCAGGTCAGCAATGATAACATCCAGCTAAAGAAGCAGGAAAAAGGCGAGAAATGGAGATGAATAAAAGCATCACACATCCTGTTTTGTATGTCGGTATTGCATGTCAGGGAATAACTGTAACATTTCTACGAATGAACTACTGTACCTGCTTTGCAAATAAAAACGGGAAAATGCCAGTTAGGCTTTTTGCGTTTCAAGGATTTAATGTCTAAATAGAATCTCAATAGAAGGGAGGAAGTCCATCAGTGTGGAGGTTGCAAAAGGAACAAGTCAAGGATCATTTCAGGAAAAAAAGAAAAGAGTGAAATACACAACATTTTAGCTACAGAGCAAAACATACTTTAGGGGCACGGAGGGCAAATCTGCACAAACATGCCACACATGCAGAGTGCTCCTTAGCCAAAATACTGTGCATTTCACTCTTTCCTTTTTTATTTCATGGAATAAACCTCGTCTCCCCCATTAAATGGAATATTTCATTAAAGATACACCACAGTTCATTCTCCCTTTAATGAAGAAAGTGCTCAATTGCTTACCAGCTCTTGGATTTCACTTTGGAACATGGAGTGCACTCCTATAATAAAAGGCGTCGGGGAACTCAAGACTTCGAGCAGCCGTGCAGGAAGGATTGGAATGTAAGGGTAGCTGGATATAAGAAAAAAGAGCAGGAGAAAAAAGTCATATCCGGAAGACGCTGTCTTAACTGTAGAGCAGCTGAGCTTCTTTTACTAAAGATGTATACTGCAGTGAGTGGGTAGAACTGGAATACTGGCTATCAAAAATCAACATACACCTGCTTACAATGTTCATTTCAATTAAATTTTCGTGTATATATATATATCTCCAAAAACCTGCCAGTCTAATAACCTCATTATATCACATCTTGGAGAATATGGGTGTGAGACATGCAGCTCTTTTCAAACAAAAAGAAGTTGGTTATGTGCAGTAAATACTGAGTAATCAGAATATAAATCCTATTTTCCAATGCCATGTGCTAATTTTGCAGGACACAAAACTACAGAATTGGGATCAGCTGACATCAGTGAGCTTTATTTTGCGCATTTTCTTATTTTAACTATAATCAGTCGTTGTCTTCAAATACCTTAGTGCAACCCCAAATATATGAAATAACAACATGCACCTATATAATAACAACCATGAACAGCATCAACAGCAAAAAATGTACAGTACACTGACCAGTGAGTTTTGAAACAACGAAAATAAAAACTACCACAAACCTGGAACTGTCATGAACAGCCAGATTGTTTCGACACTCACCTATACTTCAGTGGGAACATTAACGATTCGAGTGCCCTGCAGGCATCTCCAAGCCGCTGGTAGCTTGAGGAGTGAAAGAGAACTTTATGTTCTGTCAGAACTGCACAAAACAGGCTCAGCACATTCTGAATTCCTAGAAAAGAAGAAAACAAAACAGACAAAACTAATGAGTTATAATTTCAGACAATTGGTTTTATTAAAACTATTCTTAAAAATATCTACAATTAACTATAAAACCATACTAAAAACAGCTAAGGATAACCATATAGAGGTGTTTAAGGCAAATTCAGGTAAACATGGTTCCAATCAAGCAGTAAACCTGTTTAAGATTGTATTAAGATGTATTAAGATCTTACTCCGTTAACAGAAATAAAAATGATCCTAGAGGTTGCATTACATGTAGCATGTTTTATTCAAAGACATATGAAGTTTCAGCTACAAAATCAGCACAACAATTACACTGTAGCAGTTTCCTTTCTTTATCTTTTTTTGGAATACTTTACTTAGATCAACACCAAAAACAAAATTCAGTCATGTCTCTGCAAAAAATGATGATTACATCCTTTCTCAATAATAACTTTCTCAATAATAACTGCCAATACCAAGACACCAATACATATTGGCAGCTATCACACTGCCAATATGTATCATAATAAATAAAACAGCTCATGATTAAAAGACACTTGGTGGTCAAAAACGTCCTTGAAGTCTGATTTTAAAAATTAGTTCCAGTCAATAAACAGGAAGAACCTACAATGAAAAATTAGCATGAAAAAGCCCCCTCACCTTGCATAACTAAAAAAAACAATCATTAAAAGGTGTACACTTCAACTTCATCTGCTGCTAATGTCTGCCTTCTCACACTCTAAAAAGACTGTATAAAGCTCAAATATTTTATGGACAAAACTGTACTTCTCTACTTGCTTGAGTCTATTTAATATATTTTGACTGGAACCAAAAATCACTGTCATTTACAGGTTCCATATATGTAACATTAGAGTGTGCACATTCTTAGTCATTGAACCCATTTCACTTTGACTATATCTATGTGTTCTTGTTTTGTGACCTTGGAGTGTTTACTTATCTGTGGAAACACCAACACATTTCCGATCCTAAATAACATCGGCAGACATAGACAATGGCTATAAACAACAAAACACTAGACTAACTGTTGATTATAGTTGCTTCCTATTCCACAGAGCATCAAGCATCCTGTTGAATACTAGACATACTAGACGGAAATATTTCAGTAATGACTTCACTGACCTTTTAGTGTACAGCATTCTAAGGATGTGATATGAGTCTCATTGTGCCCTCAAAAGATTATCTCAGAACTTCCCTTTTTCATAAAAAAGTAATGAAACAATCAATTGTCTAACAATAGGCTAGAACCTTGAATGTCTTTATAAAATATCAATTGACATGCCTGCATTGCTGCCCAAACATTTTAGAGGATGATCATGCTCATAAAGCAAACAATGCTCTTTAAAGAAGCGGAGTGCTGACACGTTTCTAGAACATTATGGTCAAGCTGTGGCAAGCTGAAACGCAGAAACTCAAGAGAAATCAATTGTGCCTGTGCTTTTCAAAATGTTAGAATCCATGTTATTTACATGCATACAAAGGAGGTTAGGGAAAAGCACATCCTGATGCAATCCTAAAATTTGATACATATGCAGCATTTAAAGGCAATTAGTTAACGCAGCAACTATGCAGAACATAAGCAAAAAAACAACTGAAATTTGTTATCCAGTGAAAGACTAATAATAATAGAAGCAAACCCACCAAATATTACAACACAATCTTTATGCGTATGAGTAAGCATCAATGTAACATGCTAACACACTTACAGTACACTGTATTTATCTTCACTGTTTAAAACAAGTAGAATTCCTTAATATTCGTTTCCAAAGTAATCTTTGAACCTTTGTTTTGCAGCTGTGGGGAGATCTGACAACTTAAGGTTCTGCCTAGATGCAGTGACAACCTCAAATTGCTTTTGCTTTGGCTGTCTGAAGACTCTCACAATAAAGCATTGCATATAGTACCTTTCAGTCTTATTCAAGGCCAGAAGAAGGAGAGCATGAAACATTTTAAGAGGGCACTGCAATTTCTTAACCTTAGTGGAAAAAGAAAGGTTGGAATTCATTTCCTTCAGATACCTTTTGCGTGTGATTCCTATCACAGGGACACAGAAAGGTCTGCAGAGTAATATATGGACCATTTCACGGTGAGCCTTCAAGGTATTTTACAATCACGCTCAAGGGAGAGGAAAGTAAAATGTATAGTAAAATAGTTCAAGCCACAAAGTTTCAGATTTTCACTTAGATAAGCTTTTGGCCATTTCCTGTCACATTTTGGTTATTTCCTCTAAGGGTTAGGATAGCTAATGGATAAGAATGTACACTAAGATTATGATACTCCATTAGTTGTTTCAGACTAAAATGCAATTTGCTTGAAATACTCTCTGCTAAACCTTTGGTATCCATAGACTTGTGTCTGTTTTAAATGGGGAAACATTCTAAAAACATTAAACATTTTTGATCGGATTCATTTATTAAATAGCGGACAGTTGACCATTGACATGCTATAAAATATCCAACTTATGTCTTAACAACTAAAAATTGGGGTTGTGATAGACAGAGCCACATATTTGAGGTACATTCCCCAAAATCTTTCAAGATCAACAGATGGACAATATCTGCATCAATAAGTTACTTGGAAGACAATGTGCAAAATGAGTTGAAAGGCGTTCTCGCATCTGTCTCCTTTCTTCAGGACCAGTTTTCACTCTCTTGTCCAATTCATGCTACTCTACAGAATCTGATTTCCAGCTGGTGTATTTGTCCATCTGAGCCCTGACACGTTTTATTATGAAGGGATAACAAAGACAGTATGTATCAGAGCAACAAGCACAGAAGACAGCAGGTTCCCAAAACACCTGTATTCTGTGCCTGCATGGCCTGGCAACAATGCCCACAAAAAAAAAGACATGTAGGAGTCGCAGTGCCAACACACTGTAAAACCTCAGACTTCTACATGATTAAGACACAAAACAAAACACTTCAGGATTTTTTTATAAATGATTTTGCTTGGCTGATTGTGCTAATGTTCGATGCCTGTTGGCAGCTTCATCAAATGCTTCCGAGCATTGGCTCCTACCTTCCATAGTGCATTCATCAGTGTTGGTAGGCATGCATACACAGATCCCACGAATCTGGTCGGAAGAAGATCAGGGGTGTTACCCTGCAATCTGGGCTCAATTTCACTCCAGGCTGGCACAGTCTGGTCAACCTAAATGTCTCACTAAGTTCTACTGGCAAAGCAATTCCTCACTTCTCCACCCAATGTACTGTGTCATGGGGCTACAGGTGCCAAAGTTGGTCCTATCCTATTTGTGAACCCCTCTGTGGATGAAAAGCACTATTCAAATCAAAGGAACTATTATTAAAGTGCACCTACAATAGGTGTATTCACATTTAAATTCAGGGTTTGTTTCCTCTTATTGTTTTCTTCTTTTCTGCACATCGTGGGATGACAGAGTGAAAATAATTTATGCCATTTAGTGCCTGCACAACAAATTTCAGAACTGTATCGTTAAAGGGTCGTCCTAGATATAACAAGGTTAGAAAAATAAATAGCGCCAGCAAAAACAAGAGAAACGGGACAGATTTTCAGCATGACCGCACCAAAACCCATACTAACGCAAGTGTCAGGGAAAATAAATATAGTTGCGCTTCATAAAAAGTGGAAAAAAAACATCTTCTCAGTTTCTATGCCAGCTTTGAACACTTTCCAACAGCAACAGTTTGACTTCAAATGGCATTGTGTTTGAAAACTTTCTAGGAAAATATAAACTCACGCAGATTGAAGAGTTTGCATTTGTTATTTAACCCGGAAAGGAAGGTCTGAAAGACATTACTCTATTAAACGACTCATTTTGAAAGAATTTAAAAAAAAATAAACAGACACAAATATTCTGAGTATTTCCGAAAAAATGTAAAGAATTTTACTTTGTAAATTGTTGTTATTTTACAGTGCAACTTCCAATGAAAAGCCAACAGAGGAAAAAAAAAAAGATGTTTACTCAGAAAAAGAATATTGCACATCTACAATTTCGGTAAGTTACAAAGTAAGAGTATATCCTGAATATACAGTAAATGAGCAATTGAGATTCTGCTTTACAACTGACTCAAGAAACTGAAAAGAGACAGTCTGTTGTGCTTAACATACAACAATCTTGATGGAACAGATTTACATTACAACTCATTTTATCTAAACTTATATACAGTATGTAACTATTTGTGCACTGAATATTTACATGAAGTGGTACAGCTTATTATAAAGAACAAAAATTATAGTAAATGTGAGTAAATATTTTATGAGGCCCTCTTTTCTTAAAAATTCAAACTGATATATTTATGATTACAATATTTGAACACTTGCATCATGTCATCTGATTGTAAAGGAACTCGAATGTCCACGATAAGCAATTGATCCTCTGATACCTCATAAAGTAAAGAGGATAACAAATCATGGACTAAATATTTACTTTTGATGGAGAGAGGCTTCTTTTCCAGATTGTCTGTGATTTTGTATCAGCAGATCTATTCCAGAAAATCACATCACCCAAGCAATGTACTGTACAATGTATAATGATACGTAACAGAAATAAAGCTGAGAGATCTAACAGGTTTCTCCTATAATTTTAAACATATATATCAACCAAAATCACAGAGACTGTGAAGAAAAATGCACATCGAGCAATCGTGATAAGTTTTGTGTATGAAATGTGACACAACGGCCAAATGAAAACATTATGAAGTTAATATAAGTTCACCTCCCTCAGTGCTTACACAGTCCTGGCAATGATGATGCAGAGATCCGACGAGCCTCTGTGAAGATGTTCTGCTACTACTCTTGTGGAGCTGCAGCCAGCTGGCTAGCTGTGGTTGGCTTGAGCTACACACTGTATCTGTCAGCGTAATGTTCACCATGACTTCTCCACACACATATTTCCTTCTGTCAGGTGTGTCACAGGCAAAATGGCTGTTTATCAGCAGTAGAGCCTTCCACTCTCTCGTTATGTACAGTTTGTGCTCAAAGAGCTAGTGATATAAAACATACATTGCTGGGTTTACATTGTGTATAAGTAGAAAATATTTATTCAAAGGTAGTAAAATACATATTTTAAACAATCTAGGGGCCTATTTGGAAAACTGTCGTTGCTTTTCATCAAACACTCCTGTTCTCTGGGTCTTTGATCAAAGCAGTTTTCCATGCAGTTCAACAGTTTCAGTTCAATAAAAGAAGCCAATACTTTGGTATATAAAAGCAACTCCAGCACTATAGATTTCTGTGATTAAACATAACCCAAAAATTGTTTCTGGGCTATATCATACAGCATTGGAACAAGTAATATGTTTATTTCATGCTGAAAAGAGAAGAAAGAAAACACAACGTTTTGGCCATGGAACCTTCTTCAGATGTGAGAAAGACAGGGCTGTGAACAAAGGTAATGTAGCAAAGGAGAACAAAAGCATTCTTTAAGAGACATACTGTACTATAAAATTAATCTTTAACTTCCTTTGTGACCTCACACAGAAAACAACAAAGTGCAGCATCATTTCTACAAAGCTTTTTTGTCTTAGTAGGTCACTGTTTTCAGTATTTGATGACTTGAAAGTAATATAAAAAGCCTGGAATTTTTTTTTTAAGTGTTTACTTTTTACATAAAGACAGTTGACCCATGAAAATAACTAGCCTTTGGGCTACATACTGTAATACTTCCTCATGGGCTAAAGAAGTAGAAGTTTTAAATTCTACCAAGGAATGAAAATGATGCTGACCCTAGAGATTAACAATTCAAGCGTTTGGCAAAGTTTTTATTCAAAGTGACTTACAGATGAACTATGTTCATAGACAGCTGCTGCTGTAGAGGCTATTACAACACGACCAGAATTTTAAAGTTCCTCTGAACTACATGTACACTACATAGCACAACCAGGTGCAGCAGCTAGCTTGTAAGAGACAAATCAGTTAGGGCTCAGCCAGCCGAAGAAGGAACAAACCCTTGTCCTTAGACAGCCGGCCATTCAGTGTCTTGTCTTTAACCCTTTGCTTCCAGCTTTTCCTGCGTGAGTTAATTTTGAAAACCACAGATCAGATCCTGTGCTGACCGTATACTGTTATCACAAAATAACCACAGGATTGAAAAGTTAAAGACATATGAATCTACAGTAAGTTTGTTTTGTGGCATGTACCCCAAACTGGAGAATTTTGTTTTCACTTGCACATGTTGCATAGAGCTGAAGCCTGAATCACTCTTCACATTTCTTAAACTGAGACAAAAATAGAAAAGAAAAAAGCGACATTAATAAACTGCAGCTACACCCATGGGGGTTTTTGTAATTGTTTAGTTATGCTCGGTGAAGTAGGTATCTTAAATCTTGGCGTACTTTACAGAACAGAACTTTAACCAGAGCCATGACAAAAAGCTTTAAAAAATCTGTTGACCATTCTTTTAAGAACAAAGAGAAGATGGCAGATTGTAAATAACTGTATAAAAACTATGACACTTATATTAGCTCATTTTGGAATTTAACCTAGGAACTATTTTCTACTCTCTTTGTCTTTGTCTCTGGTGTCCCTGTGGTATTGAACGCACACATTGTTGAGATACCAAATTCATGAAGTCTATACTTAACAGCCTTTAACCAATAGCACACTGTTAACTATCACCTCTCGTAGTATCTCGAAGTTGTGTAATAATGAAAAAACACTTTCGGTCCAAGAAAAAGTAACCTTTTCACAGAGATTCTGTAATTCACCTCAGATAACCTGAACAAAGTAATCCTCCTTTTTCACGAAGAAAAACAGTCAGGTTGTCACCCACATTTAATAGTAAACCTCAGGTCAGGTTTTAGTGGCAGTCCACAGTAATTCAGTTAAACAGTGGATTTCATGCTCATATAATCCTCTTTAGGTGATTATTATCTCTATCACCTCTTAGGTGATAGAGAACTAATCTCTATCAAAGTAAACACATATTTGTCTCCTACAAAAACATATAATAGCTTAAAATGAAACTTTAAAGGTGGGTTGCACCAGATTAAAAATTAATTTTTAAAAGTTGTACTTCAGGAAACATTTCAGGACCATTCAATACGGAACAATCTCCACATTTAAACATCTTTCTGCAATCCAAAGACAAATCAACAAAACATGCACTGGCTTCCATTCTTATCTAGTTGCCATGGTGGCTCAAATAAGCTTTGTGTATCAGGGGCAGTTAACCAAAGAAATGACATAATCAAATGTGCGGGAACTCAGTGTTATTTCTTTGTCATTTGAATGTTCTTACTATATATAAACACAGAAATAAACACAAAAGGAGCAATCTGTCAAATTACTCAGTTTTGCCTGCAGCCACAGAATCAACAGCCTCCGCCTGTTCTTCTTAATTTCAGCAATTTCAGATAAACATCATTATTCATCTTTGTCTTGTCTTTTTAACACGCTCCTATACGACTTTAATAATCATTCATTACAGATACACCCAAAAATTCACATACCTATTGTTGGCATTCGTTTTTTCATCCCTTAAGATAACTATGATCGGAAATATGGACTACACAACTCGAGCAGAACAGAAAGAATGCAATTTATCATTATTACTAGCTTACTTGCGATCCTAGCTCTGCCACAAAAAAAGTTATTGGTTCTGAACAAAAAGTTCAGTTTTTCAGGATGTGCTGACTCGAAAGGTTTTAAAAACAATCCTGTTGTAGTAAGCAGAAAAAAATCATTTTTTACACAAAGCACTTTACTGAAAAGGCACAGAAGAAAATGTGTAACATGGAGATTTCCGTAAACGATAATAATCAGGAGATTCATAAAAATAATTCATCTTAAAGCTCCAAAATGTGCGTGTGTCTTCTATGCATTCCATCAGATGTGATGCAAGGTACTCTGACATATCCAGTTTTCCCCCAACTCTCGAACATGCACAGCTCAGGTTTGAAAGAGGACTACACAAAACATGTACTGTATGTCAATTTGCATGTTTAAATACCACAATCATTCACAATTTACCCCACTTGAGGAGTTCTGAAGTATGAAGTATTTACCAGTATGTTGCAATAACACTAATACATAGTAGGTGAGCTGACTGCATAGCATTAGATAGCATCTAGATTCAACTGTCATTCACTGCCTTATTACACTCCGAAATAAATCTTGTGACCACAGCAGTTTGCCAAGGTTTAGAAAACAGCTTATGACCAGACACAAATTAGTAATTCATTTGCTACATATCTGAACTGAGGTCAACCAAGATAGCTGACTTCTACATGATCCCAGTAAACTTTACCTATATTAATGATGCACACAGGTATATTCTCTGAAGTAGCCAGTATTTTTCCACTGCTTGTAAAAAATAACAAGAAACAAAAATGTGCAAACCATTATTGATTGCCCATTGGCAGAGTTCAATCTTGAAACTGTGTTGAAAATAAATAGCTGACTATTTCTTCATATTACACCAACAAGGCATAAAGTGAAAGAGAAAAGATCTGGATGACTACTTTTATCACGACACAAATGAGCATAGTACTACCTGAATGTTGCCAGATGTACAGCACCAAGGGGTACAGCATTACAGTTGTTTCTTAAATATCTAAACTTGTTAAGTCAGATTTGTCACAGAAACACAGATAGAAACATGTTACGTCCTTACATTTTGAATGATTTTGACTCCACTGGGCTTCACAGACTTAATAAAACACACCTGGTGCAAGCCGATATGCATATTTTACTGGTTTTTGGATTTCAAAATTTGGTTGTAAAATCATTTCAGACCATTATGCAAGATGTCTTCAGGTATGGATGCTGGTCCACTTAACTGTATTTATTTGTTCTTGCAAATCTTCACACTTTACAAATGTCTACTTGTATTAAAATCGATTTACAATGCAGCAAAGAAATTAATTCCTCTCTGGCTTTTGTTTTTGTTCTGTCTCATAAATCATGATGATCTCTGGAAACGTTCACGATACTGGACTGTGCAGCAGTTAAAAACATATTATCTCATAATATTGATATATAATTTCTAGCAATGGAAGAAACTCTACTAAAAGTTAATGATCTATGTTGTACAATTTAAAAAGAATGCATGCTGGGATGGACAGAAATAAAACCAGAACTTAGAACGGACAAAGAAAAATATGTACAGCATATATCTAAAGTAATGCATGTAACATGCATCTGTTCTTCAAATTAAAAGCAAAGCCATACAGAGTGCAATGTTCACTGGTGTTCAGGTAATGTTGACATGGGTTACTTTTCTACAAGTGAAAGAAGACTTCATCTGTCCTTATTCTTGACAAACAAAATGTATGTTTTTTGTGTTGGCTGTGGAAATACCACTCAGGTCCAATGTAGCAAAATACGCCATCCATATGGGCTTGTAAATCTGAGATGTAAATGCAACTGTCTCCTACAATCAATTTCCAATTGGTGAAAAATCATAAAAAAGGACAACATTCTCATTCTAAAGCAGAGAACCCACAAAACTTTCTTTGCACGTGTCACAATAAGCTCTGAATTTAAAAGCAATCTACAACATTCATTTTTCCAAATGATGTTTCAGAAAAAACACTGAATATACTTTCACAGCAAAAAGGTAAATGCAGTAGCCAATCATTTGCAATAAGGCACTAAAAACATAGTAACAACTATAACAAAGAAAACATAAAAACATTCCCTGGCACTATGAATAAATTGGCTACCCCATAGCTGACACACTCATATTTACATATTTGTGCTACATATGAGTGCTGAACCGAGAAAGGAAACACGAGATTGAACTTGTTTTAAATTTTCATTGAAATGAAAAATGTTGCATCTGCAACACAAATGCTACCCTTTGCCTTTCCCTTGCAAACACTTAAAGTCACATTGTTGGGTTGGTAACCTAAGGCACATTAACCTATTCATCTATTCAAACATGGAATCCCTCAATCACTGTTCTGAAGAACATATCAACATGAGGGCTGTGCACATTCTCCTCCAGCTTGCCTCCTGTCTGGCCACTTGCCATTTGACAAGAACATAAGAAGTGGGAAGGCCTTGTTCTAAGTTGGATGGTAGAAAAAAAAAGAAGGCCATTCAGGTTTTTCTTGTAGCTAATTGACCCAATGATCTCATCCAGCAGGCCAGCTTGTTCCAGACTCTCACAAAAAGCAATGTTTTAGAGGAGTTAGCACACCAAAGGGGTGGTGCACATCTCACTGATGTCACTGAAAGCTCACAGGCAGCCTCCGGACATTGACGTTTTCCTGCAAAGCTCAAGTGCCTTTGGTCATTGCTAACTGTGTGTGAAGAATCCCTGTCACAGAGGACTGGAGACAGAGCCAATGTGATACAGCAAAATGGATTAGCTGCTCAGGAGCTCCTTTTACTATTGTGTCACACAACTACAGCATTGAGTTGTCTTGTCCCTTGGGGTAAATCATATATTTGCTACCCTGGGCTTCAAAACAACTTGAAACAGAGAGCTTTAGAGAGTTATGCAGTACAGCACTTGACAATTTGCTGTACTCAGCTAATATAGCGCTGGTATTTAAATTTAAGAGGATAGAAACAGTTTGCCAAGAATTTTCAACAGCACCCACACAAAAGTCAATGTGCAAACATTGCAAACTCATTACTTCCCAAGAGATCTATAGTTTTTAAAAAGCAAATAGTAACAACAACATCCTGTTAGAACTGATTTCAAAATTTCTTTCAAATTATATGAAAATAATTTACACACAGGGTGTGTTTTTCAAACTGTTCCAAAAAAGGTAAAAACGGCATAGTTCATCCATCTATTAAACAAATCTGCACATTTTTTAAAAAGGTATTGTTTTCTAAGTCTGTGTTCTTCATTTACAGATTACCGTGCTCTGAGCATTGCAGAGCGCAAACCTTAAATAAGTAATTTAACATTTTCACAACTACAGTGCCACAAAGTAAAATGATTTGTAAGTTCTCATAATAGGTTAATGATAAACATCTGCAGAGAGATTTCCTCCCAGTGTCTTAATTATGTAATGTCATGCAGCTTCATGAAAATTAAAATTGTGGGACATTTTAACTTTACTAGAATTTGTTTCTGTGGCTAAGGCTTAGCTTATACTTTTAATTCTGACTTTTAAAGCAATGGTCTCTGTCCTGTCTGAAAGGCTAGAATTACACCACCGATACTGCTGTGATCTGAGTCTATTTGGACAGGTCATATGGACTTACTTGCGTATCTTTGTCAACAAAATGCACTGGGTAACTGTTGTAACTGTTGATGTATTTGAAAACTTAAGAAGAAAAGGTCTGACGAGCTATCATATTTAACAGAGATTCAGACACATCCATATTCATACAGTCTTCCAGGTTTGACAGTGGTCACCAATGTGTTTGTATTCTAAAAGCTGCTATGGGGGATCTCCAGCAGTACAAAGTTAAATGTTGTTCTGCAAGTCCAGTACAAGATAGATGCAGGGTTCAAATATTAATGCATTAATGGAATTTAAATACCTAGTTCCTTGCAACATTCTGAGATATTTATCCTCAAGTTGCTCACAGTATCAATGCCTGTGCTCAAGAGACACTCCAATTTGCTCAGTGTATAACAAATTAGAGGGAACACTGGCCATAATGTAAATATCACACAGAGATTTTCGCCAATTAATGTTTCTGATCTAATTGAGATCTCTCTTGTGAATGTGTGAATCTGGAAGAGTTCAAATCGCAACCGCAACCACTCTACGGTGTCAAACACCCTGCAAACTATTCATGCTTTGCACAAAATAAAACCTTCCTGCAAACTAGTATTCTTTCCATCTGACCTATGATATTTGTCTGCAAGAGAAGCATAAATGCTGCCTTAGTCCTCAAATGGAAGGAAACTGCTTCTCTGTTCCACAAAGCCATCCCCAGACAGAACAAACATAAAATTAAAATTGTATCTCAAATGTACACCTACCAAGTTGCTGAAACAGAAGGGCCACACTTTTGCATGTAACAGGAAGATTATCATTCAGTGGAGTCTGTATGAGCTGTCTGTCCCCTGCTCCAAGAGAAAACAACTTCTGAAAAGATACAAAAACCAACATGTAAGTCCTTGGTACAGACTTAAAAAAAAATGGAAGGTGTTACATAGGGAGACACAAAATCACAGGAACTGTATTTGTTCATTATGGCTTTCCTAAAATTCTAGGAATATTTTCACCATCTTTTACCTATTAAAAGGCATAAAAAGATCAACTGTTGAGCTCCAATACATATAATTTCCCAAATCTTTTCCTTTGCACTGCAGACACAAAAAGGAATATATTCCGTGTTGTTGTCTTTTAGCCTGGTCTCATCAGATCTCACAAGCTACGCTGGGTAAGGCCTGGTCAGTAATAAGGTGGGACACGTCCAACGAAAAACTTTTGCAAATGGTGTTGGAGGAGCAGCAGAACGTGCTCTGTCCTCTGGATCGCAATATCCAAACCAATATCCCTGTTTAGCGTCAGGGCGACACTGTGTCACAGGAAGTGCCATCCTTTATATAAAACATCCAGACTGCTTATTCGTTAAAGGATCCACGGCATGTTTTGAAGGAGAGGGAGCCCTGGATAAATTGTACAATCTGGCCTTCCTAATGTTCCCCCTTCATTCAACGGGTGAAGCGATTTCTCACTTTTCCACCGGTGTGGTGGAGCTGCTGGTGGTACCAATGGCTGAGTGTCACCCAGGTGAGTGCAGCACAGTGGGTGATGTAGTTCCCCTTCTACATGTAACGAGCTATGGCATCCTTTGGAGTGTAAGGAATACATAAAATGTAAGGAACTGAATATTATGAATGAGATAAATCTAAGAGTTTAAGTAGATTTCCAGAGAAATAACAAAAAGGCGAACAAAACGTTTTATACAGAACATAGAATTTAAGCCAAGAGCACTCATGTTGAAACTACACAATGCACTAGTTTAACTTCACTTGGAATACTGTGTTACATTTACATCACCACTCCACAAGAAAGATGTTACATTGTAGAGGACCTGCTAAGGACAGCAACCAGACTCATTTCTGGTCTAAACAGTCGATCTCTGACAGACTGAGGTCTGTCAATTTTTCTTCTAAGGAAAAGGGAAGAACATGTGAGGACACGTGTTCTTTTCTGTTCCTGAGAACGGAGTTCTCCGCTGTTTTCTTGTTCTTAATTCTTGTTCTCTGTACCTCTCATTCAACTCAAGAGATCTTCTGAGGTATTTCAATAGAATACGATACAAAAAAAACCTAGACCTTATTTTAACAGAAATAATGACACAGTCCAAATATGTCAAGAAAAAAAGTAAAGTACGTACAATGAATTAGTTTGACCTTTACACGTAACCAGGAAAATAGCAAATTAATGCATGCTAACTTCCACTTGAATGTTTAAAAAAGGATGTACAGTAGGTGACAGGGACCATGGTCTCTCCTCAACATTTCCAACCAAGAAGGGACAAGTTCTGAGTTTAAAATCATTTCACACTTTTTTTCATGGGGCTTACACGTACAGACAAAACATGTGTGTCTATGTGGGTATACTGTATGTATCAAGGTAGATTTTGGATTGGGAACCAGATGAAAAGGTTTCTCTATCTTGCATTACAGTTCATTAAACTATGAGCTTGCAATTCCTTTTCTACTGAATAATGACAAAGCTATGCATGTGATTTATAATTAATTTTCAGTTTAGGAACTGCAAAATGCATTGAATGGTCAACAACACACAAGTTGTGATATAAAGAGAATTTTCTGAAAGTCTTGTTAAAAAAGGCTGTTGTTTCACTGAATTTTAAAAATTTCAGGAACGTATTCTGGTTTGCTTCAATATGCTGCTCAGTACAGCAGAATTCTGTTCAAACTATAGTATTTTATTTCCATCTAAAACCTTCTACTCCAAGATTAACTTAAAGCTGAATCCTGAGATATGATCATAACCATTATATAACAGTAATTGGTTTAAAAAAAATCTCAAGGTATTCTTCATTTTATTAGTCTTAGGTTATTTTTGATAGGTTTCCTAAGACATGTTTTACCTACTGAGGAACATAAAATGTTTGGGTTTAAGCAACGGTTAATTTTACAAATTGTTATGGTACATCTTTAAAAACGAAATGTCAAGAAGCATCTTAAGCAGCACAAAACAAAAGAAAAAAGCATTATTTCGGAATTGGGACACATGACAAGCACTTTTCCTTTTCAGTTCACTTAAACTCAGGAAATGCGTACAGACGTTGAAAATTACACTACAAGTGGAAGGATGTCTTTCCACTGATTTATTACTACAGTTTTTTTTTTAAAGAAGTGTCAAATTAACCCAAGGGACCTCAGTCTAGAATGGAATTCTATCTGTCTCTAAAAACCAGTCCACAGGGACGAGGCATAGCTCAACTCCAATCCCCACGCAGACACCAAATATTTAAGGAATGGCTTACTTTCCCCACAAATTAAATTATCTAGGAAAATAAACTCTGTTTCTTCACCTGAGAACCACCAGCCACTGGCACGAGGCATGTAAAGAGGTTTGCGACTAGACCCTCCAGAGGAAAATTGAGGCTGTCGATGTACACAGTGTAGATCAGGCCAAGGCAACCCTGTGGGACAGAAAAAAAACACACATGGTTCAGTTTTGGGACCTACTTCCATAATTACAGCACTCTGAAAAATGAGCTTTTAAAAGGCATACCAGGGAGGAAATCATATATATATATATCATTTTATTCCTATGAATAAGGGTAATTATAACCAATTAAAGAACTTCAGACATGGCATCAACAATTTCAAAAGTCACACACACACTTTTATGCATATATACAGTAAGTTTCTATGCCTTTCTCCCTCCAGTTTAAAAATAAATTGTATTTTACAGTTAATTTGAAAACAAATAACTTGGGACATTTTATGGGGTTTGTAATGTTAGAAAGCAAAACTGAAAAAGGTTTTGAATAACAGAAACCAATTGTACTACATGATTTTAGTCTCCTAAAAATAAGGTCTGGAAGCACTGAGGCACTGCATAAAGGCTATAAAATGCATACTGTATGACTGATAGTCATCAAAAATCATTGAATTAATTAGTAGTTAGTAGTTGCTTCAACTGCTTCAGTTTTAACATTTCCATTCCTGTACCAAAATACCACACACTCATGATTTCATCTGCATAATTTCAAGAAGACTATTTTCTCAAATGCCAGACCGAGTCATTTTATCATACTGGGAATAGTGCCACTACTAAATGAACTGAGGCTTTAGGAGGTAAAAGGACTGCTGAAGTCAGTGGATGAGCTGGGCTTCAAGAAGGATTTCCTGGCTCCGCATTGTTAGGTCTTAACATTGGGCTTCCCAGTTCCATAATCCTGTGTTATCCAATCCGCAGACAGTGGGTCTTGCTCGGTTTGAGGACAGGAATTTTATAAACCAGATGACAGACACAGCATATAGTGACTCCCCCTATAGCCAAATTAGCATAGTTTCCCAAGTTAATAACATTAAATATAGTGCTCTCCCTCAATAGCATCTTGAAGAACTTAAGAAGATGTCAAACAATGCATCTATTTTCTGCATTGTGGTTATTATAAGCAAGCACAAGGACAAGCTGTGGGCTCTGTACGGAATTCTCCATGCTGCTTGACATTTAAGGAATTCTGTTTTCTGTTCCAGGAATAAATGAAGGAATGATAGGTGTTTGTAAAGCTATTTTGTCTTAGGGGGTACATGAGGTCATAGCAGCCCGAAACACACACACAAACCAAAAATGTTTTCACTAGTAGCCGTATCCTAACTGCACTAACCCCCGTCCCAGCAGGTGAGCTCTTACTTTTCCACACAGAAACCACTGCTAAAACTAACATGCCAAGGATTTGCCGGATGACTTGGTCCTGTTGTGGCGGCTCCCCTCTTAATGGGGACGTAAACTTTGGCTGTGTGTTTACTGAAGGTCAAAAGGCGTCTCCCTCTTCAACGGTCTCAGCTTTCACAGCGCATTATGCCGGCTCTCAGTGTCTGTGTGGAGTGCAGTCGCAGGTCGTTAATCCGTTATCTGAGCCAGGTACATGGAAAACTGACAGCCATTCCCGACACATTCTTGTGCTGTTTTATTCCATTCTCCAAAGCTTTTTTTGCATTCCTCATTAAATAGCACATTTTTTTGGTTTTGTAATTGTTTCAGAATTCAATTCCGTGGTCCTAGCATTATAATTTTTTTGACAAGAGTTCTACTATATACCAAAAATTTATGTTTAGTTTAACATCTGCATGTCATTTGTTTCTTAGTTTTAATTTGCTGCACGTATGAAATCAAGCCATGGTGATGAACAACACAATAGAAAACAGTGACTTCTGACTTTTATTAATGAAAGTGCCCTTTGTCACAAATACAAATCAATGTTTAGACCACTTTTATGCAGAGCTCTAGAAGAACCTTCTGGTAGAAAGAACCCTGTCCACAACTTCTAACAACAAAGGTGAATCTCTGGGAGCCTTGATTTCTCACAGAATTCGACTGCAAAAAGTTTTTAAAAGTGTAACACAAAATCACTCTGATTACCCTGAATATTTCTGGGAAGTCGAGTCTGGAGACTAGGATAAGACTTTTTGGTGCAAACACTTGGGCAGGCTGGATAAGGCCATTCTCCATCTCATCCTCATCGCCATCTGCCTCTTCATGCTTTGATCCCTACAAAACAAGGACATACATACAGCAACAGCAATCATAATATTATAGCTTATTTTTGTCTGATACATCTTTTCTTGTATTCTTAACCACTGGACAACCTAGTCATCAAAACTAAACATCTTCAAAAACAAAATCTCCTTAAGAAAGAAACTATTATCATTATTAATTAACATTGATTAAGCTCTTTAGGATATGGAAAGGAAATTAAACCTTTTTATCACATTGAATGTGATACAATGTCTATATGGATGGTCTTAATAAAAACTCAAAAAAACTGTATAGACTACAGACAATTTTGTGAGCATTTAAAGTTGAAGCAGATGCACTTCTTGAAAAAACCAACAACTACTGAGCGGACAATTTTTGAGAATTTAGAGTCTGGATGTCGGTCTCCAAAAAAAACATGGGACTTTTATGAAAAAGATGAGTCCAAAGCCTTCAGCAACACACAGCAGGGAGGAAATCTTTTGAAATTGTCATCCTAGCCTGATGCACAGAAGAGCAATATTAGCTCACGGATAGCATAAGCATTACTAAGAAGTAATCATTTGCCAGAGTTTTAATTACTGGAGGAGTACCAGAAATGAATACCACATCCCACAAACAGCATCCGGATGACTCCACAATTTCTCATTGACAGTGATTGCAAAACACCTTACTCAGCACCTTCAGGAATTCAGAGAAGAGACCAGGAGGAACCCCTTAAGCCCTGTGCTTGTAACGCAAATCACATGCAGGCGTTGTTGAAGTGCGACTCCAGCTACCATAAAACCTATCCAAATGAACAAAAACACCGGATTACCGTGGAAAGGCTCACATAAGGAAATCTTCTCAAAGCACATATTTGAGGACGGAAGTTAGGAAACACAATGTTCTGCTCGTCCTGAATTATTGCTCCTTTAAACTCATGAACTCTAAAGACTTTTCAGCGATGATCTGCAGCCTTATATGCTCAAGTCACACTAGTTCTGCACATTTATTTCAGACATTAATTGTGCCAACCCTAATTTTGTCTTTTTTGGCATCTGGGTCACATTTTTTATTACTGGTATTAGGTACAGTACACATTATAGGCACGACGCTGGAATTTATCGAATCAAAGGGGTAATTATCACCTTCTCAAATATTTTCACAAAAAAAGTAACCAAATATAATTAAATCTTAAAAATGAAGCATTTTGTTTAGCCAATTTAATCATTTGAACTATATCTAGAGGCACACAACTCTGTGATGGATTAGACACACAAATAATTCTACTGACAAAGACTTTGTATTTAATGAGACACCAAACAGCCTTGACTCAAAACATTCACCACCATGAGTAGGCTTAATGAGAATATAATTATTTATAAATAAAATAAACAATGAAAGAAGACATTTTAAATTAACCTTGTCACTGTGTTATTAAATGGGTCTATTACTGTCAGAAGAAGGCAATAATCTCCATTAAGTAAAGTTTTGCTGTTCATAAGAGCAACATGAATGGAATAATTTCCCACAGGAAATAAGGAACAGAAGAAATAAATTACTGTGACATTAAGGGTAATCTTTAAGGTTCAAAGTCATCAGCACAGATTTATCCTTTCTTGGTCCTGTTAAACAATCTGCAATATATTACTTGTCCAATGTTTATCCTGAGATGTGCAAATGAGGGGGAAAGGGAGTTTTTCTTTCTTCCTTTAATAAAAAATGGGTGTTTTGAAATTCCGATATTTTGCTCCAGGTTAGGCAAAACAACTAGTCATTTCACGGGGTAATAGGAGAAATATAAGGACCACCACAGTCACCATATCAGTGACTGGCCACATTTATTTACAATAAGTGGTCGGTCTCCTCTATAGAAGCTAAATTCAATTTGTCTCTCATGGTTAACAAGAGAAGAAATCACACTGCCATCTCCTGGCAGGAGACAAGAAAACATCATCAAAAAATCATGATTAATATTTATTCTAAAAGGGCTGAACACTACAGAACTGCACACCCAACAATAGCTGATAACCTGCTGAAGCTGGACATTGTTTTCTTTTGCAAAGTGTGTGCTAGAACACCACCGATTGACAACATGTTTACCTTACTGCTAACTCCTACACTTCTATTGAATTTCCTCAGCCCAAGTGCAAGATCTGTACTTTACTGTATATTGTATACAGAATATGAAAAAGTATTTTAATTTCCCACTTGTTAGGACTAACATTCAGCTCTTACTCTGTTTCACCTGTGGCAAAGAAAAGTCTTGTGAACACACAAATTCAAAGCATGATACTGTATGTCCAGCCACAAGGTAACAACAGTCAAATTAATGGACTACACTACAGTATGTTAGTACAGATGTCAGAAATGATATCTACAGTACAAAGATCTTTATGTTTAGGTCACTCTCCTTTACAAAGATGCTGATGTGTTTTCCAGCAATTATTTCATTACTTTTTATCTTCATCTTAGGATATCTGAGTGCAACTCATGTGCCAACATAGATTTCAGTATAACATGCATTAGTACAACATGTACAGTATATGTCTATACAACATATAGAAAATAACGTATCATAATACTGTACAGTTCTGTTTCTCACTTGCAAAAGTGCAAATTTGCTATCCTTATAACCTTTTTTATTGTAAGATGCTACTTTTAAAGTCGCTACTGTATATAACATAACGCTTATTATTATTTAGAATTATTACTATGTCCACACCTTTGATAAAGTCTCTTAAAATTTGAACCGTCAGTTATTTTGTTCTTTACTCTGCGTACAGAATCAACCAGAAGGATGCTGACTGCACACAGCTTCCTCATCAAAAACTCACCATTGAGCCTCCTGCCATTTTCTATAATACACGCAGCTTCTAAATTCAGAGATAATAATTAATTGCTTACACTTATATAGCACTTTTCTGGACACTCCACTCAAAGCGTTTTACAAGTAATGGGGACTCCCCTCCACCACCAGGTAATAGTGAACTCATACAACTTGGAATGACAATGCTGTAAGCTCAGAAGTGCCAGCTACAGTACATCTCTGGGGCTGATGTTACGTAGCAATTAGCCCAAAAAATCCCAGGCTGATTCAAGCCCACCAGACCTGTTAATTAAGTTATGCACCACTGCTTTCTGCATACTTGTTGAACTACTTACTGTTGAACACATACTTGTTGAATTCAAGTATGCTAATATGTTTCCATGACTGTGACCAGGGATTTGTGGACTACTGGGCTCAAGCTTTGCTCTCAGCAAGTCCATTCGTAAGCTTGCTCGGCCAAATAAGCATTTTTTTCCAGACGCTGTGATTCAGAAGATTTTGCATAATGTATGCTACACATACCTTGAGAGTTATGAGATTTGACAGCGTGTTTCTATATTGCTGCAGGAAAATCAGAGCAACATTTGTGGGAAAACAAACCAAACTTTTTTGTCACTGGTTGAAGGTTTTGCTGAACGCAGCATGGGAAAAAAAAAGAACTGGGAGCTGGCCAACCTACCACTTTGAAAAGCTGAAGAAAAACATGTCATTGACTGTGACTTCCAAAAGAACGGCAGTCCATTAAAATAATTTGGTGCAGATAACTAAAAGTATTTTAACAATCAATAATTGTGCCATTCTGGAATGCAGAACTTAAAGACTTTTCTGCAGGAAAAACAGAAGAAAAAATGGTCTTTAGTCAAACTTACAGAATTAACCATCAATCGTGTGTTGCTTATTTACTATTCATTAGTGTTTTTATTTCCCTGGGAGTGAACTTTGGCATTTGCCTGGTTTAATTCATCCCCTCAGAGACGACCTTAATTATGGTTATTTTTGGTTAAGTTCAAACCAAGTTTAAGTTCAGAAATTTAAGAGTTTGCTAAGGGTGATTGATTTTCTTATTTAATTTTTTTACATTACATCAAAACATAAGCATTCCTCATTTACTAAAAGGACTGGCTTCTTGGTTCACTGTATTAGCAAGTGTGAAAATGACATCTTAAATGCAATCTCATTTGCAATAAAGACACCACCGTCAAATCTTAAGTCTTTTTAATGGTCACAGTTCATTTCTGTTTTGGAGTCATCACCCTTATTAACTACTGTATATACATTAAAATATAGATTTGTAAAAATCACCAACTAAACTGACTGCCAGGTAGAACTGTTTTAATTCAAAAGGAATGTTTGGTTTCATGTTTCAAATGTACAGTACAGCAGACACCCCATACGTAAAATACCCTTTTTAACTATATAGTATTTGAATTCATACTGTATATACTGCAGAAAACCTCTTTCAGCTAAAGATTAAGGTATTCAACACATGGTAAAAGAATACCATTTAGAAATAATTACATATACGGTAGAAATATAATGAAATATTTACAATACTTTCTCCAGCATCTTATCGAGGTCACATGAACCACAACAAGAATAAATTTTATGTTGTACTGGCACCATGATTTATTTTAAGAAGGTAGCTGCATCAGCATGCATAGGTTGCAAAGGAACAGGTAAAGGTTTATTCCATGCAGAAAAGAGGAGAAAATAAATACATTTTGGCTGAGAAGCCTTCTTCAGGTGTGCATGACACAGCTATAGGTACCTACTTAAAATAAATCATGGTGCCAGTATAACAATAATTTATTCTTCTTGTGGTTCATGTGACCTTGATAAGCAAATAGATAGCATTTTTTGGCAGAAAAGCATCCTAGAAAACTCCTCTCTCTACAAACTAAAGTTACACTGCCTTTCTGGTCTTTAAACAGAATGCTTATAGCTGTGCCTGTGCTGAACTAGCAGATTCTTCAGTCTGTACTCTATTCCAAGACAGGCTCATGCCTCTGTTATCACAAAGCAAGAGATTAGAGCTTGTATTAGAAGTGGACAATCCATAGTGTGTGATTTTACACAAATACCCAATAATGCAATAGAGCTTTAGGGACTTCTGTCTGAAAAAAGCAGGTTACCACGTATATCATAGAATGATTCATGGAATTAATTGGCCTATTGAAATGTTTGCCTCACTAAAATCGATGAAGAAATTAAGTACAATGGGCTCTTGAGGAACACATTCCCATCTCCTTCCATGCAAGCAACCCATCACAGACACATGTCTCTCTCCCACTGAGCACGTGTAGTTCCTTCTGGTGCATGCTTTCATTCTCCTCTGTACCTGAGCAACAGATCACTGCTGCACAGTGCAGGTATCACAATGCAGGTGAATAGGCCAGTGGCATTTAGAAACACCTTGTATTTTATAAGAGATGAGAAAAGCTGACCAAAAGATGTGCAAACTGAAGATGAAGGAGACCAGACACTGTAAGTCAATTGTAAAAGATTCTGGGATGTTTTTTGATTCAAATGTGGCACCTTCCACAATTCTGGAAATTCTTCTTCACAAACCCTATCTTGCACTGCTGGCCAGGTTTATAGTTCTCTCTAAATCTACAGCTTCATAAGAACAACGAGAAGCTTCAACTTGCCCAATTAAGCAAATAATGAGCTCAATAAGGTAGTTAATGGCTCAGGTGGAAAGAAAACCAGAAACCTCCTGGCCCTCTGGGAGAAGCTGTGTAGCTCTCTGCTACAGTAATCTAGAGTTCATGGTGAGAACAAAAGAAAGCAAAGTATCACAGGCTGCACAAAGTGTACATAGTGACTAGTCAGAAATGTCTTCACAAATAACAAAAATAAAAAATTATAATGTTGATAATCCAGATTTACTGGCACGTGTGGGCTTTAGACCAGACTCGGCCTAAATAACTGGTGATGGTTAGGGTTTTCATATTTCATCAGCAATGTTTTGATTTCATTGGCGTAAGGCAGTCGTAGAAGACAGAATATAACATATAAAAAGAAAAGAAAAGAAAACAATCACTGTGGCCAGTGATAACCCTGCCTTTTGATCCCTTGTCAGCTCATGCTGGCAGCACACTAATGCTACTGATGGGGAGTCTTCCAGCTGTTTGTTATCACAGCACATGACAGAGGTGCTGGAGACTGGGTGAGCTGTAGCCTGACCTTCAAAGCAATTATAAGTCTTCCAGTGCAAAACACACTGCATTTTTATCTGTTTAGCTTGCTTTTTTTCCTCAAGCAAGATATTTTTGCTTGCTTTTTTCCTTTAAGGATATTCATGCTTTAAATTATAAAAGAAATAAAAAAGCAACTGTTGTTGACAGAGGAGGCTGAACAAAATGAAGAGATTTATCAGCAGTGAAATGGCAAGGTAAACTAATTAAAATTGTAGATTATTTAAGTAAAACTAGCACGCATCTGGCACCAGCGCTGGGGGGAAAAAAAGGCAGTCCACAAGAGGGAAATCTGCACTGTTGTCAACATGCTGCTGCAACAGACTAGCTATTTTAATCAATACCAAGTCGCATTACAAAAATGACAACTGACGAATTACATGATACTAAAAAAGCAGGTTAATTGAAGTGAAGCAAACACTTCATTATCCAAATAATTCTGAGCAGCAGCGTCAGAAACCTTACTGAGCTGAAATTAAGCTGCTGGTCTGAAGTGCCCTTCAGAGTCTACACTGTTGCTTTAGCAGTTGCATGTATTTCAGGTGAATAAAAACAACTAAGCAAAAATATTAAAACTCAACCGTAAAATGAAAACTGAGATGTGAGATTGAAATATGACGTTATATGCTTAGAATGGCTTGCAGACATATCGACAGAAGACATTATTTATGACTGATTTGGGGATGGCAGGCCACATACTGTAATTCATTATGAGCAAGCATGTATAGTGAATTCCATGTTAATGACCAGACAAGAACGGATATGGATGGATACAGAATTTTCCTCTAATGACATCTCTATTGTTATCTTTGGACTACAGAAAAACAACAGGAAGTATAGAGATAAACAATACAGTCATGGAATGCCTTTTAAACTAAACCAAAGTCATCTGAAAAATGTGTGTCCCTTTAGGGTGATAGATAATATTTGGGCTCCGGTCAGCTACAGTCAACATTTAACCACTATTAAATAACAAACAGCATGACAATAAATCCAGTAACTAAACATAAAACCTGCAAATCTAAACAGAACGTTAGCCTTATCCTAATGCTGTGTTTCACTGAGTCAAGGGAGAGAATTATACAGTAGATACAACAAGGTAACAATCCAAAGCAGGGCTGCAGTAGTATGATGGTTCACTGTGATTCATTATAATTCTGTACAAAGTGTAAAACAATCATAACCACTCAGCTAACATTCAGATTTGGTTTTCTTCTCTCCACAACTGAACTTAGATAAGAGTCCATCCTTTTAGTTTACACAGCTCACACTGCCAGACCATAATTGGAGTTTCAGAGGCTACTTCTTAAAATCTCCTTACTGTTGCGGTTCATATATCAAATGTGGAGAAACACGGCTGATATTTCGTTTTAAACCAAATCATAAAAGCACCATTATGAAATAATTATCCAAAAATAAATACGTAAGAACTGCAACTTCCAATATTTGCCATGCCAACCCGCAGCACTGATGTCATAAATGCAAACACTCATTCCATGATTAATAACATGCCAAGTACTTGAGGCACAGTCTGGAATTTCCGTTTGTCTGTAGCTTCTTTGATCTGCTATTCTGGGCAGTTATTGAGCTCAAAAGAGCCATCTTTCCGCATTTCCTTTTCCCACTTTGAGATCCTTGCCTCTGGCTGGATCAATAATTGACCAAAAGCAAAGATAAGGCGCCTCTGTGTTTTAGGGTATAGAGTAAAAATTGTATCCTCATTATGTATTTGCAAACAATACTTTTATTGTATTTTTATTTAGGATAACAAGTCGTGTTCATCCAGGAGAAAAAGAAAATTCAAAGATCTGCGTTTTTACTGTACCAAAGACGGGAAGAAATCTTTCATCACACCATTACCCCCAATTTAAGCATTTGTTATTTCATTCAAGACATGCAACACACAGACCCCTTTTAGCTCTAACATTTGTTTTGGTAGAATTAGGCAGTCCATACTATTAGGGAACTATGCTTCAATGTCTGTCTAGATGTAAAGAGCTTTCAATATGCAACTTGTAGACCAGGAGTTTGTGCATCTGGTATACCCATACATTTGTTTACACACAGAAGAGATCCAGAGGCTCCAACACGGCTACAGAGGTGATCGATGACTAAAACTGGGTGAGCAATGGCTCACAGTACCTGAAGATTGATCTCTGCCTCGAAGAACGTCAGGCATGCGCAGTAGTGTCTGTCCGAATCAATGTCGGTCAGAACCACCACGAAGAAAGTGGGCGGTCTCCTCTCCCGGGACAGCTTCCATCCACCTGGCTGGCAAAACTGAAACCAAACAGAGACACGACACACACCCGTGAAAAGGCATGACCAGCACCAAAGGCTACCTATGTTCCTGTATGCCACTATAATTAAACATATACTGTATACGATAAAGATTTCAAGCCAATGACTTGAACTCATGAGGGCAATGTATTAGCAAAGAAATGTTATTTTTTGCTTATAAAGTTACGCTACTATGTCTGGTATGGGGACAGCACCCACTAATCTATGTATTGTAATGCTGCACAAAACCAAACTATACCAGCACATGTGTGAGGAATGTTGAACTTTCTGGATAATGGATACAAAAGACAACTGCATTTCCTAAAAAAAAAAACACGAGGACAAAAATAGGTGTAGGGTTTATGAAGAGGAAGGGGGAAAGCATCAGAAAATAATTGGCCAATCAACGTAAATCAAATTCGTTTTGGGTACAATAATTAATAACTGTGTAGAGCAAATGAGTTTGTTTATGCCAGAACTGGTTTGATGAACAGGTTGTACTAGTACTGTATATCAGTGGTCCTTCATCCTTTAAATTTACTGCAAAAAAAATAAAGCAAATGCTTTGGGAAACCAAAACACATTGCTTTCCTATTTTTTTAAGTCTGTTTATATGTATTTTGCACATCAAAGATCTTTTACACTTCACACTCTTTCACTTAATGTGTTTAACTTGGGATACACAGACACACACTGTATTCCATCTTTTCAAAGAGAAATACAGCTGCCTTCTTCTGCTGCTAACACAGTTGCTGAATGATCTGGCAATTTCTCCCCACTTTTTTACCAAATTAAATTTCAGGAGGTTGACAAAACCAGTGCAATATCATTAAACACAAAATCTAAGGACATATTGTTCCGATGCCAGTATATTGATTGAAACGGGTTTGAAACTCATCATAAAAAATCACGTTAAAAGCTAATGTTTCAAGAGGCCTGCCACAAAAATTTCCAAAAGATTTGGAAGAACATCCAGATTCTTGTCAACTGTGATAAAATGGCTTTTAAGAAAACCTCTCTTATGAGTAACATATTCACTAAACACTGAGTACTGATTATTACATTTGACAGATTCCTTAAATGGTTTTACTGTATACAACTACAGTAAGTCAAGTTTAGGGCAAAATGTTTTCATCAAAATGATCATCTGCAGGACAATAGCTAAACGTGGACCCATTTTATCAAAAAAGGATGTGTTAAATTAAAACAATTTCCTTATTTCAACTGAGAAATGGAAGTTACTACATTTATACCTGATAACATTTCAGACTAGATGGTATTCAACAAAAGAAGCAATGGAAGGCATTTTCTTGTAAGCAAAAACACTAAGACGTCTTGCATGTACAGTGAAGAAAAATGTCCAGAAAACTCAGTGAAATATTTTCAAATTCTGATGCTGGGTAAATTAATGTTTGGGAGAATAAAGCGTGCTGAAGCATTCACATTCGCCAGATAAGGCAATATTAGGGCAGTCTTCTCCTCCCGCATCACACAACAGAGCGAGGTTTCAAACGCAGGAGACAGCTACAGTAACTGATGTAGTTACGACACGCAAATGAGGAATGTTTGTCTTGTAGTACATCTGCAGGAATGGAAGCGCACCAAGTCCCTGAGGTGTGCAGCGTATGCTTGGAAATCACAGTCAGGATGGAATGCTGTCTTCAGACAGTGGAAAAGAGCAAGGCAAGAGTTGTGCAAGATTCCCTCCGGGATAAGGAAAGGATGCCAGCATCCTCAATCAGACACAATACAAGACAGGAAATCTGGAAACCTGCAATCCAGGCAAAGCTTTCAGGACTTGGACTAAACAAAAAAAAAAACCCAAGGACAAATACGGAAAATCCCAAGCAAGTACAAAAGTATTCCAAATATGAAATAAATCATTAAAAAATAAATCTCCTGATTGTGAAAACCTAGGAATGCAAGGAAGGAAAGAGATCAAAAATTAGATTCATACACCGATGTATTCTTCTTCTTTTTTTATTTATAGTAAATCAGCTTCTTTTTCTTCCTACAGTACATAATGTCGTTGTTGACTGTTGGGCGAAGGAATAGGGATTTGTATCTTTCCTTGCACTGGGCTCAAAACAGAGGTAGCAATTGCAAATCTGGGACAGATCCACCGCTTAAACAAAAACGCAGGGAAAACTGAGAAGAAAAAAAGATTTCACTGCGACTGATTTATTTTGACTCGAGAGCCAACAGTCCGCGTAAAGGAGAGTTCACACAGCTCTGCAGTGCTGGTGGATAGTCGGTACTCCGCTCACTTCCATCAAGAGGGAAAGCTGAAAACGCGGGAAGCATAGAGCCTACGCGTTCACATGCATATCCATTAAACAAAACAGTAATACTGTTTAAAGATTTTTATTTCTGTAAATATTGTTTTAAACTTGGCAGCCAACTACACGCTGCGAAAAGTCAGTTCAGGAAAAATAAAAATATTATATACAGCTGGCCTGACATTAGTTTGACTCATTTGACCTATTTATCGCTTGTTCTCCCATATTCTGCAGAAATCTGGAACATAATAAATTGACAGCTCATCGCCCCATTGCATTTTGGAAGTGATGTTAAAGGAGCAGACACTTTCTGAGAGTCTTCCAGCACTGTAGTCCATTTTCAATAATACACTTTTTTACACTTTGGGATATGAAAATAAATTTTAATTCAGCAAGAATATTGACGCTTATCAAGGCACAACTAAACAATGGCACATTTGCTGACACTGAATCGTATATCATTCAGGCTTAGTAACTCCATATTGAATTGTAAGAGTGTTTCCACTACATATGTTAAAATAAGACACTGTGATTACTAAGCCTCATGTTTGCTACACTACAGTTTTTTTTTATTTTGTAGAAGACAAAAAAATGTTTTGGAGGGTGATATCATGGCAAGTTTTTGCTCATATTTTATTTAGTGTTTTAGTCACGTAAATACACCACTTGCACTGAATAAGTTACTCTATAACGATGAATTGTAAGAGTGTTTCTACTAAATATGTTGCACTGCTAATAATCCCATACTTACAGTCCCTCAGGCTAGGGATATGACAGGCCTGGACCCATGACTGCAGAACACAACTCAAGAGTGGAAGAGTACTTTTCCAATTCAGCCACTCAGGATTAAATTTTTATTATGTTCTGATCAGCTAATAAGGGAAGATAATGTGAGGCTAACTACAGGATTATGCAATCACAAAGCAAGGTTTCTTTATTATACAAAATCAGATACCCTGCCTGGGTATTCCAGACCTAGACCTTCACTCCACCTATCCTTCCTTAAAAGTATCCTATCTGTCTTCTTAAGGTATTCTTTCTGAATTACATATGGGACAAGCAATAGGAGGACGTCTTCAGTTTGTCACCCACATCAAAGCAGTGGTACTACCCTCTGCCCTGAGTATTGCAGCTTTGAGAAACTGAACAAGTTCTGGGATGGGAAACACCTTGGAAATCATGTTGCTGCTGTTAGTGGTGTAGACAGACCATCAGGCAAGAAAATTTCCAAACTAACATACGAGTATGGTGACCACTGGACTTTGTGTAGGAAGTGTCATTCTTCAAATGAGACATTAAAGTCAGATTCTGTCATCATTATCATTTAAAATCTTAGGCACTGTTTCTCAGAGCAGGGATGCTAATTCGAGTGTCCTGGCTAAATTCCAGTACACACAGCCTATCAAAAAAGCCCCCGTTGATACAACTGGTGAAAGAATTTCTCACTCTTCCATTAGGGATGCTGACACATAAATCATTGATAATTTTCTTATTGTTTTTAATAACTTGATCATTATTCATAGGTAAACCACCACATTGAAAGAAAAAGAGAACAATGAACTGTTGACACAGTAGCACACCCCATCTCCATATAAGTACCTCTTTTTAAGGTAGAAATGTGTAAAATATCCAACCTCTATTTTATTTTCCAAGTCCTAGTTATCACACTGTAGGTTACACAAAAAGACAAGCATTACTCTTTTCAGTAATTTTCAAGTGACATTTCAGTAATGTTTTACATCACTTTAAAACAATATCTGATGTTTGCTTTTCACGCACTATTTAAAAAGAAACTTGGAACAACTAAAATAGGCTGCAATATTATTGAGTACTTAAACAAAGAGAACAAAACTGTGACATTAAGAGATGTGCAAACTCTGAGGGATTTAATAGATAAGAAGCACCATACAGTATGTTACGACAGCAAAACAGAAAGTGCAGCAACCGGACAGCTGCCGAAAAAAACATGCATTGTTAAATTTTGGTAATCTGTGAAAATGCAACTACAGAAATTCATTTTCATCCTGTTGTGGAAGCTAGTAAACTTTCAAGCTTACAAAGTCTAAGACCATTCTTCTCAATCCCTTGAAAAGCAAAATTTATGTAGTAAATTCCCAGTGAAAGAAGAGATCAAGGATATAAAATGTTAAAACAACAATGTAATGCTGGCACTGAAAACAGAATCATGGAGTACATTCAATTATTCATTTCTTAGAAACTCATACGTGCTGAACACTGAAAGGCTGCAAGACACACAAAGGGGTCACTTAGTCAACTGTTTTTCGGAAACAAGTGCTTTCATACAGGAACCGGCCATGACAAAGTCAGTGAGTGAGTCTCTATTGGGACCGATCAAAAGCTGAGAGGGCTCTTTTTGAGAAGAGATCAGAACACTCCAGGTACCGTAACTGCGGAAAGTGTTTAACAGCTGTTGCAAATTACTAAAAAGACTTAATTATTTTAAAAATAATTAAGTCTTTTTAGTATAATAACCATCATTCTATTGTCCTATTCCTGGTGTATCTTTTTTCTCCTATGATTTCCTTCTCTCTCTCTCTCTCTCTGTTTAATGTGAGGTTTAGATAAATCCTTTACTTCCTTAACTGTTACCTGACCTGGCCTGTTTTGTGTGAGGGGCCTTAAAGGTTTCTGCTCAGCTGTGCACACACGCAGCTTAGACAGAACACAGCGTGACTCCCTGTTCCATGTGATATGATACCATAGGGCAATACAGACCCAGATACAGAGAAGAAAGACCTGAAAAGAATCCGAAGAACCAGCAGGTGAAGGGTATGGAGCCCTGGGAACGGGCTGTTCCAAACCTAAGAGAGCCGTGGCTGTCAGGGCCTCAGGAAGCACCTCTACATCCATGTGGGAGTGCATCAGTGATCTTGGCCTGAGAGCGCTCGGAAGCTGGAAGCTTCAGAGACACCCGACTGCTGTCTCACTCCTACAGAAGCTGCAAGCTTCAGAGACACCCGACTGCTGTCTCACTCCTACAGAAGCTGCACAGCTAGACTGCCAGTGAAAGCAGCACAATCAGCATCAAGAACAGACAGCTTCAGGCACGGCCACTTTTGCTGATGGGTCTAACTCTTTTACAAGGCTGATGGAGTGAGATACATTTAGATTACAGCTTGTTGTACTCATTTGCACAAATTATTGTTACGAAATAAGTGTGGTAAGGTTACATGTTGCTAGTGCAAACGACTGTGACAGCACGGTCAGATGATTTTTCTTGTCTGGAAAACCACCTTTTCCCTTTTGAGTGGTCCTTTCTGAGCTTGTTTGCTGATGTCTGGAAAATGAAACAATAAGTTTGAAATAAACTGACTGCTGTACACCACAAAACCTTATACAATACAAAAGAAGACATAATTATTTCTCTAACCTACTTTGTTTGCCATTAACTGCATTAATTAGATGATACAAAGTGCCACACCACAAACTGAATTTTAATTTCTTCTCTATACAAAATGCAAACAAATTATTAAACAGTAGTAAGCCCTTAAAATACTGTATAATATGTGCTTTAAATTTCGATGTACGTTTACTTTACATGAATAACAGAGATTCATTAACATTTAATACTTTCCAATGCCAGTCTTAAGTTCAATAACACTAAACTCCTGACTTGTAGAGAGCCACTGTATTTTCAGGTGCACTGCTCCTGTAGCTACAGTACAATTAAAATGGGACATGACTTTAGAGAAAAAATGGGTACTATTTATCTGTCTATATAGTCCACTCAAATCTACAACCCTTTTGAAGCCAGAAGACCATGAGTTTAAGGAATCATGTCACAATGCCAAAATCTTAATTCCACCAAAATCTCTTCAATATTTGGTCCTAGTGAGCTGGGAAAATGCTTGCAAAAGTCTGCATCTTAATACCTTTGAAGCAATGACTGCGGTGGTAGGACTTTGTTTCAGGAAGCATCTAGGAAGGCTATTCACTATAGCAGACGCTTGAATACAGAACTCAACAAGCTTAGATGGACATAAGATATGACAGATACATTCCACAGTACCTAATTACAATCATAAATGCTTTTCTTTGTTTTTCATTCCACAGATGAGAATAACATACTCAGTTTAACAAGCACCGGTCATGACTGGAATTGTATTTTACAGCGTATAAAAAACGAACTGGAAAAAATGGAAAGAATGCCTTGAAATTTAAAATTCAACATCACAGGCAATTTTTGTTTCATTAGAGATAATTTCTGTGCACAAACAACATAACAAAGGGAAGTGCTTCTGACAGCGATTATGGGACTCACTGGTTTACCTTACATGACAGCAAGAAGGACAGTTCCACAGATGTATTACAAACTTGTCTCAGGGGAACAAAGAAGAAATATGGAGTCCACAAATTTAAAATGTGGTGAAGTATGGAAAGGAGAGCTCAAGAGCCAGCTCGACCTTTTTAAAGCAACAACAAGATGCTGTAAAATACTAAGGACTCCTTAGTCAGCTTCCCACATTCCCTATAACTGTTTTACACTTCCACATTATCCATTAGAAAGAAACACACAACAAATTAATTTATAAGAATATGTAATATGAGGAAAGCTGATGACACCAATAACTTTCACTCAATAAAAAAGGTAAAGAAAGAAAAAATAATAAACAATCAGAAAAAACATGAATAATTACTAAACTACATACAGTATACTGTACATCATATGATGTCTACATCTGGTGTCCACCAAGTGAAACCATTACTTTCTGTTGCGACGAAAGCAACTAAAATACAGTATAAATTGGAAATATGTTTTCCACAGTACAGTGTGATGAAACAGAACTCCGTGAAAGTACTGAGATTAAAATTCAGCAGGACTGAAAAAGCCAACTCTCCACACTTGGCGCATCGAATTCTCACGCTAAACCCTGAGAACAGCGATTACGCAAGTCACACATACAGTACTAGCCGTTTCTGAGTTTTATTTATTGGCTTTTATAACAGCTCATCGTCAGCTTTTCCACATGAACCTACTCGTCTATGTTCTGTCAACAAACAATGTAAAATAATATTTAAAATATCAAACATAAAATAACATCAAAAGATAACATGCAGTGAAAAAGCAACAGGCTTATGCTTTTTTAACTACACTACAATAACAATCAACTACACACAGCTGTGAGGCACGTTGCACATCACATGATGACTGACAATTAATATATATAACACACATAAAGGCTAAACTGTTTAGAGTCAGGAATTTGTTAAAAATGCCAAAAAAGGTCTCTTATAGTAACAAAAGGTCTTAAGGATTGAAACCTGTGTTTACAACTAACTTTAACAATTCTTACTGTACATGGACAAAAATTTGCTATAAGAAAAATGACAAAAAATCAGGCTTGAATGATTCTGTAATTACAATGTTATACCAGACATAAGCAAACAAAAGACTGAGGAAGTTCTCGTGATCACATGATCAAATATAACAATATGATACTTCCAATTAAACGATAATCCTATTTCACACTCATCACAATCAGTAAAGTTGTTTGGGGTAAAATACTGAATTTTATGCTCGTTTCAAATATGCATCTTTAAAAAAACTAAACATGAAAGAGGCAGAATTCAAGACATCTGAACAAAAGAACAAAACAAAAAAATTAAGGAATTTTCCTATAAAATGTAATAGGATATGTATTGTGTGTCATCCTTTTCCAGAAATAATCTGTACTTTTCAAAATGTCTAGGTCTTAAAACTGTACCAATAAATTTTGTTTAATAAACTGGAACATAAAACCAATAAATAATAAAATAAAACACAATAACAAAAGCTCTATAGACAATTGTTTTGCCCACTTTTTTGAATTAAAAAGAAGTACGCAATGCTTTGAATTCCAGGCGAAACTGGAAAACCATTGCATGGCTGGTTGAAGCTGTAGTGTATTTTGTGGAAAACAACAACTAACCAGATGTGAACTTTCTTTTTTATTTTTGGTGGGGGTTTTTTGTGGTGCAGGAAAACAATTTGATTACTTTAAGGAAAGAAATGTCACGGAGGGGAATATGACCAGCGGCATATCAGGTCAGTACCTGTGGTTCCAGAGAACAGTGGAAGTTTAAGCTACTGTAGGTGAACTTTCTACAGTGGTGAACTCTGGACCTGGATGGTTATTTACGTTCCGTGGCCAAGGCTAAAAAACACATGGCAGGAAGTCTTAACAGAGCAGAAAGTGAGGTTCTATTCTTAGACACGTCTACAGACAAGAAGGAAACAAACATAGTGCCGCAGCAAACATTGCCTGCATTGATATCTCCACTGTCAGCAAAAACCTGAAAATGTGAACCAAGCCTATTCCAAACCTAAACTTGGCAGAAGGTAGCAGCTCACAAGTCCTCCACATGAAACAACAGGGAATGGGAGGAGGTATTAGCCAATTGAAAAACAGAAAACAATAGATCCCCAAGTAGATACAATACGAATGGGGAAGATGGTGTGAAGACACCTTTAAGGACACAAAACATGCTGACAGTGTTACAGGAAGTCAAGGATATTTGAAGAAATTTGGCTCAAACACCATGATGTATATTTAGAATTCCACATTTTTTATACAAATTCTACTGGGGTTCAGTTCTACTGCACGTTAATGGTCTGATCCTTATGTCCCGAACTGCTCCAGAAAAATTCAAAGCATTCAGCAAACACGCAGGTTTTTTTTATTGCTTTTTTCCTCAAAAGTGCACATGATGTTACTGGCACACCACTAAAGCTGTGTATAGATGCATATGACACTCTTATTTCAATTTAAACCATTTTATTATTTTACTATTTATCACTGCTAGGAAACTAATACCATGTGCACCAGCTGGAAATATTTTTAAAAAGGTCAAAAACATATTAACAATCCTTAGAACCAAATAAAAATAAATTTACAGTTCTCATTATTAGATTACACAGTCAATTGCACCCCCACCCCTGACCTGTCCCATCCCTTACACTTGAGACAATATTTATCATCACAGTTCGCATCATCTGAGCCAGACTGCATTCTTATCAACTTGATATTATTCCCAAAACTTTACATTTCCAATTGCTCTCTTCCCTGTTACACAACATTGAACAGATGGTAGTTTTTATAAACGGATATTTTTAGAGTACCAAGGGAGATGGTAAAAATATTACAAGCACTCAGATTGCCGAGTAATAGAGAACATTAATAATGTAAAAGAGCAATGATTAACATTTGGCCGATATATCAGATGTGGGTGATGTTCCATGTGTTACAGATATATGTAAAAAAAACATTCTGGATCAAATTTTAATTCCATCATGTACAATAACGTGTCAATTACTTAAGGCACACATATTCCAGCATGCAGCTCATATGTTCTGCCAGTTTCTTTATTTGTATTGTCCCTTGGGGTATTTTCCTCACTTGGGGCAAATAATTGTGGTTTTTAAAAAAAAATGCAACATAGATTGAAAACAGAAGGTGAGTTCACCACTTCTGTCTAATGACTTAAGTGCTTCAATCTGGTGTGCATACAAATATAAATAAATGAAATGTCTAGTGAGAGATGCCTGATTTTTTTTATCAGTTCATTCTTTGCTATGTTATTAAGTAGAAAAGAAAAAATCCCAATTAATATTTAACACCTAATAAGGCTGTGGACCAACTCGACTGTATAGTGATTCTTTCTTTCTCCTTTTCTGGTATCTCTCTGTCTTAATCCTCTTAACTTCTGTTACTCTGCCATGATCCTTGGTGTTACTCTTGATTCCTTACCTCACCTGAGCACAGCCCTCCTGGAACACAAGCCCACCATCTTTGCCTAAGCCGTGTCTTTCTCCAACAATCAATTCCCCTCCTCTGCTGGCCCAGGACCTCGCTCTCCCCAGACTGGACCACAGCGATGCTCTCCTAGCTGTCTTCTGGGTCCTTCTCTCTCCAGCTCGTCCAGAACTCTGCTGCTCTCTTGCGATTTGCTCTTTTTTGCTTCTCCCCTGCATTGCCTCTTTCTTTAAACCCCTTATCACACGATCACACCATTCTCAGCATGCATCCAATTCAAAATACGCTCCCATTACCTACCTGCAGTATCTCTCTTTTCATCACCTCGTTTCCCTCCTAGCTCCTCTCCCTTATCTTATGATGGTCCTTCTCGGCATAACCCATTTTCAAACTATACCAATTCCCTGAACACTGGGGATGTTGAACTGAACTACCCAGATGCCTGCCTCTTTCTTCTCAGGCCCCAGGACATCCTGCCCTCTTTGGCTTCTTCCAAGAAAAGGCTGGATTAGATCTTGGGCTCGATGAACTACTAACTGGCAAAAGGGCTTCATGGGCCTAATGGCTTCCTCTCATTCCTTATGTTTTATTCCACCGCTATTCCATGGTACTGTCCTCTACACCCAAAACCATGACTGAAGAACGTGTGCTGAATGATGAAGTCTTCATTTAGCACGTTTAAAGCACGCTAGTAAGAGTTGTGGATACACCAGCATCTCAAATACGCATTAATAGGTCATCTAAAAGCCATCTCATGACCACAGCAATAAACCATTCTGAGCATTTAGAGCAGCTTTAAGGTCTTAATACAGAGCTCACTGGCGCTGTTGCACTCCATTCGTAATCTTGATGCCGATTTAAATTACTCTTATTTTTAAAGGCTTTGCAGTTTAGTATTTGATGGAAACTCATTACATACCAATCATTAACAAGTTTAACGGTCTAAAGAGCAGTCCCCTTTAGAAATGTACACTAAAGGTCTACTCCTTTAAAAAACACAGCATTACTATAAGTAGTACAATTTTGAAACAAAGTATTTTTAATTATTTCAGGCAAGAATTCTCAGTGTACAGTATTACATTCTTTCGAGTTGCAATTACCCATGATATGTTATGAACTATTCAACAGGCATCACCTTCCAGCATTTTTCAGCAACTGCTTTAAGAGGAGTAGAAAAAAAGGGCTAATCACACTTGAAAAACACACATCTGGTGTGATTCCATCAATTCCTCTTGGTTACATTTTGATGTGGAAAATTAAGTTATAAAAATATTTGTTTTTCATTGCTTTCTAACTACTTTCTGTCAACAGCACAGACGAAGTTGTCCAGAACTCATTTTCTGCACAGGAAGCAGAAAGCTTCCCTTTGCAGTCTATTAGAGAATTCCTGTATTTAATGACATGGTTTTGTATTGTACCTTGACCTGATTTGTTTGACCAAAAGTGTCATCCTGAATTGTCTCCATTATTCTAATAATTAACAAATGCAAAATAACATTTTGTTTAACGAAAGAAGCATATCTATGCCAATACAATACAGGACCACACAAAATCATTTAGCACTGGTTTTCACAAGCACCTCAACAGCCATTCTGTTTATTATTTCATTATTATAAAACATAGTGAATCCTCCGAATAACTTATTGGCCTTTTATTTAACAAACAAAATCAGAAATAGCACACTTTCCCCAAATTAATGAGGAAAAGCACAAATGATAAAACAAGGTAAAGAAATACTACACACTGTAGATATAAAATTAAAGGACTATCAATGGTGTCCTATCGGGGTAGATCAGTTGTTTACTATGGGTGTTATTTGCGTTTCGTACTTTAGTGAATTTTATACAGGATATGTACATCACATAAAATAAATACATTCTCAGAAAATAGTATTTTTGGGGGCTGTTTGTGATTTAATGGACGTTTGGCAATAAAGGGCACCTCTTCCCCCTACTAGACAGTTAAACTGAGATTTTATTGTAATTACAATTTGGCCTCCACAGCTGTCAATATACTATTTCATAGGACATTTACATCCTTTTTATCACAGTTTAAGAATTTGTCTACCTGTTTAACATTACTTAATTTTGGTGTAATAATTGTATCAATCACAAAAAAATAGTAAAAGCCTAGGAAAGCACATCTTCAAGCAATGACCCATTACTCATATACTGTAGTGTATGTGTCACCTGCAGAAGGCTCCACGGCCGAAATGTTGTTTTCTTTCTTCTTTTTTTCAGCATGGAATAAACTCATTACTTGTTCCTTTGCAGCCTACGCAGCTACCCACCTGAACTACTACATCCTTAATTTAGGCAAGGCTCAAAAGAAAAGATGCTCCTTATAAGAAAGTGCACCTGCAGATAATGGGCACCCGAGTGCAATGATAATGTACTGTATGTACTTTTTGTGGTTTGTGAAAAGAACTTCATTCTTTGTCCCTTGCCTTTAGTGTACAATCATATCAATTCAGTCCTAAAGCCCCTTACAACCTTTGGAGAATGAGCCCCTAAGTGTGCAATCACAGCATTACTCATAGCTACTCTGTGTTCAGAGTGTTCTGAGTGAAAGCAGGGCCAGCCCTCCTGTGGGGTTCTCTTCATATGGCTGACTGAACCACAAAGCCTTAAATGAGTCAGTTTTTCACAGATGACTCTAAGAACACAGGAGAATACAGGCAAGCAGCAGAAGCGAGCGCAACCCTACTGGGCAGAAAGAAATCCTGCTCTGAAGAGAATCTTCTAAAAGGGTGACATTTGAGTCACTGCAAACACTGTTTCACACACAAAAAAAATAGATTAAATTAAAACAAAATAGAATAAAACTATAACATTAGGGTATGTTACAGAACACTCTGGATCAATAATCCTAGTTTATGCACACTCTAATTTTAAACAACAGCTGAAATAGTTTACACTAAAAGAAAGTAAAATGGCAAAATAACAAGGGAAAAAAACAGGTGCAGCAGTCACCTAACACATGGCTGTATCAACAAAGTATCTTTTATTAAAATGATGGGGAAACAAAAGCAAGGTCTGGCTCAAGTATTGACTCTTAATGTCTGGGTTATTTATTTTTTTAGCAATTGTGTACCACACTGCTGTTTTTCAATTTCAGAAATTAGGTTTCACGTCTAAAGGCCCCACAATAACGCATATGAAGTGCGTGTGTAAATTGAAATTAACTACACTACAGAAACAAACGTTAAGAAATGGGGACAGTTCTGGTGCTGAAAGATACAGTAAAATAATTTCCCTGATTTTTTCACCTGCCTTTAACACACTAAAAACGATGATGATGTCACGTGTGAATAGTCGTACGATCCTCATGCTGCACGTACGACCGAAAGTAGCAAAAATAAACTGAAGTTAACAACAAAGACGGTTCTGTGTTCCCAAAAAGGACACAGAGGGAAGAAGCCTTCAAACAATAAACTGAAATGTCAGGCCCTGTGCAGTTCACATGTGGACAGCGGGGAACAGAGGCTGATACACAGCGATAATGGATTACAGCAGGTGCTTCCTTTCGGGTTAAAGCCTGATGTTCGGTACTACTGAGGGAGGGGGTCCCAGCCGGCTACCCTGATGACTCAGAACAGTTTTCTTTTCTGTTGTGTTTTTAAACCTGAAGAAACAAGGCAAACCCGCCAAGCAAAACAGAGCTGCTGGAGAAGAAAATCCTAAACACAAGAGAACCGATCAGCATATGGGCATATCTCGATTGGTAAGGAATAAAAAACAAAGCAAGATTCACAGAGCAAAATCTGTGTGAAAGGCATAATTGAGACTGATTTATTAATGTACTGGTTCGATAATCTGAAACCACAGCAAATCTTTTTGTACAGTTGCCAGTCTGCAAGATCACAAATGGCAGGAAAAGAGAAATATTGAATTTTATTCTCAAGAATTACTCTATCAGGGACATCAAAATACATCGCCATCCTTCAGACCACAGCACACAAAACAGCTCTAGATTGAATAATGTCTTTAAATTGGCTGTGAGTCACGTTGGAATCTTTCAGACATAGGAACCAAACTGGACATTTTGACACTTTATGAAGAACAAAAGGATACTCCCTCAATACTGGAGAGCAACTCTTTTTAACTCACTGTACTCCACTCCAATTTCTGATGACGGGAGCTCATTAACAGCTCCACAAAACGGAAGAGCCCTCACTCTCGCAGGCTCTTTTAAACGCAACTGCCATCAATCTGTCACATGATCTGACCAGAGGGACAGTCCTGACACTCCTGGCTAATTACTCCACCAAGATCATGGAAAAGCAAAACAGGCTCTCACTGTCAGGAACAGTATTTAAAGCGGAAATTATTTTTGAAAAACGCATTTGTTTATTCTTCTTAACCTTGAAAAAAGCTACCACTGTAAATATGGTGGAGTACAGTACTAGTTCTTACTGTGCAGAAAAGGCTATAACTCTGGTGCAAGAAGCTACTGTATACCAGTTCCAGAACTGTACTTTTTCTGGACAGCTGCAAATGAACTAAATGCAGGACTCCTTCCTCTCTTGACCAGAAAAAGATGTGCTGAATGACAGCAGGACAATCCCCAAAAACATGGACAAAAGTATCAGGTGCATCAATATTACAACAAAAGTGAGAGACTATTCTCATACAAAACAATTTATAAGAGGAGGCACAGGCTCTGTGAAATGTTGAATTGGTTGATGGATTAGACTTCTTGAAGCTTTTAAGATATTTAACCATAAAACTTCCCAAACTCCCCTGCTCTCAATCCCAGAATGGTGACACCTAAAGTGTTTTAATATTTTTATAGAAAACCATGTTGTACATAGGCAAGGGAAAACATATCCTTTATGTATTTATCTTGAGGGTGGCACAAACATACAAATAAAACGCAAGAAGACAGAAGATCGAATATCCATCCAACCATACATACATCCATCCATTTTTTTTCCCATCGCAGGGCACACGCAGACACAGACACTCCCGCCCGGTTCAATTCTCCCAGAAACCAGTTAATCTACCAGAATGTCCTTGGACATACTGTGGGAGGAAACCAGAGAAGTTCGAAGGAACACTCCAATTTTATTTGAAAAATGGTGTAAACATAGTTTAACATCTAAACATGCTCAGAACACTTTTATACAGTATTAGGGAAAATGTGACTCTTTGAAAGGAAACCTCAGCTGACGCTTTGTTTCTACCAGATAAAAGGTAATAAAGGGCATGGAAGACATCAGGCAAGAAACCAGAAAACAGGAGAACAGAGACACTACAGGATGCGGCCAGGATTCATTAAATGTCAGTCGCAGCCTGTCAGTGTTTTTCCCCTTGTTATTACGCATCCCGTACCCTCTCTCCGAAGGTGTTTACTGTATGTCTGGCCTTTTTCGTGTTGTTTTCATTCTGCAGAGCTGGCCCAAAGCCTTTATGAGTCCATTTCCCTTCCGTAGCCGTGACATAAAAATGAGGAAATAACACTGTGCTTTCACCGTCCAGTTTTCTGTTTTGTGTATTTCCTCTCTCCATTTATGAACCACAATCAAATCCTCTGCTACGTTTAAATCCTACAGTAAATTAAGACTTTTTTTCATGATGTGGTTAATGCCTTGGTTTACAGATTAGCAAAATCGTTTCTAATAATTGCTGATTTATACTATAATATACTACATGTGATTCTTCTTTGACTGTGTCTTAAATTATAAATATAATGAGCATCATTCCAGATATCTGGTTTATAAAAAGCCTTCCATAGACAAACAATTGTCATTATTAAAATTCTTAGCTGATTAAAGCTGTGCCAGTCTTCTCTTTGTAATAAATCATGTGAAATGCACTGAATATGTTCAAGTACAGTGCCAGTATCCACACAATCTTTTATACAAAAACTTTGATTCCATGAGCTTCTGTAATTTAAAACACTAGTAAAATTAAGCATTTGAATCATGCTTAGAATATACTTTAACCTGTTTTATTCTGTATCTGTTATCCAAATCATCCTTTTTTGGATGGAGCCTTCTTCCTTGGCAGAGCATCAGGTTTTATTTTTCTTCTTCTGCTACAGTCTGCTGCCATTTAACGTGCAGGGCTTCATGTCCCACTAAGATAATGCAGGAATCTTTTTTTTACTCATTTTAGGAAAGGCTGCATCAGTTTAAGATATTTTGCATACTTTTCCTAGCACTCTGGTTTGCAGGAGGTCAATAACCTGGCATTAATCATGCAAAAAAGCGCACGTCTTCTGACAGAAGAGGAAATAACAACTGAAAAACTGATCTTCATATTTGTACTGACTGTAATTAATTCTGTGCATACCTAGGTTTTCTACAAACCACAAAAATGTGTTTAACAAAACAGTACAAAGAGCTTGCATGAATAATCCTTAAGGATTTTCACTTTAAGGTAAAGCATAACATAATAATAATTGTCTGACAGCTAGAGAAGTGAACAATACATCGTCATTAATACAAACAAGAAAATATAATAATAAAAATTACTTTATATAATGCTTTTAAAAGGGGCTTCTTAAAGCACTTTACAGAAAAAAATACACAATGAGAGAAGAGAGCTGAATTACACAGATAAAATTAGGGTCTTGGATTACCGTAAAATAGCCAAGACTACACAAAGGGATATTAAGAGCTAAATGCACTGTCACGGGAAAAAGTTACATTTAAAACTGGCCCATGGACAGATTCAATGTAACTTTACATCAATATCTGGAGCAGTATATTTAAATAAATTTTATAAGGAAGAAATATAAAAGGTGGCTTATTCAAAATTATAGGTTCTTACAGACAATGCTATTCCCTACCTAATATGCAAGCTCTGCATTGCTGGCCAAGTGCTGGGCTGGCAGACAGTAGGATAACAGTAATACAGTCATTTACTGTACAGCAGTGCACTGAAAGCGGATTATTATTTCAAGTTTGGAGCTTGGCTAGCAAGAGAACACAACAAAGCTGTTATCTGTGTGTGTCCAACTGGCTCTGCTCCCAGGTCAGGCAAATATCAGTTCTCAGTGGTCCAGTGGCAGAGAGGGCCTGTGTGAAAGACATCAGTGTGTATTTTGCATTATTCCCAATTGGTTTATCAACGGAGAACATCTTATCAGGGCCACCCATGACAAGCTGAACAGTTTTTACTACAGTGGCCATCTGTTACATAAACTGGTATCATTTAAATGAGCAAACAGATGAAAAGATATTTTTCTACAATAGCATTTGGGACAACAATGATAAAACTTTCCTATGTGTGGCACATATGATTATCTACTGTACATACAGTGCCTTGCACTTTACCCAAAATGGTGATTTTCACTGAAAAGATTGAAAACTCCAAATGCAACATAGATCTGCAAAAACTGAGCATGTGTGCAGTATTTAGGACATCTTGCCTTCTAAGGCAGCTGTGGTCTGAACGTGTTCACCTTTCCTAAAAGATCAGACCTCAGACCTCAGATACTTATAACATGTGGCTTACTTCCTGCTGAAGAAATGGGAAATGTACAACATGAATGTCTGTTTTCCATTACTTTGGGCAATAACATTGCACTGCAATAATGGCAACAGTGTTATCACCTTGGAACCTGATCTCATCAGAAGTTAAGCATGGCAGGGCCTGTTGGGCTGGGAGACTGAAGTACAACCAGGTGAACATTGGTGGACTCATAGGCACCAGAATTACAGAGTTACCAAAACAATGAACTGCTTTTCTCTATATATATATACTGTACAGTATACAGTATATGACTCATTCCTTATCTATAGTTTTTTTTAAAGAATAAAGGCAATTCTTAAATTCTGCTAATAAATGTAATAAACACGATACTTCAACGACCAAAGTGTGCTTCATCTATGCTGTGTTTGGAATTGCAAAGCCACCTGTTACTAACAGAAAGTTCCCATTATTGCACTGGGAGGATTCCAAAACATGAACATTATGCAAGGAGAATTCCAAATAATCTATTAAAATAACATGATCTCACATGTGCTGAAACATGTGACCCATCACATCATACAGTATTTCAGTGATTTAGATCACTTACTGTACATTCCAGCTCATTCAATATTTGCATACTATTCTACTAACAATCTACAGGAATTATGTCCCAACACAACAATTTGTTTTCCGTGACATTTAACCTATATATGAGTTCATAGTTTCTTAGATTGCAGGATGAATTTAAACAACATTCCTGCAATGTGCTGTTTTGGCAGAAGGTGATGATTACTCATCTAATGACTTTTCTGACACACTCGGGCTTTGATGCGTCTCAAGATGAAAGATATTCTGGCAGTTGAGAATTGGTAGTGTGTGCGTGTGTGTGTACGTGTGTGCGTGGGGGGGGTCTAATACCATAAAACCAAAACGTGCACAGAGACATGTCAGCTCTAGTCATTCTACTAAATGACTATCCCTACAAAGGCAGCTCAGCCCGGAGAAACAAACAAGCCCCTTTCAGTTCCTGCCTTTCGTTTCTTTTAGCACTCACTTTTCCTGCTGCCTCCTTTAGCTCCGTGCTGCCAAAAGCTTGACTCATCTCTTTATCCTACACGGAACGGAGAAACCAAGGATTCTGCTGCGGTCCTTATTGTTTCTCCACAGTATTGCGCTGTACCTATTGACAAATTTTCTGAATAACTCCTGCGTCCTTCCCGGAAGTAAGGACAGCATTCCAGATTACAATAGGGACTCCAGCTATACCAGAAAAAAGGTTCAAAAAGTCACGGTGCCAGACAAGAAAAATGACTCAACTGTTAACTATCTTCTGGTCGTGTCAGGTCAAATTCTTTTATTTTAGGAAGCTGGCCCCCCAAAGCATTTTACTTCAAATACACACAGCATTTTCCAAAAACAAACCAGCTCCACGAAAAACCTCACTTGGAGTCAAAGAATGTCACGGGAGCCTTTTGTTCTTATGGCAAGCCTAATATTGGCTTCAGCTGTGTGGAGCATATATTCTGATTTTTAGTGCTATCTTGACGGAGAGAGAACATTTGTATTTTTGTACTTCGGCAAATTTCTTCGTCGTGAAGAACAAATTAAAACCATCCATTAAAATATCCCAATGCCTAAAAAAGGTCAGACTGAAAGCCTGCCCACAGTGTGTACTACGATTACTCCCCCCTTACTTTATTTGGTCAAAAGGTTTTTTGACTGGCAAGGTAAGGGGGGATTCATCAAGTGACTGACAATCTGCTCAGCGTATGCAGTCTAAACAAAACTATCAGTTATCATCCCAGAGAACAAATACTACCTGCTGTTCCAAAGCAAACAGCATGAAGTCTAAGCACTGCCAAAAGAATACAACTTCTCTGTAACACCAAATATACAGCTCAGAGAGGAGTCAAAATGGGCTTCCACCATCCTGGACATGTAAATATACATACGTGTAGGACAAAAGAATACAGTGTGGTTCTAAAATGACACCCTAAGCATAACCTTCGAACTTTCGTACTACATGCAGGACAAAGCATCCTGCTTTGAATTAAGTGTGTAATCAACTTAACACAAAACAAAAAATTATAACCCTATCCTTAAAATCAGCAGTGAAGAGGTTAGGACACCTCAGTGTCGCTAGGACACCGGACTCCCAGTGAAGGTTGTGAGTTTCAGTCCCAACTGCAGACACTTTTCTTCAGCAAACCCACCCAGCGGGATAAATGGATACAAGCATCGCTGAAGTGAACCTGTGATGGACTAGTGTCCCTGACCAAGAGAAGTCCTGTATTTTCAGTTTTCTTTAACATTGAAGAAACAGTGTTGAGCTCCAGAATGATGAGCAAATAGGCTGGAGTATTTGCTTCTTTTTAACTTCAAACCCTCTCCTTAAACTTCAAATCAAACTCCATCCCATCCTTCACTCTTTTTTGAAAATTGTGAGGTACATTGTGAAACCCGTGGAGCATTAAATGGAGTAAAAGAGTCTGTATTCCCATCACCATCACCACCCCCCATCTACAATTCTTTTAGAAATACGAAGGCAAACAGCCTCTGGTTCATCAGGCAAGTTCAAGAGTACACTCACTGACAGCTTCACTGTGTCAAAAACCCTAGGTATATACTGTATGAATCAGTACTTTTTTTCTCCCAGGTAAGCCAGGCAGAAATCTAGATGACTTTTTTAAACAAGTGCCAAAAAAACTCCTTTTTAGTTTTTACCAACTCCACATCAAGTAGACTACGTTACATAATAACAAAATGTTATAAAAAAAACAGCACCTATTCAAACCCAGGTGTTTGCTTAGAATGTGATACATGAATATCTTTAATTACAATAACAGCTAAAAATATATATTAAAATCACCCTAATTTAAAACCTAACCTAACTGTATAAAAAGTTAATCAGTTATTGTAAAACACATTATAAAACCATTTCCTGCAAATTATATTGTTTACTATAATTGGAAATTCTTCTATAGCTATTTTACAGGAATGCAAAAAAACTATTAGAATAGCATTTTTCAAATATTTCACAATTATTATGTGGGCAGCCAGTGTGCCCTTTTTATTGTTTAAATGAAAAGGCAGGTCTTGACCTTTACACCTGGAAAAACAGCTTTGTAACAACAGCGTTATCAGCTTTATGTATCAGTGAATCTGATCCAGAACATAATCTTAGTTTAACCTAAGATTAGGTTCAGTTGCTTATAGACACTGAACATTCTGCCACATACTGTATCAAACATTATAAGTTCATAATAGCAGCTGCTCCAGATAAAAAAATACAAAAAGATAAAAAGATAAACAAATACAAAAACTGCACAACTTGGGAAAAAAATTTAATAGGAAAAATTACAGAATGCCTGGCATCCAATTCAAGTGGAGTCCCTACAGGAAAGCGCTTTTGCAGTTCGCCATTTCCATCAAAAATAAACGGCAACAGCTCAGAGGCGGTGCCATGGCTCTGTGGCTAAGGATCTGCGCCTGTGGCTGGAAGGGTGCTAGATCAAATCCCGCAACTGGCAGAGGAATCCTAGTCCGTTGGGCCCCTGAGTAAGGCCCTTAACCCCAACTGGTCCAGGGGTGCTGCACAATAGCTGACCCTGCGCTCTGACCCCAGGCTCTCTCTGTGTCTGTGTGTCTCATGGAGAGCAAGCTGGGATATGCAAAAAGACAAATTCCTAATGCAAGAAATGTATAGGGTTAATAAAGTGATGTTGTTGTTTCACAAAGGCTGCTCCTAGAAGCACAGCAATGACTAGGTCAATGCATCATGGAAGTCCTAAGGTTTTTCACATAGAAATCTTTTTTTTTTTTAATGTAATCGTGAAGTTCCTCTTTTTTTTGGCATAGTGAATCAGGTTAAAAGGGTGGCAGGTTATATATCTTTCGTATTTCACATATACAAGGACAATCAGATTAACAAATTGCAAGCTTTGACCAAGATAAAACCAAACTAATAATTTATAAATTAATGTACTGCATTTCAGGTGTTCCTGGAGTTTACAGCAAGGACACCCATTATTTTCTAAAAGCAAAGAAAAAAAATAACTTACAGGTACTAACTTGCAGGGAGAAATATATAACCTTTGGACAACATGCAAGTCATTAGGATTTCCTCTAAATGTTAAGAGGTGAAAAAAGGCAAAACTTCTGAAACAATCCAGCATTTTCATGTAACACATTTGGAGAAAGGCTAGTTACCAAACTAACCAAAATGAGGAACCAACCCTTTTAAAGCTGAGCCCACAAAAGAGCTGGCCAGCTCCAATTTAAAGTATATTAAAGTTCACGAATTGCACTGCATTCAGGCTTTTTTTTATTATTTGGGGCTAAAAAATGAGAGATCTATTCAACTGACATCTGTTACTCTTGCGCTGGCTGATGTTTGGGTTATTAAGAGTGACATAAATGAGAGGGGAGAATCTAATGGTACCTACCATTTGGGTTTTAATTTAAAACATTTACTGGAAGCTAACTTAGGACGGTTAGTCTGATTAAACTCATAAAAAGATTAGAAAAACTATACACTCTCCATAGCAGACTCCCAAATTAACAGCACTAAGAAAAGGTCATCTTCATTGCATAAAATTTATACCTGCTGCTTACGAACGTTAGTGTCGCCAGCAGTAATCTCCTTTAAAATTAACACGCTGTGCTGCTGACTCCTACGTTTTCTACAGATGCTCCACATTTTATGGTTGGAATTGTGTCATCAAGTGACTGAGCTGTAAAACAATGTTCACAGAACATCCCATTGTAATTGACACATTTAATACCTTGACCTTATTAACCAGTACTGGAAAATAAAAGTAAAAAACCCCACTAAGGATCATTAAAAACCTTAGCCAAATCCATTTATTTCAATTATTTCAAGAGGTCTTTCTATCAGTCTATCTGCAAAGTGTCTCACAAATTCAGACGAAAGTCATTTAAGTCTGTAAAAAAAGCACATTGCAGAAATTCTAATTTAGCCTGCCAAGCTGCTTCACTAACATGAAGAATTGATCAAGGATAAAATGATCCATCTGCATTTGTTTGAAATGTTAATTTGATTTATAAGCTATGAAATGGATACTCACAAAAACAGAAAGAAAACTCATCTGATTGACTGCATACAAAATTGCAAAATGCAAGTCTTGCGACTCCGCATCAAACTAGTTTGGGAGCTTTGCACCACATGCTGTTACTAACAACCGAAGAGCCTAAATCTGTGAATATCTGGTTACTGTATCAAGCCTTTGTCCTGCTTCTGTTGAGAGACAGCAGGCATTCTCTACGAACAGGATATGGCCTGTAGATAGTGGGGAATTGAGTGTGATGCTGATGCACTGCAGTGTACTTTAAGCCTTGTAGAGTGTGCACAATCCTGGCCACTGAGGCATTGCTTTCTGCCTCACAGAGAAGAAAAAACAAAATCAAAAGACACAAACCGTTAAAGGAGAATTAGAAAAAGCAAGAGTAAATTAACTCCAGCTCCAGATGAGACCAGCAAAGTATAAAGACTTTAAGTATTCAAAACTGCAGAATGACACCTGGGAGTCTGAAAACTAAGATAACATTGGCTGCAGAGACATACTGACACAAGCTGGAACCCAGAAGATACTCTTAAACTGAAGAAATGTTCAGATTGAGCACTGTAGCCGAGACGAATATTTTTGCTTAATGACAATGCTAAGCAAACCTGTAATAATGGCCATATCACTTCAAAACCGACCATGTGATTTGTTAGGTAGAATTATTGCACATTATGTTTCGTAACAAAAAAATAGTTACTTTATCATAAAGTAACACAAAAGGAGAAAAACATAAAGAATGTACTTTATGAACATTTAATATAATTTTTTTTTTCAATAATTACAATTATTTCTCTACAGGGCAATTAAATAGGACATAGTTTAGCAATGCTGAATTTCAATGCTAATGCAATTCAGTTAAAAGGTTTTAAAATGTTAAAATACTGTACTTAAACTAAAACGAATCATAAGAGAGACACTCTACTACTCTACGGATCTGGAACTCTCCAACGCATGGCCTCTTTGTAACCCTGATTGGAAAACTGCTATGCAGTCAAGGAAACTAAATAAATGTTAAACTTTGTTTGTGGTGTTATCTGCCAAAATGATGACGTTTACAACATCTGATTTGATATGGATGCAAATCAAGCATAATAATTATCTTAAACTTTTCAGAATGTTAGAGAACCAGTTTCAATTAAATTAGCAATGTTTTGGAGATAGCCTAATGAACATCAAACAAATTCCAAACATTCTATTTTAATTTATGTACCTCATGTTTATTTTCCATGTGTTTAACACGGAGATAGTAAATTCAAATAAAGAAAAAAACACTGTGGCACTGGGAAGTTGTGGATTCCAAAATAAACACAAAACACATTCACACCAAGAATAGTCGTCACAACATATTGAAATTATTGAAACACATTGTTTCCATTTTCTCCTTACTCTCAAGACAGGAATAAATTGGGGCCAGGGGGAAATATCTCAGAAGCAGAGCTTTTTATCTCACATTTTTAAAGATTTTTCTCCTTTTGCATGATTGCAAACCAGTTCTTTACAGAAAAAGTACACTGCTGGTGCTGAACTAACAAGACCCTTCAATAGCTTTCCTCCGTGTCATCTTCTTCTTTGGAAAAGGGAATCTGCATCAAACCGATATGGAAAGAGTACAAAATGAAAGATTTTATTATCTACACTACTATGTCCACAATAACAGGCAAAGTGTTTCGGGGAATAATAGTGTGTACCTCAAGTCAAGAGTCTATTTCCCATTACACTGATAGAAGATAAAGAAGTAAACAACAACAAAACGCAGTTTATTTGCTCCAGTTGTCCTGTAATACTTTAAAGGTGCAAGTGAAGGGATCGCACAGACTAAACTCCTCTTTGATAGCATCCCATTGGGTTGAAGGCTATACTCATGAATTGTCTGGGTACTCTTGCCAATTGCAGTGGATGATTTCAATTAAGATGTTCCATTTTGAGGGTCTACTTGGTCATTTCAAAGGCATGTTTAAAGTTTTCCCATGTCTTCGCCATGCTTACAAAATACATTTGCTTTGCTCTATTTTTCCCCACAGTGCTTATACTGCTTTTCCACACCTCTCTGGCAGTATTCTGCAGAAATCAGCATGAAACTAGAAAACAGATTAGGCTGGTTTGTTGTATTACTAATATATTTGATGCTTTTAACCAAAGTGCCGTACTGTATATTTGAACCTATTTACGTAGCTGGATGTTTTACTTGAACAATTCAGGATAAGTATTTTGCTCAAGGGTATGACAGCAGTCTCTCACATTGGAACCAAACCCACAAGCTTCCAATTACAAACCCATAAACATTGCAGCTGGTTTAAAATGCAGCATACTGTATATACTTCACTGCTACAAAACACATTTTAAAACCACAAACCTGATCAATGCTTAAATATAGCCAGATAACAAATATACCAATTGACCTTATTGTTTTAAAGTACTACCTTTAGACTATGACACCTCAGGCACTTCTAAGCCACAGTTCCAAAGAGTTACAATAAAGAATAATTATTTTAAAGCTTGGCCCATTTATTTACATAATATCACGTTAAAGTAACAAGCTTGATAGAATTTCAACCATCTAATCCCCTGGACGATTACTCAGATAATTAAAGTGGTCTGTTGCTACATGTCCTATCCAAAGGGAATGCGGATTCTAGGAATTATGTCTGGCCCAAACACAGAAGTGTTTTTTACAGGACTCTCACATTTTATGTTCTTCAATTTTTATTCCAATTAGAACAGGGCAGGCCAATGCTGAGGTACTGGGGGGCTGGTGTGCGAGCAGGTTTTCATTCCAGCACTGATTCTAATGACCTTCACCAGCTTGCTTTTGACTTCACAAATTTTGACTGGACAAATTGAACAGCTTCTCCCAGCTCTTCGGGCTCTGCTGCTTTGAAGAGTCCTGGTAAACCAGCATACATATCGGCTTGGTTGTAACAAACATACTAATATGACAAGAGAATATGCCTTTCACAGAGTAGACAGTAGCCATATGAGTTTTCAAGTTTGCTTTTGCTTGTCTTACTCTTACGTTGGGATTCCAGTAACTGTCTCATGCAGGGCTTGACAGGCCAATCAACTGCTTTCCATTCATATACCTTCTTGTGGCTTTTATGTTTAGTTTTGTTTTGATCTGGTTTGTTTGTCCTATCAAGATGCATTCATACTACTAAGAATAAAATGAAGAAAATGGGCTGTAGGAGAGCTCAGCTCATTTCTGCAATGGGTGCTTGCCCCAGTCTCTATTATAGGCTGCTTTAAGGCCTGTAGTCTGCAGCTGAGGCACAGTCTGAGATGACATGACTGGTAATTAATAGAACAGGAAGTATTCTGCTTTCTTGAACAACACGTCCAGTGCAGAGTGGGCCAGAGACAGACGTTTTCTTCAGCTTGCTACACAACAACCCCACCTGCCAGAACCCCAAGAGTTTGATTTACATCAGCAAAAGAGGCGCTCAATATCCTGTAAGGAGTGTGTCAAATGACAAATAGCTCCTGGAGGTGGCTATATCCAAGAAGCGTGTGGACAGATCCTCATTCTCCCTTGTGCTGGGAAAGCTCTGTTGATTAATAACAGCTAACCTAAACTATGTGGATACAACACAGAAAATGTTTTTTTTTTAAGAAATGAAAAATGTGGTTGCCAAAACATCATTATCTTAGGAATTCCCATTTGGTTATACAGTAGTAACTGCTAATATGATGCTATTACTAATGGCATACCATTGAATTTTGTGTGTGTGTTTTTAAACTACATTCAGCATTTAAAAGTGAAACAACACCAGACACTCCTGGTTAGGTATGACATAGCCGTTTACATCACAGAAGTAGTTCTAGGTGATGAAACATAAATAGAAAGCAAGTACTTTTTAATTATAGCCAAGAGTGACCTTTCAAAAAAAGCTTCCCTTCATCTCACCACTTGAAGTATTCTATCACCAATGTCCAGTAAAATACATACAGTAAAAGTTGGTCTAGAGCACCAATAGAACTATATACAGGCCTTGTCTACAACAATAGCAGATGCTATGCTGAATTTTGCACTGGTTATGGCAGAGACTATAAAAAAGAAGAGAATTAAGAAAAGGAAAAAGGCACACTAGCTTTGTGTTCTGCTTTACTTTTGTTTGTGAGGTATGGTTACTGGTCAGTGCAATTTACTGCAAAGATCCTTGTGGGTCATATTAAATTAAATAATATTTTGCACACAAAAAAATGTTTTAGCCAAAAGATGGTATTGCAAGGCCATTTCTAACATAAAAAAGGTTCTGACAAACTGTACAGAAATTACATTTTTGTTTACATTATAATGATAAGCTCAAATGTTCTGCTCTTAGACAGGCATTTGTCTTCTGATAGGGGGGTCTCTGTGTTTTCAACACTTCTGCTATGAGTTATCTTGCTGACCCAGATGGCTTGAATTCTGACAAAGGCAGGTCCATCACTAATCATCCATCCTCAAGCAGCATTTAGCCCACTCAATGCGTGGAATTCCAGAACACAGACACGCACACGGTTGGACACAGGAAGGGGGGTCACCACTGTGGTTTAACACAAGAATAGCAGCTTCGAAGAACCTTTTCCTCCCTGTTTCCCAAACATAATTGCAATAAGGGTGGAAATACTAATGAAAGCACTAATGAAAAATTAAACTGGTCACAGTTTTGGAAATCATTTGACGTACAACAGGGCAACTTTTTGAAAGTTATCCTACAGTCCTACCGATCTTTGAGTGAATTACAGCCCCATGAGCTCCTGTCTCTACAAAGTTACAAAACAGTTAGCTTTCTATATAACCAGGTAATGCTAGAAAGGCGAAAACTGTCCATTCTCCTGATTTCTGGAGTGCCTTGCTGAAAATAACTCAAAACACATTTTCCACCCTGAGAGAATAATAAATCTTTCTCCATCACAACTCATCTTCTGTTACTTAGGACCTTGTTAAGAGTCACTGCAAACCATGGGGTGCTTTTCGTGCACAAGTTGTCTACGTTCAAGGCATTTCGACGTGCCTTACAGACTGCAGATGGCTTTGTACTGCGAAATGAATTCCCTAGTGATAGTCAGTGCTTTTTTTTTTAATCATACAGGGAAAATCTGTAAATAATAACAATTTACATACCAGAAAAAAACAGAGCCAGCATACAAATTGCTAGATTGGAATGTTAAATACTATGGTGTATCTTCATTAAACTATAAAGGAGGAATCCCAGTTATTCATACGGAACATTCACAAGGACGCATACTGAAGGCACAGATTTCAGACACCCTCATCTTTGCCCTGCGACAACGTTTTTTTTGTTGCTTCAACAACTTTACAAAATGCATACATGAAGGGATGCCTTACATCTTATTGTCAACCCCTTTATATCTCAGACTAATGAGAAGGAAATGCAAACTGCAACATCAAGGACTTTCAAGCAAAGAAGGAAGGATGGACTTACAGAGAAGTTTTTTTTTAATATTCATATATTAATATGAAGTGTAACTCTGACATCTCCCATAATAGTGAGAACATTTCAACTGAAGAGGGATCATAAATATGTATAAAGCCCAATGCTCTGTTCCAGCTTCATATCTGCTTTGTATCTCTGCTTCAGTACTGTAGGTTCTTGTGACATTTTGTTACACAGACAATGTTTAGAATAAGTAAGGTGCAGGATGGTTTTGGTAATTGATTAGTGATACAAGGATAATACTGAATGGGAGAAACCTGTTTTCACTCCTGGAACTAGAAAATGCAGAGCCTACTGTATGTGCTCTGCTCTGAAAGAGGCCCATGTGTTCACAGATATTTTAAAGATGATGTCTAACTCTGGTTGTCACAAACTGCCTTGAAGAAGCTAAGCAGAGAACCATTCTGTCTTATAACACTCTTAACTTGCAATCACCATAATTCAGTTAAGCAGGATTGGTGACCACCAACAACATGAGTTAGTAAAGGCAAATGGTACTGTACATGCTGTAACCACAGCTTTTAATGTCTATTTATCTGTGCACCATAAACAACTCTAGTCTACTTTTCACAAATCTCATAAGAGACATAGCTATGCTGTTCCCAATTATACTTTCCAGTTAAATTTGGACATCTACAGCAATATGAAAGAAATTCAGACTTTTTATTTAGGTCATACTCAATTTCCTTCCCATAAAAAAACATCTACTAGTTCTTTGGAGCTTCTTAACCTGCGTAATGAAATGTCATGCAGCAAATAATGCCATATAATTCACATTCCAATCCTTCATGTTAAAAAAATGTATAACATTTTTCCATGAACTTGGCTAGACTCCTTTAATACATAAACCTCATGTTTCTGTTCAGTGCCAGACATACACATCAATTCTGTAAAGGGAATAGAACACCTATATCTCTGCCAGCAGACACTCTATAAAACTAAAACAATATATTACCTTAAATGATGCTGTTAAAGGTTCCAGATTTTAAGAAGCTTGTTAATGAGAATCTCTCACTCACGTGCACAGGGCATGCTCAAGACCACAGGGCTGAGAAACGTGGCACAATGATGGCACCAATGAGGAATCTACCTCCACAGGTTCGAGCACCTGCCAGAATCCTGGATCTGCTTTGCATTACAGCAGCCTTTGTGGAGAAAACATATTGCACCCCCTCCTCAAAACAAATTCAAAGAATTATTCCAAATCTGCTGGCACGGTACAAACATAAGGAGGGAAAAAATAGCTTTAGAACACAAACCAGCTCATTGGTCAGACACAGCTCAGCATGACCTGGTGTAGTATCTAATTAATTCCCGAAGGATTTCCGTGAGGTGTGTTCACTGGTGCAGCTTAGCCAATATTTCTGACTGTCAAACACTCTCATCAACAAACTTAAGCAAAAATGTTTTTTATGCATCGGTTCCCTTTAAGATAAAAGTGGGACAATAAGTATCTATTACATTATATTAGCATTTTAAAACATTTGATTTTATCTGCCACTAAACTGTCCTCAGTAGCTTGATTTTGTCGTCGGGTAAAATGTCCTTTTTACTGTTCCTTTGGAGTGGCAAGCTCAAGCACTGCCTCTGAGAGCCCATCTGAAATGAAGGCTGAAGACAAACAAACCACTCATATCCACTACTTCTTGAAGACACTCACTACAGCAGTGAAGCTGGATAGCAGGTGGTGTGGAGTCCAAGAGTGTTCTACCACTGGGCATCTGTACGCTTGGACTGACAATTTAAAATGTTTTTATGCAAACGTATTATACACACCTGTTCATTCTATTGTGCACCTCTTCAAATGTTTCTGAACATCAAGAACAAGCATCTGGTCCTTTTGGGAACAGAAGCCCCCAGATTATCAATTGAACACATTTTTTTTCTACAATGGCTGCTACAATTCAATTGAGTTTCTATAATTCAATTCAAAATACTTTCTTTCTTCCCCAGGGGGGCAATTTAAGCAACAAACAGTGCAACATACAGTATATACTTCACATCAAGGAAGTGTGAAGACCATGTTAAGATGTGTCAGCAAACTACCCTGCACTTCATGTAACAGAGTGGAGCAAGGACAAGGGGGAGCTGTTCATTAATAAGATAAAGGTCAATTTTTTTATTAATCACATTTTAAAACAGTCTTCTAGCCCAAAAAAACAGCAGGGAAAATTCTGTGAAATGTCAAAGAGCCAACCAGGATTGTATTTGACGTGTTATTCAGATATAAACAGAAATTGATAGGGCAGCTGCAACAGAAGTCATGATTTAAAAGACACTGGAACCAATCTACAATGAAGATAGCCAAGTGCAGCAGTTGGTCACGTCACCACAGTTTGAAATCACAGTCTTGTGAATTACTGGAAACTCTGAAAGAAATCTGAGGGGGGTGGGTGGGGCTGGCAATCATTCGTAATCCCTGTGAAAATGATTCAATTCTAGAACAGACACATAACAAAGGAAAAATAAATTGTATTACACATACCCTTATTTTGTATAGCTTGCTTAGTTAGCTTGTTTTTGACTTGTAAGGATTTTATTTTCCTGATGGGGTAGACTGCATATGCCAATACTTCATATAGCTTGTCAAAATAAATAAATAAAGTACCGGAGAGCATCAACTCTCTAAGGGACACAGCTGAACTTCTGAGCCCCCCACCAACTCACTTTTGCTGCTACTGTTGGTCCCAAGATTTATAGCAGGATTCTATCTCAACTTAGATAAGCAAATATTTAGTCACCAGCCAAGATGATTTGTGAAACCCGTAATTGGCCCAGTTGTGTGTCACAAGCTCTTTAAATGGCTCTCCCAGACTTTAGACCAGCAGGCATCTCCTTGTAACCTAGCACATACAGTCAAAGCCAGGCGACTCAGATAACGGCCAAGAGTGAATGTTAAACTCTGGACCATGATGATCTTTCCACCGAAAGGCGATTGGAATTTCTCAATTAAGAAAGGAGAAAGGGTTTAAACAAACTGCAAGATAAACAAGGATATGCATTTGTTGACACAGGAAATACCATTATCCACTGCATGCTCCAAATAAAAGTAGAGTACACATTCAAAGTTACATGGTTTCGCAACCAGTGTTTTAATCTCTATGTAAACTTCTCCATTACAACAATTGTTTTTTTTAAGAAATGAAAAGTTCTTTTATGCGTTATGTAATAATTGCATGAAATCGTCAAATGCTACAATAACCAGTGATTTGTGATTTCTCACAGGAAAATGTATATAACCCAACGTTTTAGAATTGTACATTGCCTACATCCTGTTTCTGTACATAATATGAACTAGAAAGCAGCAGAGAAGCATCAGGTCAACTGAAATTTTTTATAACTTTTTCTGGCAATGAAGGTTTGGCAACTGAATTATAGCCTAGTCACATTAATTCAACAGATAAGTCAATGATCATAAAAGTCATTATTGTACAAACAGTAGCATGCACTGTGCATATACATTTAAGATTTCGTTGTATAACACACAAACGGTGAAAGGAACTGGGCTAAACTAGTGGACAACAGCAGGGACATCCAGTTGTGAACTTAAGAGCCCCTGTGGTGGGAGAACTGTAAAAACTACAGTAGGACCTGTTCACCTCGGTGCACCTCAAAATGGGAAGTGTCTTCAAGAGCAGGCACTTAATCAACAATGCAGATCTCGGTGCGCATTTCACGTTGTCTGACACCGCAAGGAAAACCAGCAACAAAACCTTTTTAATTTCAGTCAGGTGATTGAATCTGGTGTATTTATGTGCCTGTGTGCGTGGAAGGACAAGGGGGTAAAGAGCTTGGCAAGTTAAGCAAAGCTGGTAAAGTTACAGTACCACACAATTCCTTAACACATTAAACTGTGAAGAAAATGTGCTCGCCTTTTTACTATTGTTAATATCAACTAGATGACAGACACAGTTCTGCATTCTGGACATTTCTTCCACTCGCTGAACTATTCAAAGTAGTAAATGTGTGCTATTAACACATTTCAAGAAGTAGTGTAGCACAACACAAAGAAGGCTGTTACTTAGGAATGTTCAAAATGACAATATTAACCACAAGCCTCATGTGGTTAGAGCTCTACCTATTGATGTGGTCTGTGAAAGGTTTCCTGGAACACAAATTACTCGCAAATGGTTCATTATGGTGAGGCACAAAGTATGCAGCTATTCAGAAAGTTTATCTAGAGCCCACTTGCTAAGTCTCCAGAATGTACAGTATTCCAGCTTTTCACATTTTTCCTGAAGTCTGCAAAGCACATTCAATTATCAATGATCAATTTAGCTCACTTTTACACTCTGTATACTGTATACTGCTTCAGTAAGTTAAAAGGAATGCAATACTAAAAGGCATTCTGCTTCTTACATTTTGTGATATTTTACCATCATAAGGCATAAAATCCAAAAAGGAAAAAATCTAACAAAAAAAGAAAATGACAGCTTGAATGCACTTAATGTCTTAATCTGAAATATTGCAAAATGAAAACTTCCCATGTGTCGACAGCACTCTTCTCATGAATGCCAAGCAGCTTGGAAAATGCACACTTATCTTTGAGAGCATGTGACCTGTGGTCCTGCTCAGTTGGATGTTCTGGACATTTAGCTCTTTGGCTTAGTCCAAGTGCAGTACTTCGCACGTGACTGAGAAATGAACCAGAAACGTCTTGCAGTCAACATTTTTCATGCAAGAAAGGAAAAAGGCCACTTGGGTCATCTAACTTGTTTGGCTTCGAGCAGCTAATTGATCTGAGGATCTTGTCCAGCCGTTCCTTGAAAGAAAGCAGGGTAGCAGCTTCCAACAGATTGCTAGGTAGCTTGCTGCCACCCTCCACAGCCCTCTGTGTAAAAAAGACTGCCTGCTAACCTGAGTTTTAATTCTACCTTGCTGTGCTTTCCTTTTGTGTCTTATGGTTCATGTTTCATTGTCAGTCCTACAGATGTTCACTGGTCTGACTCTGTCAATACCTTTGAGGCTGATGAATACCTGAATCTGTTCAAGAGCCTAAAAAGGTTAATTTAGCCTTTCAATGTACAGTAGGTAATTCCTTTAAGCTTCTTAATGTCCCTGGTCACTTTTATGGGACTGAATGACCATCTGGTTTATAACATGGCAACCAAAATTGTACACAATATTCTAAATAACGTCCTCCATCACTAGTCCATGATAATTACTGGTTATGGAAGGGTTATTGAGCACATTCTAATAGAGGGAAGAATTAACTGAGCAAAGAACTTTTTCCTCCCCACAATACTGATGAATCTCACTGATATTTTGTTACTACCTTTTGAGATGTTAAACAAAACAATTTACTGCAGTTTAATGCAGTCATACACTGTTGCAGGACAGATTGCAAATGTAGGTTATAGAAAATGTGCTGGCTGAGTTATAAATCTAACTACTTTTCAATAACATTTGTAAGTCTAAACTCTACAGCCTCACTATTTACTTCACTATTTACGGTCATTTGCAAAAGTGATTTTAAAAAATGCTGAATCCAAAAATAAGGGATAGATTTCGATATACTGATATATTGTTATACAACTTGCAAGACAATGATCATTTTAAAAACCCCACTCATGCCTTGTAAACTGTACAAACTGCACACTCAGCATATGCTTTGTGTTCAGAAACAACCCAAACAACAAAGAGAGCTAATAAGAATTGTGCCGTAGTGTTTAGTTTTAGGTTTTATAATCACAGTGAAATGTTAAATTGTTTGGCAAGTTAAACATACAAAAAAAAGCACTGCGTGAAGGAAACAGTCATGGAAAATATATTCTGCTGGAGTAACAGGAGAAAAACACACGGACTCACTCAAAAGACATGGACCGCAAACATGTCTTGAAAATTCCATGGATACCTAACACTACGTCCAAGAAAACTGAATAATCAAAAACACAACTCTGTTAATTTAAAACTCCCGTGAGGAAACATTTTGTTTTAAAAATACCCTTCCACTTCAAAAACAGTGAGTGTGAAGTGACTTGTTTTGTAAACTCTGCAAGGTCTGTTGCAGAGTCTATGCAAAATCAAAATACAGCAGCCTAGAAACAGACAATCAGCAAATAAGGAAAACGTATCCGCATATTTGATCAGACACAAATATGGGAACAATTTCCCCAGGATGTGAAAAACATGTTAACGAAATATGTGACAGCATCACAGACTACATGAATTTCTTTTTAGCTCCGGTAACTGAACTTCCTGAACTGGTGTTAACCTAACTAGTTTATAATTGCACATCATAAACAGGAATTTATGAGGGACCTAACATTTAATGTACTGGAACACTAAACATACACATAATGCAGTCTTCTGCTGGAGAAGACAGTAATTATTCTGCTTTGAAAAGAAAAGTGAACTTGAAGAATCAAAATGATTTAATATTTAATAACATCCACAATCTCATATTTTTGTTTCTGAACAAAAACACAAATGACTAACTTACACTTTCATAAAATGATATGAATTTCTTATTTTCCAACATTCCGTGTTTGCCAAAAAAAGAGGATCTGTTTCTTCATGATACTTCGCAAACTCGCCCTTTGTTGTAGGGTGATGTTACATATGGTTTCATATTTGAACAGGCGTGATCATCAAAATCCCACTTTGTTACCATAGGCAGTATTTGAAATCGGTGCCTATTCAGAAAACAGAGCATACTTAGTTTTCAAACCCAGTATCAGCAGTAAGGTAGTCTTAATTTCTGTCAGGGATGACACATGACAAAAGCTAAGATGAGAGTTTTATTACATATGGTTTACTTTTGATTCATGCAGACCTATAAACGTGATTTCTAGTGAATGGATTCTGCCCATGTGTTTGTAGTTTTGGCTGCATGTGGACTGCCACACCATATCTATTCTCAGCTAACACATTTAAAAGAGGAGATGTGTATCCTGGTTATATACTGTAACCACTTCTCAAGACAATATAACGATGACTGCACACCAAGATGTTTGCGTAAGTACAAAGCAATAAAACTAAGATCCTTGTTGTGAAAAGTAAAACTAATGATATCCTCTAAGATGCTTAAAAAAAATAAGGAAACCTTTTTCCCCCACTTTCTCTTAATACTCTTTAAAAAGGTGTTTTCGGTTTCAGTCTATAATTTAGCTCTAGCAGAGACTTTGATAGTTTAACAAAGAGATCAGTGTTTGTCTGCAGTTGTTTTTTAGGTAAATATAAATCATATAATAGGTTGCTAATTCATCCTCAAGCTTGCAGAAGTGTAAATAACATCTGTTTCAGGGATATGCCTTAGTGCCCTCACAATTCAGCACAACGTCATCTTAAAGCTCAGATCATCATTGGGAAGACATAAGCCAATAAATGGCTAATTTACTCACCATCTCAACCCCCTGAGGAAATGTTGTATCAGCCCAGTCTTTTTCTGGGAAGCGCTGGATTATTTTTCCACATCCCTCTCCAGAACCTTTGAAAGCACAAGCAGAAGATTAATTATAAGGGCATCCTCTAACTTAAAAACATGCATATAAGAAGTTCACCTTACTTATCGGGAAGAAATACATTTTATATAAAAATATGTCTCGTGTTCTGTGAAAGTCTCTGAATTTGAGTCTTTAGTATCTTTATTGTGTTTAACCCTGCATATCAAATACATGTTGATAAAAAAAATTACTCTTTGGAAGACAGAAGGTCACATGTATAACAATAAATCATGTCTAACTTCGGTGCAGTGAAGCCAGCACAGGCAGCAAGTCATATGGTCAACCATGAATGCAGTACATCTGTGCCATCTGCTGCAATGTTCATTCCTTTCTTATGCTGTTTCTTCTTGTTTGCTTTCCTGCAAAAAATAAATCTCGACTGCTAACAGTACAGAAACCAATGGCATCTTCAGCTACATGACAGATCTAAACTGGAGCAATTAAAAGCCTTCAAAAAGAAAGCTGCCTACCGCACCAACAAGATACTGTAGCTGTGATCTGTCACCACCATACCCTGAGACTCGCTAATTCAACCCCTCTGGAAAGTGCATAAATGTGGCTGGAAATCCACCCTGTTCTGCTTTTAGTGGTGGTACATACTAGAAACGAGCTTTTCAAAGGCCATGCCTTCATGTCATTCAGTGCTTCCTGCATCCTGGTTCACATATTTATTTACTCCTTGAAAACAACTCTAAAGATTGCAGCCACTTGTTGATTTACTAGAGAAGCATCAAACAAATTCCTTAAGATGACTACACAGACTTTATACTATAAAAAGCACTGACAGAATACCAAATTTAACACAATGTGTTCTCCAAAACAATGGTCATGTATTTTCTGAGAGGCAGACTGATTTATCATTTACATTTAGACTTGCTCTCTGTAAAGCAATACTGGGTGCATTTTTATTTCCCACCAATGTGTTAGGTTGTACAGTCAAACACATCAACTAATATCGCTCAGCCTTTTCCCTGCTCCTCCAAAAGAACGCAGTACAACAATTAAAGCAGGCGCTGTGGGAAAAGAGTGAGAGGGTTTATTTGGCAAACTTTGGAAAGTGTCATGTTCTTCTTTCTGGCGAAGCCAATTGCAAATTTTTCTCCAACTATCATCTTGAAGTGCACTGCCAAGCTTTCCTGAAGAGGAATCCAGCATACTGTACATGTACAGTTTCTTAAAATGAACAAGAACTCAATTATAAACAAAACGTGACAGAAGAGAAAAAAAAGTAAGAAAGAGAAAAGGCAGGACATGGAAATACATTATTTGTTCTCATTTTAGGGTATGCAATGGTGATCTACACCCATTGTCTCATCTACACAGGCGCTGATTTTAAGAAGCAAAGCCACAGAACAGTCAGTGAAGGAAAATAAGCATTTAAAAATAGCTTGTATAAACTGAGGTGCAGTCAGAAAACAAACTGACAAGAAAACATACCCAATACTCTTAAAAACAAAGAGCATTTAACTTGTATTTATTAAACACAATGGAAAAAGAAAATACTAAAGATCGCCTGGACACACGCTATCCCGAACCAATTTTTTACATCTCTTGAAGCATTAATACAGACTTGACAACAACTCTCTCAACAGCATGATGGGTTCATGATTTAGGAGGTTGATCAATGCGTCACAGGCCATGGGGAAAGGTCTAATACTGTATGTTTGTTTTCTTTCAGGTTTTGTTTCATGTGATTGAGAATCAATCTTCCTCTTCAGTGTGAGCTCAATGAAGCCCATAGTTTCCCTATCACAGTGTGCAATTCCTAAATCAATACACTGTGCAATATGATTTGCAGGTGGACATTCAGGATAAAAGTTCAAATGGTAGGAGCACTCAGTTAAAAAAATAATTCCTTACACTTGCATATATAGTGCTTTTCTGGATACTCCACTCAAAGCTCTTTACAGGTAATGGGAACTCTCCTTCACCACCACCAATGTGCAGCCCCACCTGGATGTACAGTATTTATCCTGTACCTATTAACTACATACAGTATACAGAATATATACGTTTGCTACTACGTTCACAGAACTGGATATGCCTTCATTTTCTTTATTGATACTCGGAACTGCTATCGGGAAAGCGTGAAGAGTTTGTTATGCTTTAAATGACACAGGGCAGCAGTGCAGAGTAGCAGTGGAGAATGTATTTGGTGAGGACTCACTATTGTCAGTGTCATGGGGTGAAATTGTCCCTCATCCCCACAAAGTGTAATGATATTGACAAATGAAACTGATGCAGACATTAATATAATTACACAATATGAACAATTTACATCAGACAAGATCCATCAGAACACAGCTGGATTTAATCAAGAAACATGTGATCAAATGAAGCAGCTGGGAACAGTAAATAGGCAACATTTTATCTCGATAACCAGGAATGTAATGTAAGAATGCAAACCTGCCCGTAACCAAAATACATAACCATAGCAAAGTCTTCAATGGTACCAAGCCATATAAAATAATAATGTTCCAAAGCACAAGATACAATGGATTTGTGAGGCTAGAGTTGGTCACAGTCAATAAATTACCATGGATTGAAACAAGATGTTCGGCCTGAACTTAGTCAATGATTAAGTACCAGACAAAATACCGACAAGTAACACAAAGCAGATTACATGAAACGACAGCCATTCATTTACAAATGATCCATTCTTACCGTCAGGTATTGTATAACTGTTCTTCACCTAGAGTTATGAACTAAAACACACGTTGCTGCCATGTATCTGTCCGGAATTAAATGAATCACTCAACCACAAAGCCTAACGTTGAAAAGTAAAGCAGCTAAAAAAAACACCCTCCCTATTCATTTCATCTCAGGCTGGGAGAGTTTGTGAAGGAGATAAAAAGAGAAGTATCTGAAACCAAGTGAGATTACAGAGTCAGCAGAGGGATATCAACACATTGTCATATCTGATTTTCAAGAGAGGGAAAAAGCAATTACTACACTATGAATATATAACTGATTGGTATTATATACATTACAATATTCTGAAACTACCATTGATTGCACACAGCAATTAACTTTCTGTAACCACTTGATGCTTAAACTCTTGTGGTGAGCCAACCAATACTCCAGACAGGACAGCAGCCATCATAGATTCGAACCCAGAATCCTGCACTGTACCACCACTGCATTTATTAAAATCAGAACGGACTGTAATAGCATGCAAAACAGCTCTGCGATTTTGTTAACGTACCACCAGGGGTCCCACACATTCAGTACATTTGCTCAGCTGAAACCCAGAAACGTGCCATATATTTATAGCTGTGCACCACATGGCCAACCCCTTGTGGAAATATTTGAACTAAAACATAAGGTATTGGATGACAAATTCAAAGCGTCTTAACAATTCATTCCATCAAATGAGAAAATTAATGAGTAAATTAAAACCCATTTGCGCAAGGAATTACAAAAATGTGAAACGAAAATCTTCAACAATGAGAGGCATAATTCACAAAGCCAGTTTTCCAAAGGCTGGGTCAAAAATCTACTTAATCAGCAAAGTGGAGAAAATAAATAAAGAAAAAAATAATGACAGAATCACACAGAACTCCTTAACTTACAGCCAAAGGAAGCAGCTATGTCACTAGGCATGTGACTTTACGACACCATGCTTAATTTTAAAATAACCATTAATAAAAGAAGTTGAATCCAGTAACTGTGTTAATTATTGCTTGGAAATGTAATCTGACCATTCCTTGATACTGTCCACAAAATTACTGTATACTAGTGAAATGTACAGGAAGCCATACATTACACGTAATATTACCCAAAGCAAAAGCTCTGAGCTGGCTTGATACAAAGCATTTTCTTATGTAGAATGGTGGGTATACAGACCTTCTGAAAGGTGAGGTTGATTCACTATAATCGACCGTCTGGGCCCAATAAAGTTAACAGATCCAATGGAACTGGGCTTCCCTGCTAGTTTTGGAAGGTCTCATTCCTGTATGTTTATAAGTCCCTGAAAATAAGCAGCACCTGAATAACTGTTAAAACTGTCACAATTAAGCAAAAATTACTTCAGTTAAATTATTAAGAGCTGGAATAAAACCAGCAGGTCTGCAGACCTCCAGGACCAGTTAATTCTGCATATCTGAACTGCCATGACACAGCCACTTCATTGGAATGAATGAAACAGCCCTTTGATACGCATCAAGCACGAGCCTTGCCAGACCAAATCCTAGTGGACAGCTCAGCTGAAGTTTGCAGCTCAAGGTTTTTGGTACAGCACACATAATAACAAATATTAGGACAGCAGAGGTGAAGTTCCGTTTGGCTCAGCTGTTCAGGTTTTTGGCTATTCTCAACACAGTCTAAACTGGCTTAGATGACAGATGCTTTGTATTCACTGTGTCCTCCAGTGACTCATTCTTATTCTTTTATTTTTATGAGCTTGGTTTGCATGGAATCCCCTGAAAACTTACCAAAAAAACGGAAAGTCAACCCGTACAACACTAGTCAAAGAGCCATAAAATTCATGAGAACATTTTTCAGAAATTGGAAAAAAGTGGGTATAAAAGTTGCTAGGAAGTTACTGACACCAGACTCCTGCAGAATACGCAGCACATCCGTGTCCTCCTGATTTAAGCTTAAATCTAGGTTATTGTAAATGTGAAAAAGCATTTGGATTCTTAAATATTTAATTTGGCTGAAGTCATATGTTCCTTCCTCTAAAATAGCTCCTCTATATACTGTATATAGCATAGATTTAAGAAACTTTGTCAAAATGAGCATTTCAAAAGTAATACACCACTGAGAACTAAGCTGTATCCAAAAATACTGATGCTTGACTATACAATTACCTAAGTGCTGATTTGAATGTAAAATGTAAAACAGCTACAAAAATGAAATGCTGTTGTGATGTGCTGTGATGAAGATGTCTGGCTATTATAAGGAAGAGGATGAAATCGGAAACAATTGACATTTGAAGCAGAACTCAATTTACTGTAATGTGTGCCTTGCATAGCGTGTATTTCTCAGTACACATTACATAGAAAGCAGTAACTGGCAGAGAACCATACAGAGAATACACAGTTATTGATGCCATTATTAAAGACATTTATAGCATGACTGTTGAATGGAAAAAAATCCATGTGATCACAGAGATGATGCTGTGTGCTTTGCGGCACATCACAGTCTTCTGAAGAATGGACCAGCAAAGTGGGGATAAACCATCACTCCTCTTACAGTGGTACTGCTGCTTAAGCAGCTCAAGTTTGCTGTCAACAACCACTTCATCTGACAGCTTGCGTCAAGTATATTTAAACAGGGCCAGCAATTAATCTTTCCAAACATCCACCTCCAACTGCGGCACTACGGGTAGTCGTTAAACACCCCTCAGATGACAAGGGATCAGGTGTATGAGGCCCTCGGTAATTGAAATCACATGCTTGGAATTTCGGAAGATGGAGCTCCAGTTTCAGCATACGATGACAGTAAATGACAGAATTCCTCAAATACCAAGAGCCGAGGCCCTAAACTTTTCTTCACAACTTAAATCATTCCTGCAACTGTCAGTTACTACCCCCCAGATAACAATAAAATGTTATAGTCAGCACTGGTGGTGAACTCCACATCAAAGCAGAGCTGTGCAATGTTGAAGACCCTTTACAATAACAAGCCGAGAGGAATTCCAAATAAACAGTTCATTTCCATTGGTCTCATTTAGATCTTGTTAGCCTTTTCGCAAGAAAGCAGAAAAACTCCACAAACCCTAAACAGACATAACGCCGAGCTTCGTGTTTAAACTAAACAGATTTTTGTGTTCCTGCCAACTTATGCACACCCGTCCACCTTGCGTTTGTGTTCCTGTGGTGAAGTATCTGGATTGCACTGCAGCAAAATGTATTTTGTATGTCACTTTTCTAAAGGCAAACTAGGGTGCCTTCTGTGTGGAGTTTACACGTTCTTCCAGGGTCTGCATAGATTTTGCTGTGCGTTTGCAAGCAGGTGTGTGTGGCCTGAGATAAACTGGGTCCCGTCCAGAGTGTATCCTGCCTTGCTCCGTGCTTCTGGAATAGGCTCCCGGTTGCCACGACCCTTAAAAGGAAATGGCTATCCCGTTTCCTGGAATGGATTTAAAGTACTATTGAAAGTGGAAGAAGAACCCCCCCCCCCACAAAAAAAAATATCAGGCTTCTCTTGAATTGTGTTTCAACCATTATTGTAAGACAAGTACTGGTATTTGTTTTTAAAAATCAAGCGTGACTGTAGAAAATAAAAGTGGTATGAATTAGCATTTATCTTGTGCTGGTATTTTATGAAAGGCAAGTCACAAAGGTTAAGAGTTTAGTACCTTCAAGTAATTTCCTCAGTTCTCTCCATGTCCCCTACCCTGCACAGGTACACTCGGCGTTACTCTTATATACAGTATTTCATGCTTCCTGTAGGAATCTTCAGAATATAAGAATTCTGCACAAGATCCTCTAAGATCTTTGTAGATCCTGTACAGGAACCTAAAACCTATTCTTTATATTCCCTACCTTTAGTAGGAATGTTAGCCTTTTAGGTGCCACAAAGCTCAGGTGAAGATGACATAATTCTGTGACACACAGGGTCTGCACAATGGGCTTATGGAACAGATGTGTTTCACATTAGAAAGTCATTTCAGTTCATGTCAGCTTTGAAGGCTGTGCTTCATATTTCATCAGAGGGAGCTCATGTGCATTTGCACCTTAAAGCATACAGATAGTCTAAAGTGGAAAGGAAACTGGCTATATAGTATACACATTTTACAAAATTGAAAGTGGTTAAAGCTGTTAAAATAATACAGCAACGCAATGCCAATCTGTAGAAATAGGCACATGCTGAAAGTGTTTGGACTACTTTCAGGAATTGTGTACTTTTGGACCACCTGGAGTTTAGCCCAAGTAATTAGTGAAAAAGGCTGAAAAATTCATAGCCATATTGCACATTATAGGATCTACAAAAAATCATCACCCTTCCGTCTCCCACACCTTTAAAAAAGACACCATGTTTTCACAGCAATTGGAGAGAACTAGCTGCCAAAAACCATAACACAGAAATGTTCTTATTAAAATACTAAGCATAGTTTACCACTTAAAATTCATCATTGTTTTTGAAATGGGTACTTCCCTTGTGTAAGCTTAAAAAGTCTTTTTATTTTTAATTTTGGATGAGGATAAAGGATTTCTCAGCCATATCTGTTCTCTGTGGTATACTCCACAGTTTCTGGCACGCTCCCTAACCCTATAGCAGCAGGTCTCCAATGTTTTAATCTATACTCTAATGAGAACATTATCCAATCAGAAGTGTAATGACCCTTCAGAATAACACTCACCAGATTTCTGTCAGGGGTCTTAAAGTTGTTTACTATTCATGTCTCTAAATTCTGGACAAGCAAACAAAACTGGAGACACAAGAGTACATTGGCTGAGAAATTGAAAAATATTACATTCTTGACCTACAGAAGAGGAGAAGTATGCAACTCTTCAGCATTTATTGGTGAAAGATATTCTGACTAACCCTAAATTAACATGGGCATAACCTTTTTTTTTTACCAGAATCTACTCAGATACACTCATAATGAAAAAGGAATCTTGATTATAAGCATTGCTTGCAGCTAGAGTAGCATGCAATTTCTGAATGTTAAAACAGAAATAAAATCCTTAAAAACATGACGTGAAACTAGAAATTATAACGAATTCTTCTGTTAATACAGCTCGCATTCTTTAATGTTATCATTCATTAACATTATCATACCAAGTCAATAATAGAGGTGTACACTACCTACAAAGTCATTTCACAGTTGATTACAGTAGTTGTTCATAATAGTTTTTCTAACAGTCCAATTCAATATCCTGTATTTTATATTTTTTCTACCCCTGACACAATAGCAAATTAGTTGATGAGTGAATAAATAAAACCATGGAATGATTTTCAGGCTATGAATAGTGAATACCACAAAAACATGTCTTTGCCTTTGATAACATAGAGAACATCTTCCTTATGACTAATAAGCTCAGACACTTCTCAAGTATTGATTTTTGACCATTCGTCCAGGAGGGACGTCTTCAAATCCTTTGGATTACTCCACTTATACTTTTGCTCTTTTCGATATCATTACTCTCTATTATTACTCATAAAAATGTTATACTGGAAATTCTGGGGGTCAGTGAGGGACATTCTGTTGGAAAGTCCATTTGCAACAATGCTTGAGCTTCTTACCGGAGGCAACAACATTTTTGTATGAAATATCTTGACATAGTTTGAAATTTGTTTGTCTCTCATTTCTAACAAGGGACCAAACAATATCTTCAGACCATCAGAAGAAAGGATTGTAATGTATAATGGAGATTCCCTAAATAAAAAGGTCTCTGGAAACACACAAGAAAAACTGCAAAGAGATACGAATAGGAACACACAGTAAAAATTCTGTCTAGAGCAAACCATTAACTCAATGGGTACTGAATTAAAAAAAGTGTTTTTTAATCCTTTTTCATTTTTGCTTGCTTGTAATTGCTACGGTCTCCAAAACAAATACAGAAGTGCTTTGTTTTTCACAAAAGCAGCTGTTCCTTCTCTTTTTTATTTTATTTATCTTTCCAGTGACTCTCTACACAGCAAAAATGTTTCATAAATTGAGTGTTTACTTGGCCAACTTCGTGGATTTCCTTAAGCCTGGGCTGAGTGTCCATTGTTTGTCACAGGCCATCAACAGATGCACAGGGATCACTTGCCATCCTCTTAGTTACAACCTGTGCTTGACTGGACGATCCTGATACATACACTGAAGCAACAGAGAACTCTGCATCACCTGGGTTTAGATGTCATTTTTTGGACGCAGAAAATTATTTTCCCTTAGTCCTTAGTTAAAGCTTGGCACACACTTTAACTGAAAAGTACTGTCCATCTGATCTGATTGCCTCAGGGAGGATGACAGAACCTTAAACTAGCTCCCAATCTTAAAGGTCTCATCTCAGCTGACGGGGTTTCAGCTTGCAGACAGTGCTGTTGAGAGCCAAAGAACAGTGCTCCTGTTTGGTTTTTCATTTCCATGCAAGCTCCACAGTGCCGTCGTTTGCTAAAACGAAATACTAATTCATGTGTCTGGAGTGTGCCAACTGGTTAAAAGCCATCGCTGGCTTCTTTTTTAACTTTTCGACTAGCGGAAGAGCCAAAGTTGCCTGCAACTTGGGAGTTGGAACCATCGCTTTGGCTAAGGAAGTGTGAACAGCAGACACAAGGAGAACCTGCGGCACAAAAATGAGGAACACATAGGCCACCGAATGAATGAGAACCAATCAGTTCTGGCACTCTATCTTTTGCACAGCTTGCCAGGGCAACCCAAATCAACCCCTCCCCCCCTCGGGTTAATGTTTTCTTCCTTGAAAGCCAGAATACTGACCTTTACCAAAGACAAAACACTCCGACAGTTGGCCTCAGCACGCTGCGAAGAAAGATGCTACCGTCTGATCACATTACGTGTCTGTTCTCTCTCCCACTGAGCTACGCTGCAGCCAATGCAATTAATCAAAGCCAGTGGACACTGTTTTATCATTCCGCTGTAATCCACATCACATATTAAATCTTCCACGTTTTCTCAACCTGGGTAGGTAGGAATAAAGCACTTTATTTTAATTAAGTTTCTCATCATATAGTTAAAGATCCTGACTGAAAACAGCGAGGTCTCCTATTTGAAAATAATGACATCTAAAAATCTAATATATTAGGGTTTTTAATAACACTGCCCAGCTATCAATGAGTAGCATGTGCACTGTTAACTGCAAAAGGAAGGAACTAGGCTTGTTTTCCAGATCTGCTTTACTAAAAATCATATAAAAAGGAAAAGGGTGTTCTTCACAGACCCCAAAGCTCACTAACAAACCATAAAATTCAATGTTAAATTTTGTTCTCATTTCAGAAAAGCTTGCAGGACACAGTGAACTGAAGACTGATGTCAATTTGTTCATTCCCAGAGGCTTCAACCAAATTAATTTATTTCAGGACAAAACCATAAAAGAGAGGCTCAACAGAATCACACACTTGAAAAGAAAAGTATGTGGAATATGTGGAAAAGGTGTCTCCTGCAGAAAACTTTTATCACATCACTAACCATGCCAAAAAAACAAAAAAAACAAAAGACAACCACTGTTGTGCATTAAGGATGATAAAAAATGAAGTGCTTTGAAGTCGAAGGCCAGCTCTCTTTCCTTTAACCTGGCTTTTGACATTTAAACATTTCCTTTGCACCTTTAGAGATCATATATGGAGCATTGCTTCAGCCTCCTAAAATGTGTTGCAGATTAACAATAATATCCAACCCCCATATTTTTGCAATAAATGGATAACCAAGAGATCAGACTTTAGCATGCCATTGCTGCAGCTTGCTTAAGTAAGAATGAAGACAGATGCATTACATTCTACGGACAGCATTCTTGACCTTACATAAATAAATTTGAGTAGCTATAATCTTGCAAAGATTACCTTTAGTCCTTGCTTTCCACACAAACCATTTGGCAAAACAGGGGTCAATCCAGTAGAATTTAATTTTACATTTACTATCACAAGGTTTTAGAACTTTGTCCGCACTTTTATTTCAAACTTAAATCAGACTGCAGACATTAATAGACACTCTAAGATAAAGCCACATTCCAGGATCCCAAAGCCTGACTTGAAGCCAATTCTCTCGATTAGAAGTAAAACACAGCCATTCTGTCTCATCTCCAAAGGGCAAAACACAGCAATAATCTTTAAAGAGAAAAAAAGTGTTACCATTTAACATGGAGTTATTGATTCACTCAGGACTTAGCTATGACCTTAGAGACCATGAACCCTGTTACTGGATTAGACCACTGTTCCTCAAATTTTTATGTCTTAAGAGTGCATACCAGTCAAACAAGGTATTAAAATTCCAGAAACAACAACTTAAATATCTTTCAGATACTTCTTTGCTAAGAGTTTAAGTACAAGGCCAATTCTAAGTGTTATCATCGTAACATATCAGTAATGTATTAAAATCTTCCCTTTAATTCTTTTATCTGATGGAAAGCAATTCTAAAGGAAACAGACAAGGAGCATGGCGACTCCAGTCCTATTGCTTTGCTCCCTGGTGTTATTTTCACATTTCCCTTTTTTTTTACAAAATTAAATCACCATAACTGATCTTCAAAATTCATTTTCCATTTCTCTTGTGGTTCACTTGATATTTGTCTTACTTCCTTAAGCTAACGATATAATTTTCTTGTAACAGGGGTGATCATTATCAGCTTGATTATCTTGATATGTTTTGAAAAGTACAGTATATATTGGCTCAAAGAGAACAAGTGTGGGCAGACTGCATTTTAAAAACATGTGCATGACGTCTGAAATCCAAAAACAGGATGGGAAAATTGTGTTTTAAAATATGCTTAATGCATGTCTGCATAACAAAATTGAGATTTCTTCTGATAAAAACTGAACAAACCAGTTCGAGCCCACTCCACCCACTGGCCGCTCTGCAGGTAAGGCGGTGGCCTGAGCTCACCTCGCAACATGAGCACAGAACAGCCCCCTGGGGGGCAGAATTGTGCGACGAGTTCAGAACGCTTGTGCAAACATTAACAAGCCACAGAGTGATGAGCCACAGGCTCTCAACTCCAAAATAAGGGTTTCCTCTAATTGAAGCAATGAGGCCCTTTATACCAAAAGGCTCTTTAAAAATCAGAGGTGCTCCGATTCAGCCTAATTTATAAACTAATAAAACTAGAATTGCAGCCTACAGCAGCCCCCTCAATTGACTGTCTGACCTGAGACTCTTTATTAGTTACTTCTACCTGCCAAATGTAACAAAAACAAATCATTACTTTCTCTGATGAAACGAGTGCCAGAAACTAGATTTAATGCTTTGCTCATTTTTTTTTAGTTGTAAGTTTTTATTTTCTTAAAAAGAAAAATGTTGGTAAGGCAACAGTTTGTGCTTTTGGATTGCTCTACTGCGATCAGAATGAAGTATTATTTTAGCATTGTTTTCACACACACCCCCACCCAGAAAGCAGTATTGTTCACTCCATTGTCTGACTGCATTGGGCTCTTCTGAATTTCTTAGTTTTGAGCAATTAATAGCATCTAATTACATAATTATTGTGGACAACAGGACAACCAACAGAGACAGGTGAGCACGAAAATCTGGGCTACAGCACCAGAACCTCCAGGGATCAAAGTATTTCGAACAATTGCGTACATACATATTTTATAAGCAAAAGCGTAGAGATTACTGTTTCACTGAAAATACACAAAAACAATCAAAAATTAAAGCCACATGTTAGTCTAATAAACAGATTCTAATCTTATTGATACCATCTCAAATTTCTAAAACCTAAGGGATGTGGTCAAATTATATGCGTCATACTGACCTACTGCTACTAGATATTGTTTATTCATAATAAAAGATAATCAAGGAATGCGTTTATGGTCATAATGATTGAAAATAACAATTGATTGAACCAGGTTTCTTTTCTCCCAACAGTTCAAAAAGCAAACACTGACTACAAATCTGATACTACATGTACAATGCTACTGCATATACTGTACAATTGCACATTTTTAGAAAAACAAATATACTGAATGTACTTAATTGAAAATATGGAGTGTTTTCTACTGAGTAAAGCTATTTTTTTGTCCTGAGATAAGTGCTTTCCCCACTTCATCCCAGTTTGACACAAAAAATTGTACATGATTTTGGGCACAAACACATTTCTTAAACAGCCATAAGCCTACATGCAATTTATACTGTATAAGCCGTGTTTGCCAGGCCTGTGGAGGTCCACGTGTATTACTGTGCTGCTTTTTAACTTTAAAAATGCAAATGAATTGATCCATTGAGTTTTGCAGAAAATTAGCTTACGTATCGATAGTATAAAATCAAGCACTGCCCCAGATTTACAAAT